>NW_024704745.1:36484581-37084581 GCF_018977255.1 Callorhinchus milii | reverse complement strand
CACAGACCATTCACTACATAACTAGAGATTTTTGAAGACAAAAGCCAATTGTCCTTTTTGATTCTATACTTACATAATTCCAAACTTACCTTCGCAATTTCTTGGTATCAAACTATTTCTCGAACAAATCCAGTGCCCTGGACTTAATTATCTTTCCTGGGCACCTAGTCCACTGTTCCGATTAATCTCAGTAGAATTCTTGTTGTCTTTCTTAAAACTCCCACCAAGAGCTTAGTGGGTTTAAAGTCTTTGTTCATAAATTCCTACATATAGAGCTATGGGAATGCTTATTTTAAGCATACCAAAATGTTACACATTATTAATAATTATTATTATTATTACTACCAACTAATAGATGCAGCAACATTCTACCTAAATGTTTTGTGTTACTCTTCTTTAAAATTAACAGCAAAAGAGGTGTTATTTCCAAAGCGATTACTTATGGATATGAGGTACTTACCCTACAGTCATAGTGATGTATTACGAGGATGATTCTGACTTGGTTTGATAGTAAGGAATCCAGCTAAAAGTTGTGATGTACTAATTACCACATGCTGAAAAATGACCTGATAATTGACTGATCCCCAGATGAACAAGAGACAAACCTGCCTGACACCCTTTCCATTGTTGCACACAGAGACCAGGTGCACTGCATTCGACTTCCAGCTCACAAATTGTGGCATTAAAAGACAAATTAGAAATTGTGGCATTATTTACATTGATTTTCAGCCTTAATCTCACAATTGTATTTCCCCTTTTTATTCCTGATTATTTAGTAAGCTCTGAAATTTAATTTTCAACTAAGAATTTGCTGTTAGTACAGTGCCTTCTGGCTGAGGAAACACTGGATTTTCAATTCCAATGTATAAATTAGAAAGCTGTAAGAACCATTCCACAGTGGCAGTGCAGCAAGTTTTGTTGGTTGATGTGATGATAGCAAGTAAGGAACAATCATATATCAGGCCAATAAACAAGAAAGAAAGGGTGAGACAGAGCTATAGGAATGGTGAATACTTATTTTAAGCACTCCAAAATGTTACATCGCATGAATGTAAATGCAAGTTGTTGTTATTGTAAAACCAGGCATAGAATAAGTTGTATCATCCAAACAACAACACTAATTTGCACAAATACATACCTTTTATGTAGGAAGACCATCTCAAAGTGCTTCAAAAGATCTGAAGAGAAATGAATGTAAGAAGCATGACAGAGCTATAAGGTGAAAGCAGATCAGGCTGAACTTTGTTGAACTGAATCAGTCAGAGGATAATTATTAGCTATATTTCCTGGCAAGTTCTTTTCTCTAACCATATAATGCTCTGGAAATAAGATTTCCAAATTCAAGCTCTTGTTTCCTCTAACTTTTTTTCTAAACTCATTGGCTTGAAGATCATTTAAGTCTGTTCACATTTTCCAAAAGTATAATTCATTCTGTCAGATGCACCATTGGGGCCTTGAAGTGTATTGCTGACATGGTTAATTTCTGTGAATAAGTTCAACCATATGGCACCATGCTGGTAAAAATAAAAATTTTATTGCATTTCACATGTCAACAGAACAACAAGAACTTGCTCTTATAGTTACAAAACCGCACATACAGTTTGGAAAACTGGAAATGAATACTATAGTTTGGAAATATTGTGGTGTTATTTTCCCAAGAATACAGTTTATTGCCTTGACTGCATTCATCTGCGAATTTCATATAAAGGATTAGGTGTCAATGTCTTCATATCATATAGATATTTTATCATCTACTCTACATCCATCCACCAAAAAGGATTTTTTTTGATGTGATGCACAACATCAAAAGCAATCACATTTAAATTTGAGTTGCTACAATGCAGATATATAATTGCTTTTGAATTTAAGGCCTCATCAGGTACTTTCACCACTTTGATAGTGCTCTGTCACTATCAAAACCTGACCTATAATCTTGTCCTGTTGAAGCCATTAACATTTCAATATGCTGACAAAGTACATTTTCTGTAAATTCTTATTGTTCTGTTAACCTGTGAAATCCAAAAAAAGTTTATTTTTTCCAGCATTTCCATTGTTGATATATACACCAGGAAAAAGGTTGATGGTTCACTGTGTGAAAGATCAGAAATGCATTCATGAATAATGCTGTAAAGTATTGTCTGCCTTGTATTCATCAATGACTCTGTGAACCACATAATATGTGAGTAACTGAATGAGCTCCTTCTGGATCTTGTTGCAGAGATAATGAGAGTTCATTCCATTTCCCATTCTGGACACGTTGTCTCGGGGATTGGTTCAGTATTTCAAGCAGCTCCAACAGCACCATAAAGGTATCATTGTCACAAGGTCACAGTGGTGCAGTGATCTTTTGAGGTTTCAAACCTTTTCCATCATGTTTGCTGAGGTTTGTCAGCCTCAGGATTGAGGTTTGAATTGAAATTCCCTTCTCATTTCAAGTGTTACCATGGGATCTTTAACATCCACCTGAACAGGCAGATAGGATCTCAATGTAACATTTCAGTCAAAAAAACGGTACCTCTGACCATGCAGTGCTCCTCGCAGCACTATATTGGAGTGTTGGCCTAGACTGTGGGTCTTGAACCCACCAACCTTCTGTCTCTGAGGCATAATTCTTGCTACCAACCAAGCCATGCTTACACCATAGATCTTTCAGTGTACAAATTATCTCCTGTGGTTGCTTTTAAAAAAGTCATCAGTAATGCAGTAATTAGTATAAACAGTTCAACATTATACGGCTCCATAGAAACACAAGTTCTTTCTTCTCTATTCTTCATGATACAATGCAAGGTCTTACTGGTCCTCTTACAGTACAGAGGAACGTGTTTCTAATGGAAGAGGAGCCAACAACCAACATTCTCTCTTGGAATGGTGCAGTCCTTTACTCAGTAATACATATTTGTTGCTGCATTAGTCTCATGATGTGTGAGATATTGGATGAGTAATGGTCTTGACATCCAGTGTATAAAGTTTGCTGGTTAGCTTCCTTTCTAGGATGGTTTCCCCACAGTATACATTTGGCTGCTTTAAACATTTCTCCACTGGACAGAACATGGAAGGATTAGGCTTATAACTGATTGCAGTGCTGAACAGAAACACAGGAATAAAATAACACAGGAATATGAATCAGGACCAGATCTTTCTCTATTGTGTGCTTATACTGTTAATCCAACAAATGAATCACCACGGAGCTTCCATTGACCCAAAGGGAAAGTGTGTGATTTGTAACTGTTACATTTATAAATCCAAATTACAATGTATTTCAAACCACCTCATCCAGGTGGTGTCCAGTGCCTTGGGACGTTCTCCTGAAGTGAAAAACGCTACACAAATGTAACTTTTTTGAGGTTGTTGTTTGCAGGAGACAGATTACTGAGAAATTGCTTGTTTAAACTGTATGTTTCAAAGTGTTTGTTTTCAATTTGTTTTCCAAATTCACTAGGATTCATTACCAAATTGCAAATACAAAATAACTTAAATATCTTTCCTTTCCCAATGTATTGAGCTAAAACAGGATCTCTTTATCCATCTACTCAATCAAAGGTCTCATATTCAGTAATCTGACATTTAATTAATCCCCCGAGTGAAAAAATTCATGAGATGATCATTAAAAACAATCTTGGTAAAAATTCATAAGATTCTCGATTTGATGACTAACATTTTTTTTCTTTCTGAATGTTAAATGCCTTCATTGACATTTATTTTCTTGAGAGTCAGGATATTATTTGAAAATTTTAATTTAAATATAGACACAAATATAGTACTGCCTTCTTGAGGTACATTTAATATCTAGAGTTACATAGCACAAGGTTTTCACATGTTAGATGACAGCTTCGTCATTGTTTCATTAGTTTTCTGTGTTTGTTAGGTAGATAAATTGTAATTTTAGTTAAATGATTCTAAATTGATCAATCAATAGATAAATTAACTAATTTCAAAACAACGCTATGTCCAGTCTCAATACAATATTCTGCTTGAACTTTGGAAACAATTATTGATTTGGTTATGCAGAGCATTACCTACAACATTACAGTACAGAAATAGACCATTCGGCCCAATAGTCTATGCCGATGTTTATATTCTATACGGGCCACCATCCACCTAATTCCCTTTCCCATGCCCTTCTGTGCCCTGCTCCTTCATGTATACATTGTTTTTTTCTGAAATGCATTTATGTTTTCTGCTTCACCCACTAGTTCAACCATAATATTGAGTTCCATATTCTTCCACCCTCTGCCTAAAAAGTTCCTCCTAAACTCACTTTTAGATCTGCTTCCAGCTATTTTATATTTATTCTCTTTGTTTGGGTCAATCTAATGGGAAAATAAATTATTAATGTCCACTTTATTGATTACTGTACTTTTTTATTTGTAAAATAATAATCCTTGCATTTCATAAAGTGCCATATCATGTTGTCAAAAAGTCACAAAGGACTTCAGTCTTTTTTTAAACTGTAAAGTTTAGTATGCGGGAATTATTTTCCTTGGCTTGGAAGTGAATATAAATTTTATTTGGGTTATAATAATAACAATTGTAATAATAATCCTTGCATTTGATTTACTGCCTTATCACATTGTTGAGATGTTTCAAAGCGTTTCACAGAATATATCGTAAAGTGGATTGACTATGTATTTTTTGGGTGAAACGTGGCAACCAATTGCACACAATAGCGTCCCACAAACAATTGTGGATTGAGTGACCACAATTTTTTTTTTGCAGGGATTATTATCTCCGGAAAGCAATCTGTTAATTGACTAACAACCGGGTTCTTACTTACTGACAGGTAAACAAAAACGTATGGAGTAAGGAAACTTGCCTAAGTTTTCCTATTTTGGTTTAATATCTCATCCAAAGGACCACACCTCTGATAATGTAGCACTCCCCAGCAATGCATTGGTATGTTAGTCTAGACTATGTGGTCAGTCGTGTTTCTGCATAACATAACAACGTCTGCAAGTGCTCATTTTCTTGTTTGATGAAATATAGTTCTTTTAAGATTTTAGCTCTTGTGAGGTGTTTAATAGTAATATTAATTGATTAGATGAATAGATTCTCAAAGATTGCATTATGTGAAACCATTTTCTTCCTTTTTATTATTCAAGAAGTCAGTTACCTTCTTACCAGTCCAAAGGAGAGAGAGAATTCATTGTGAACTGAAATTAATGCTCTGTCTAAAAATATTTAAGCATTGATGTCAGCACATTATGTCCAATTCTATTTCATTCTTTCAGAAAGAATATAAATGCTCAGTGTATTAACAATAAATTTGGCAACGATTCAATCATTATAGGCTATAAAATATTTCTTAGTGGCAGCATACCACTGTATTGATGGACTAAAGGTTAATTGAGTTTTAATGAATGAATAGGTCCTTCTCCTCCACGCATTATGATGGCTATCTCTGGCACTTCATTACATTCAATGAATTACTGGCCCCTCGTAATTCTGTGAAACGTAATCAAAGGCATGTTTGATTCTAATGTGGCAGCCAACAACTTACAGAATGTTCAGATTAAATGACCTTTCTGTGTAAGGATTTTAATAACAGCAGACTTCGACTGGTACTTGATGGGCAAAATTAATATGACATTTCAAAAGTGAAAGTTATGTATTTTGAACAGTTCACAGAATTCTGTACTGTACTGTACTGGAAGTGTTTGCTATTTTTGAATGCCCAATGTTAAATTATACATTGTCCTTCTCTAGGATATAATTACTTTTACACTGGTTTGGCAGAAAGGTTTCAACCTCATTAATTTAGATCTTGTGAATTACACTCAGTTTCTGTAAAGATTAATTTAAACCATTAACAAAGATAATGGTTGTGGGAAAAATATCATAATTATTAACTGTTTGTGAATTCAATGACATTTCTCAACAAACAAGAATTGAACAGGATTGTGTGAAAATGAATTGTACAAAATTCTGTTGTTGTCGATTCAAATATCATAGACCAGGCTGGCATTCCAGTCCAGTGTTGGGGGAGCTTAGCATTGAGGAACCTGCCATCCTTTGGATGAGCTATTAAACCAAGCTCCTATATGCCCATTTAAGTGAACATTAACCATTCCATAGCGCATTTGAACACAAGTGAGTTTCTTCTGGTGTCTTGGCCAACAATCTCCCAGATTTATTTATTCTTGTTCATTTTAAGTAAATCTATTTTTAATATGAGTCTTACTCAATACCAATAATGCAGAGCAAAGCAACTTGCTGGTGAAATATTTATCATATGTATTGCAATGCAGCATGTCTATCAACCCATTCAATGACAATCAAGTACTTATAAACAAGCACAGGCCAACATAATTCAAATGATGCAGCAACTATCATGTTGGCCTGTGCTTGTTTATAACATATTCATAGTTGGGATTTGGGTGACTAAGTTTTGATGGATAAAACAAAAGAAAACATAGATACAAGAAAAATTGCAGAGCTGATGTTGCTGGATTACAAGTCGGGAACCACACTGAGACACGCTAATAAGGATGTTATGCAGGTGGATCACAGTCACAAAACATTTGATGCTTCTCTAGCAGTTACACCCTTCACACTGAGCACAAGAGACAGCAGTGACACCAAAGAACATGGAATCAGTTTACCTTATTAAAGATCATTGTGGAGGCATTTGTTCAACATTGTTCAGCCAAGAAACCTCAACCACAGGGCTCTCATGACATAGATTTCATTAGTATATTCATGGAAAGCAGTCTGGAAGTAGCAAAAACAGCATCATATGGAAACTCCATGATTCCCCTCTACTCCCACCCCTAGCTCGAGTGTCCAGCCAGTGGTGTCACGCACTATGGGACATCCTCCCATGAAAGGCACTATATAAATGTACATTTGTATTGCATTGAAGTTTTCTGTCTTAAAGCAGAACAAGAGTATTTTAAATTTAGGAAATTATCCCAGACAATTTATTTTCCATTTTGTTATGAAGGAGTAGAAACACAAACTTTCTCGTGATCTTAATCTTTATTACGATTGTCTTAATATATAACATTTCAATTTTGGAAAATTCTTAAATTCAGTATCAATTTGAAACCTGGTTTGTTACAGTTCTTTCAGCTTCCATATTAATATTGAATTCAAGAATTGTCTAAAATTCTACATAATCTTGAATTTTAAAATAATGGTGTAAATAATCCTGCTTTTTTGACATTGTGACTTTCCCATAAAGAGGGCATATCAAAGCACCTCACAGAATTTACTGTAAAGTGAATTGTCTGTATATTTTGTGGGCAAAACATGGCAGCAATTGGGCACAGCACTGTCCTACAAACAGTTGTGGATTGAATGCCAAATTATTATTATTTTAAGATGGGCTTGAATCCACAACCTTCTGAGTCAGTGGCAAGAGTGACCAAAACTAATGTAAGATGACATCTTAACAATTTAAGGTTAAGACCATTAGAACTTTGGGCATTATGTTCCTACAAATTTAACTTATTTTTGCAGCAATTTATCCATTAAACATGAAGGCTATGTGTCATTAGACAAGTCTCCTTTTCAATTACAGTACTTCTTTGTCTTTCCTATGAATTCATTCTTACATACAATATTGTTCATGGTTCCATTTCTTTTTGTAAAAAGTAGTTTTCAGGATGTGTAATAAACCTGAGTGAAAGATGAATTAAAAATGTGTCACATTGAAAATGAAATTTAAGTTAATATACAGGCTCTTGGAATCTGAGCTCAGTCTGCAGTTTGAGAAGACCAAGAGAGCAGAATATACCTAACATTGTATAAAAATGCTGTGGCATTTAAAGCTGCAATTCATACCACTTATGCTATTATTTTCATTTATTATAATATGTAGATAGTTTCATACTTTGTGATTATTTCTCTGAAAAATGAATTGATACAATATTGAAGCATTCTATTGGCAGGGATTGGAATTCATAGTCTAGGTTGACTTTCCAATACAGTGCTGGGGACATTGCATTGTCGAAGGTGATATCCTAAAATGTTAAACCAAGGCCCTATCTGCCTGTTCAGGTGAAAATTAAAGATTCTATGGCGCTATTCAAAAAGAGAAGGTTATTTCATCCAGCGGCCATGCCAATAATCCTTCAGATAAAATTGGTCGTTCACCTCATGGCTGTTTGTTGCTCATTTCTGTGTACAAATTGACTGCTACATACACAGCCACTAAACCTTTCAGTATATCCAATGTTCATTATATCCAAGGAAGTATCTTGAGACGTCCTCCTGATTTGAAAACCACATTATCAAATGTAAGGTCTATTATTTTGTGACCTGAATAATCACTAGTGTTGACCTAAATTGTCAACGATTCAGACCTGACATAACCAAGCTCACAAAGTGTTTGGATAAGTTGCAAATAATTTATTAAATATATGTATTAAATATCTCTATTAGTTGATAGAGACAAGCCAGACATTATTCATTCCTAGCAAGGTTACAAAAGTTACAAAGTACAACAACATTTCACTTCAAGGTATAACACTACAAATGCTCAATAATTTCCATTCAGGCAAATCAGGAAATTTTAGCAGTAATATATATATTCCCATGATAATATTAATCCTTGGATTTGATATACTACCTTATCATGTCTTCGTGACGTCTTAAAGTGCTTCACAGAATATACTGTAAAGTGAATAGACCGTATATTTTGTGGGCAAATGATGCATCTTTCTTATGCAAAGAACAACTCATTCAGGATGCAGGACCAGCCTCAGATCAGACACTGGAGTATGGTATCAGAGCAGAATCTTATTGCCCAGTTGTTCCAGTGAACACTGCATTTGGATATTATTGCTTTCATAATTCCAGTCCCAGATCTTCTGCTAAAATCCCTCTTCACTTTACGCTGATTACTTGAAATCTTTAATCACTTGATTAGTTGTTAATTCTAAATTACTGCTGACCAATTGGAAACTGATTGCATCCACAGGGTATAAAAAGGGGATAGCTGTGAGAGCTTTACTTGAGCAGAGAGCTCAATGTCTGGAGTGAGGTGAGAAGGAATTGGGTGAGAGTGGGAAATAGGTGCAGAGGGGGAAGTATATCTTCTAAACAACAATAATACAGAGATAAATAGAGTGAGAGGAGAGAATGACCTGGCAGGTGATGTGT
This sequence comes from Callorhinchus milii, assembly GCF_018977255.1. Classification (NCBI taxonomy): domain Eukaryota; kingdom Metazoa; phylum Chordata; class Chondrichthyes; order Chimaeriformes; family Callorhinchidae; genus Callorhinchus; species Callorhinchus milii. The sequence goes on along the minus strand of NW_024704745.1, from coordinate 37,075,479 downwards.
GAGGAATGTGGTAGTTAATGGAAGGCAACCTGAGCCCGGGCGACTTCACCTGCAGCAAATGTCTGCAACTGAGGAAGCTCCATCTTAGAATAGCTGAGCTGGAGTCTCAGGTGGAGACACTGCTCAGCATTAGAGATGGCGAGAGCTTCCTGGACAGTTTCATCCTGGAGCCAGACACTCCCACGAGTCCCAGGGAACATTCTGTTGCCAGCCACGGACAGGACTGGGTGACAGTCAGACAGGTGTGTAAGGGTTTAACCTTGTCCAAAAGGTATGAACTACTTGCAACCTGTGTGGACAAGGAAGTCTGTGAGGAAGATGGGCAAACTTACCCCAACACCTCTCTACAGGAGGCCATACTGGGAATAGTCAGAAGGAATGTAGTGGTAATTGGGGATGAGACAGTCATGAAGACTGACACACTTTTCTGCAGCCTTAGCATAGAGACAAGAAGACTCTGTTGCCTTCCTGCGGCCAGGGTGAAGGACATCACTTCTGGGCTGGAGAAAAATTTGAAGCAAGAGGGAGTGGATCCAATAGTTATGATTCACATAGGGACCAATGATATAGGTAGGACAGGTAGGGACGAGTTGAGGAGCAAGTGGGAGTCAAGCTAAAGAGTAGAACTTCGAAGGTATTAATATTGGGATTATTACCTGAGCCAGGGGCAAATTGGTACATGCAAAAAAAATTAAAGAACTGAATACCGGCTAAAAGAATGGTGTGGAGGGCAGGGGTTTCACTTCATAGGCCACTGGCACCAGTATTGGGGGAGACAGGAGCTATTCCAAAGAAATGGACTCCCCCTAAACAGGGCTGGGACAAATGTCCTTGCAACACGAATACATAGGGAGGTAGACAGGGCTTTAAACTACTAAGGGAGTGGGGTGGGGGTAAATTCAATCACATGTAATCCATTAAAATTAGGACTGATGAAAGTGGGAGAGCAGATTAACCAGGGAGATGTGCAAAGGGTGTCAAGTGGGGAAAGGAAGTCCAGGGATAGGGTACTGGTGAATAGGACGAATAGCCCGAAGTCAGAATTAAAGGTGCTATATCTGAATGCGCGAAGCATTCGAAACAAGATAGATGAGTTAAATGCACAAATAGAAAGAAATGGGTATGATCTGGTAGCCATCACCGAGACATGGTTGCAGGGAGATCAAGGGTGGGAGCTAAATATTCCAGGGCATGTGGCATATAGAAAAGATAGTCAATGTGGTAAACAAGGAGGGAGGGTGGCCCTGCTAATAAAGGATGGGATAAAAACAGTAGAGAGGAAAGATTTTAAATCAGAAAAGCAGGAAGTAGAGTCAGTATGGGTAGAGGTAAGTAACAACAAGGGGCAGAAAACTCTAGTGGGAGTAGTTTATAGAACCCCGAACAGCTGTCACAGTATATCTCAAGGTATAAATCAGGAAATTAGTAGGGTATGTAGTAAAGGAAAAACATTAATTGTGGGTGATTTTAATCTGCACGTAGATTGGGTCAACCAACTTGGGAAAAGTATGATAGAGAAAGAGTTTATAGAATGTATTAGGGATAATTATCTAGATCAGTATGCCGAGGAGCCAACCAGGGAACAGACCATATTAGACCTTGTTTTGTGCAATGAAGCAGGGCTGATCAGCAAACTGGAAATTAAGGCTCCTCTAGGGCAAAGTGATCATAATATGATGGAATTTAGCATTAAGTTAGAGAGAGAAGTAGTTAAGTCCAAAGCAAAGGTTTTAAATTTAAGTAGAGCCAATTTTGCTGGTATGAGAGAGGATTTAGCCAAAATAAACTGGGAAATTAGACTTAAGGATTTGACAGTAGACCAGCAATGGCAGAGGTTTAAGGAGATAGTGCAAAATTCCCAGTGAGCACGTATTCATTTGAGGAATAAGAATGCCACGAGAAAAGTGGCCCAACTGTGGCTAACTAGAACAGTTAGGGAAAGTATAAAGCTAAATGAAGAAGTCTATAAAGCAGTGAAGATGAGTAGTAAACCTGAGGATTGGGAGAACTTTAGGGATCAACAAAGGAGAAACAAAAAAGTGATTAAGAGGGAGAAAATGGAATATGAGGGCAAACTAGCGAAGAACATAAAGACTGCAAGAGTTTTTATAAATATATAAAGAGGAAGAGGCTGTCAAAAGTAAATGTGGGTCCGCTACAGGCAGAGATGGGGGGCAATTACAGTAGGGGACAAAGACATGGCAGAATCATTAAACAAGTACTTTACTACTGTCTTCACCTTAGAAGACACTGAAAACCTACCAAGAATAGAAGGGAACCAAGAAGACAAGGTTAGTGAGCAACTTGGGGGAATTAATATTAGTAAAGAAATGGTTTTAGGTAAATTGTCAGGTCTTAAAACTGATAAATCTCCTGGACCTGATGGCCTACATCCTAGGGTTTTAAAAGAGGTGGCTACTGAGATAGTGGATGGCTTGTCTTTGATTTTCCAAAATTCTCTGGATTCTGGAACGGTTCCCATTGATTGGAAGATTGAAAACGTAACACCACTATTTAAGAAGGGTGGGAGAGAAATGATGGGGAACTATAGACAAGTTAGCCTGACATCAGTGGTAGGGAAAATTCTTGAGTCCTTAATTAAAGATGTCATTATGGGATTCCTGGAAGACCATAACAAGATTAGGCAGAGTCAACATGGCTTTACAAAAGGGAAGTCATGCTTAACTAATCTTTTAGAGTTTTTTGAAGATGTATCTAGCAGGTTAGATAGGGGGGAACCAGTAGATGTAGTATATTTAGATTTTAAAAAGGCATTTGACAAAGTGCCACACAAAAGGCTATTGCACAAGGTTAAGGCCCACGGGATTAATGGGAACATATTAGCATGGATTGAAGAGTGGCTAACGGGTAGAAAACAGAGAGTAGGGATAAACAGGTCATTCTCAAATTGGCAGGATGTGACTAGTGGAGTGCCACAAGGATCAGTGCTTGGGCCTCAGCTATTTACAATTTACATTAATGATCTAGACGAGGACATTGAATGTAACGTATCTAAATTCGCGGATGACACTAAACTAGGGGAGAGACTAAGCTCCGAGGATGATGCAAAAAGATTGCAACGGGATATAGATAGGCTACGGGAGTGGCGAGTAGATGGCAGATGGAATTTAATGTGGGGAAGTGTGAAGTTATTCAACTAGGTAGAAAAACAGATTATTTCCTAGAGGGGGAGAGATTAGATAATGTTAGTGTTCAGAGGGATTTGGGTGTCCTTGTACACCAGTCTCAAAAAAGTAGTTTGCAGGTGCAGCAAGCAACTAAGAAGGAGAACGGCATGTTAGCGTTCATTGCAAAAGGTTTAGAATACAAGAGTAGGGAAGTCTTGTTGCAACTGTATAGACCCTTGGTGAGACCGCACCTAGAATATTGTGTGCAGTTTTGGTCTCCTTATTTAAAAAAAGGACATACTTGCCCTGGAGGGGGTGCAGTGTAGATTCACTAGGTTAGTTCGTGGGATGAGGGAACTGACCTATGAGGATAGGCTGAATAAACTAGGGCTATATTCTCTGGAGTACAGAAGAATTAGGGGAGATCTTATTGAAACATATAAGATTCTTAAAGGGCTGGATAAAGTAGACACTGAGGGTCTGTTTTCCCTGGTAGGAGAACCTATAACCAGGGGTCACAGTCTTGAAATTAAGGGTCAGCCTTTTAGAACAGTGGAATCCTGTAGCTCAGTGGTTAGAGCACTAGCTTTGCAAGCGAGAGATCTGAGTTCAATTCCAGGCAGGGCGAAACCTTGGGCAAGTTTCCTTACTCCACACGCCTAATAATAATCCCTCCAAAAACCAAAACCAATAATAAAATTGGTCATTTTCAAACTCGACTGTTTGTGGGACATTGCTGTGCGCAATTGGCTGCCGCGTTCGCCCACAAATATACAGTCAATTCACTTTACAGTGTGTTCTGTGAAGCGCTTTGGGACGTCCTCCCGACGTGAAAAGCGCTATATCAAATGCAAGGATTATTATTATTATAACAGAGTTCAGGAAACATTTCTTAACTCAGATGGCAGTGAATTTATGGAATTCAATACCCCAGAAGGCTGTAGATGCTCAGTCTTTGAATATCTTCAAGGTTGAGACTGATAGATTTTTAAAAAATAGAGGGATTAGGGGATATGGGGATAGGGCAGGTAATTAGAGTTAGGTCTGAAGATCAGCCATAATCTTATCGAATGGTGGGGCAGGCTCGAGGGGCTGAATGGCCTACTCCTTATTCTTATTCTTATATAATTCTTATGTTCTTTTATTTCTTTGGCTCTCGCCCACTGACCCATTACTTCAGGCACAATTAAAGCATGGCACAGCTGCAATGTACATTAAAACAAAAATCGATGTATTAAGCTGTGAATGAAGCATTCCTCGGTGTGTATTCTTTGTTATGTGCTCAGACGTTTGCTCCAAACTTCTGCATGGCAAATATTTGTGTCCTACAAGATATTGCTTCAAAACTCAGTTGCCAACAAAGGGTGGAGAAGTCTCGTTACGGGGTATTTATATCTCTGACTATCCCTGATGGACAAACATCAGTGGCCTGCTCCCTACCTTGGCAGGGGGGATGTGGGTGGAAGAGTGGAGGCATGGTCGAAGAGGAAGGTCTTCAGACTGGACTTGAAGGAGGCAAGAGAAGGGGAGTGGCGGAGAGGAGGGATTGTGGGAGAGAATTCCAGAGTGTGGGGGTAGAGATCCTAAATGCCCGACCACCAATGGTGGTGTGGGAAGTGAGGGGGATCTGAAGCAGGCCTGTGTCTGTTTGATGTCTGCCAGTAAACATACTGTGGATTTGCTGCCCACAGAGATGCTATCTATTGTTGTTTATCCAAATGCTCCGATTCTGTTCATTGTCTGCATTAGCAAAGTCTTTACTGCAGATTGAAGTTGATGCAGATGCATTTTTAAACAGCTTTCAGAAGGAAAAAAAAGTTTGTTAATCGTCATCATATCATAGACCATGACAACTGGAAAAAAGCCCATGAGCAGAAAAAAAAGCATAATGATAGGTTTCCACTGTTCTCAGACACCTGACTGACCAAACAAGGGACTGTTATATTTGGTAGTAGGCCAACAATCTCCAAAATGGTAGTTGTGTGCAGTTGAAAGGAATATTGTTGAGGGAATCCACTCTGCTGCCTTTGACATTCCACCTGCTATACCCTCCCCATCTCCCTCTCCGGTCCCTACCCATCTCTCCCTCCACCCCTTCGATTCTGTCTCCCCCTACTCTCTCATCAACACTATAATCTGCATGAAACTGACCACCTGCTCCCTCAATATCATCTCTATCCCTCTCCTTACCTCCCAGCTCCACCTCTTGCCCCTCTACTCACAGACATCATAAACCTCTCCCTGTCCATTGGTACTGTTCCCACCCCATTAAAAAACGCCGTCATCACTCCTATCCTTAAAAAACCCTCCCTGGACCTATCATTATTCCCAAACTACCACCCTATCTCCAACCTCCCTTTCCTCTCCAAGGTCCTGAAATGAGTTGTTGCTTCCCAGCTTCTCTCCTTCCTCTCCCACTATTCCTTTCACGAACCCATCTAATCGGGTTTCCATGCTGCCCACAGCACAGAAACAGCCCTGGTCAAAGGAACAATGACATTCTGTCCATCTGGACCGGGGCTCCCTCTGCCTCCTCATCTTCCTTGACCTCTCTGCTGCCTTCAACAAGGTCAACCACTCTATCCTCATCCACCGCCTCGCCTCTCTCCTCAACCTTCACAGCTTTGTCCTTGACTGGTTCAGATCGTACCCCTCATACCACCTCCACTTCATGTCCACAAACAGTTTCTTCTCTAGCCCCCGCACTGTATCATGCGACATTCCTCACGGCTCTGTCCATGTTCCCCTCCTCTTCAATATCTATATGCTCCCTCTTTGTGACATCATTCGTAGACATGGGGTCAACTTCCACATGTGTGCAGATGACACCAAACTCTGTCGGACACAAGTCCTGGATGAGAGCTAATTTTCTTCAGGTGAACGTCAACAAGACCGAGGCTCTCCTGATGTGGCTCCTGTCAGCTCCTGCTTACCTCAGGCGCTGACAGCTTCACCATCCATGATTGCACATGGTTGCGCTCTGAGACTCCGTCTGGCATGGAGGGCACTATATAAATCCACGTTGTTGTTGTTGCACACTCCACCTTGCTAAGCTAGTCTGGAACCATGGCATCTTGTTTGACCCTCAACTATCCTTCCTACCCCACATATGCACCACGACTTGCTCTGCCTTCCCCCACCTCCGCAACATCACCCAGCTCTCCACTGTCTCACACCGCAGGCTGCCGAAACACTCATACATGCTTTCATTACATTGATGCTTGACTATGAAAATTCACTGCTTGTTGGCTTCCCCGACTTCTCCCTCCATAGGCTGCAGATCATCCAGAACTCCTGCAGCCCATGTCCTCTCCCGCTTCCCATCACTCAGAGGATACAGTTCAAGATCTTGGTCCTCAACTTCAAAGCCCTCCATGGTTTTGCTCCCTCCTACCTCTGCGACCTCCTAACCCCCTACCAGCCTGTTCGCTCCATTTGCTCAGCGGGCTCCGGTCTGCATCACGTACCCCGACTCACTCACCCCACTATTAGCGGGCGGGCCTTCTACCACTCTGCCCCATCCCCTGGAACTCCATCCCGCAGTTCCTCCATCTCGCCCCCTCCCTTGCCTCCTTCAAGACCCGGCTCTCCGACCGTGCTTTCGATCTCCCTGCTTCCCCCCCTGCCCTCCACCCTCCCCGACCCCTAGCTCAGGTCTGAAACTCTGTCTGTCCAGGTCCTTGGGATTTTCTCCTGATGTGAAAGCTACTATACAAATGTAACTTTGTTGTTGTATTGCTATTATTTATGTAAATTGTTTACCCATTATATTAGCTTCTAGGGGTGGTTGCACGCTTACTTTGTACTGAGTTCTGTTGAAATAGGTTTCCACATTATCAATCAATCTTATGACTTGAACAGAAAAATATAAAGAGCATGTTTACTTTAGTACAATTAGTAGCATTAAAACAGAAGAGAGCAACAAGGATAATCTCCAGTGTTAGAGAAATGAGATGAGCAACGAAGAAACCAGATAGAATTCTTCAGTCGTGCGATAACATGTCTCAGAGGAGATCTCATAGATTTGTATAAAATTTCAAATGAGATTGAAAATTAAACCAAGAACAGAAAGGATACACCACAACAGTAGAATAATAATAATCCTTGCATTTGATATAGCGCTTTTCATGTCTTCTAGACGTCTCAAAGCGCTTCACAGAATATACTGTAAAGTGAATTGACTGTATATTTCATGGGTGAAATGCGGCAGCCAATTGTGCACAGCAGTGTCCCACAAACAGTCGTGGATTGAGTGACCAAATTGTTATTGTTTTGTTTTTTTGAGCGATTATTGTCAGTTGTGTGGAGCAAGGAAACTTGTCCAAGGTTTCGACCTGCCGGGAATTGAACCCAGATCTCTTACTTGCGAGGCGAGTGCTCTAACCACTGAGCTACAGGACTCCCCAATAGGACACATTTTTAGAGACAAAGGGTAAATACAGGACAGGACTTTTATTTTGGCCCAAAGGGTAATTAACAACTGGAACAGGTTACCAGGAAGGATGGTTTGAGGCCAGGACAAAAATTTGAAAAGCAACTTGACACCGTGATGGGAGGACATGTACATGTTCTAAATGTAGAACGGTACTCAAAATCAAACAGTAATATTTTCTAGTAACTAATTCAAAATATGTCTAAATATGCCTGGAATAAACAGCTATTTTTCAATTTATTCAATTTATTCTAGCATCCATTGCAAGCTTAATTGATGTTTCTAAGAGGTGCTCCCCAAGTACATTTAGCATGCATTAATCATAGGCAAAGTGTGTGAAAAATGTGATACTAGATGTGAAAGTTATCACTTGGCTGAATGTTCCACTCCTGGCAATGTCCTAATCGTTGACTGATTGCAGGTGAACCCTGCGCTCCCCTCCTCCCAATTGTTAGGGTTGAAGCCGTTTGCAGAGATTAAAGCATGGCACACAAAATGTTCAATTTTTCACCATAATATTTGAAAGATCTTTTAAACAATTCATGCAAAAGTGAACGGCAACAATGTTACAATTATACAGCTACTTTCATGGTAACAGGACATCTCAAAGTGCTTTACAGAGCCTACTGGGAGCCTGAGCTCAGAAAGGTAACCAAAAGCTTGGTCGAAAAAAAAGGTTTTTAAAGGCAGGCTTTAAAGGTGAGAGAGAGAGATTGCCCTAGATTCAGAAAAGGGGACTTAGTTGAAAGACTTGTTGTGAAATCATGTGAAAATCAATAGGGAAAATGCTCCATGATAGAAATAAAAGATGACCAGTGCTTCAAAGCATTCCAGTGGAACATATTTCAATCCCATGCTCCTGTGCACAGTCGACTCCCAAATGCAGATGCATGTCAACGATTTATTCAGTCTGAATGACAATAGATTTCTAATATTGAATAACTCACAATGGCTGAAAAAGTTTTGACTGAGATTATGTGATCTTGGGTTTTGTGAGGATAATGGAAAAGTTAGGACTGCTAAGAATAATTCATAACATCTAAAAACAGTACCTTTCATGCTTTAAATGTACTTATTTCAGTTTGAATAGATGATGCATCACTAATTCAAAGGGATCTCCTTAACTGTGGATTCATGTGAATACATTTGTGTACATGCATTAGGCAGTACATCAAATAGCATATATAAAAAATCTCAAATCAATTTTACATCAAATCCCACTTCGTATCAGAATGCTTCCTTTTTAAATGAGTTATATTTAACTATCATTGTCAAAATGGGTTACGTATGAACAACAATACAAAATTATTTTAAACCAAGGTCTTGGATGGTGAAGAGGGATATAATAATAAATAGGATAATAATTTGGGGAGGACAAGTTTGCAGGGCTATAGGGAAAGCGCGGGGGAGTGGGATTGATTTGGATAGCTCTTTTAAAAGAGCCGGCACAGACATGATAGTCTGAATGGCCTCTTTCTGTACTGTATAATTCTATGAATAATGCTTACAAGTGCCCTTAACCTGATAAGCATGTCACACGACGTACTTTAAAATATTGTTTTCTCTAATTTCAGCAGTTTTCAAACAATTTTGTGCCGCCCGCCCCCTCCCTTGGAGCTTCATATACCGTGTACACCACTGTCTCTCTAGAACATTGGTTCTCATCTAGAATCTCAGCAAGAGGTACAGGCTTGGCTCCCCCTTGGCCTCTTGTCCCTGGGCTGGTTAGCGACTGATATTTCTATTGGAGGGAACAAGATGAACCAAAATTTTGTTTTTTTAGTATCTCCTTCTCTCCCCAAGGTCCAGCATTTCTGCACACTTCGCTTCTCTTTCCCCCTCCAGAGATTTGGCTTCCTGGTTGTCGGACTATTATTCTGATCAGTCTATTACAGGAATCTCTAGTCAAAGGGTAATTAATGACTAGAACAGTTTGCTGGAAATGACGGTTGAGGGCAGGACAATGGACTTGTTTAAAAAATAGCTTGATGCATGATGTGTTCAGAGGACAGTAGGGTGGGTGTTCTGGAGGAGTGCAATCAGATGGGCTGAAAGGTCTTTTTCATCTGAACCAATTGTGTGATCTTCTTTCCTGTAATTTTGGTTGGATCCAGTGTCTTAATGGCCTCATTAGAAGCAAGGCACAGCAAAATGGCAAACTTCCAGTGCATTAGGTCGCCTAATTTCCTGCACACTGAGCACATGTTCACCATGATACCAGTGTCATTTCAGGAAGCTGGCTGGCCAGTGCTGGAAGTCAGATGTACCGTGGATCCACTGTAGACACTATAAATGAGGCAGCGTTAAATTGAAGGATGCTATAACGGGTTCCCATGTTTTCATTCATAGCGACCTCATTACACAAATGATAATGAATAACCCAGCCACTGAGCACAGGCAAGATTAAATATATCAATATCAAATTTCTGATCTAATCTTGATGAAGGAAGGAGAGTGGTATTTGTTATTTAAGAAAGGATGCATAAGCTTACATTTTCACCAGAATTGCGACTTTCTATTTATTGCATTTTAGTACAAGCTTTCCTATCTCCAGATATCTACTATAGTAGATATCTATTATGTATCGTACTATAGGTTCAACGCATTAATGCATATTTGCCCTCACTTAGCATGTAATGAATAATTGTAATTATTTGTTTTATATCAGACCAGATTTACCAAGATCAGTACTGAGGTAAAGAAATAATAATTCACAGCCAGAAAAAAAAATGCAAATGTAGAACTATGCAATTGCATTAGAAATGAGAACACCATGATATGAATACTGTCATTTAAAAAAGAAATTGGAGCCTAATATCTACTCATTATTATCCTGCTTCCTCAGTGGTCTATTAAAAAAACATAATGAGCTAGATCCCAACTAACAGTATATTTTTATGCTGATTTACTCCCATGTAATAAGTGACAGATTGACATTAAGCTATATTAGGACAGCGTTAACACAATTCACAAATTCTAACATAGGTATAATATGGCAGTATTTTTTTACACTGGTGGACTAAAAGCCAAAGGGTGTTTAGCTAATTATTGGAGGCATGGATCCAATTAACTTTTGTCACATTTTAAATTCTGAAAGATAACTCTATTTATCCTGCTGGAGTAACAAGTCCCTCTTCGACGAGCATAATTCATGCCAACAATCTGATTTATATCATTTTTAATAACTTCTAGAAACTATTGGCTAAAATGAGTTTGCATACAGTGTTTAAACATATAGTGAAGTCATACACTGCTGAGTTCTGTCTGCAATGTTGCTCACTGGGTCATATTATATTAGTGCATCATTCTGAATACAATCTAATGACATAGGTAGAAGTGCAGCACTTAACATGGAGGAAATCAATTTGTCTGCCACAACTGGCACAACTATAAACTCTCTCCGCATAAATAATCACATTGGGACCTGCAGGATAAAACAATACATGTGACTGAACTTTTCAGATACTGTTAGTTTCATCCAGGAGGATGAGGAGGGAAATTCTGAAGGCTTCTATATAAGAAATGTGAATAAATGACTGAAATAAAGGGAGAAAAAAGATGACACTGTAAACAATAAAAGATATCTCGGAGCAATGGCTACACTATTCTGGTAATTTAAACTTACACCCTGAACACCACATTAACACTTTAAGAAAAATAATCCTTGCATTTGGTATAGCGCTTTTCATGTCAGGAGGATGTCCCACTTTGCAGGATTTACTTTAAAAAATAGTCATTATATAGTTTGTAGTGAACAGAGCAGTCTAATTTGCACACAGCAATGTCCACAATCAGCAAATGAGTGAGTGACCATTTTTTTAAATTCGGGGTGCTAGGATATGGGGAAAAAACTCCCTTCTCTTTTTCGAATAGTACCATGGGATCTTTAACATCCACCTGAACAGGCAGATGGGCCCTCAGTTTAATGTCTCATCCAAAGAATGGCACCTCCAGCAATGCAACACATTGACATAGGGCTTCAACTCACAACCTTCTGACTAGAGGCAAGAGTGCTGCCAACTGAACCAGGCTGATACACTGAACATTATATAGTTATATAGTTGCGACATTTACAGTATGATTTGTCTAATAAAGTGCCATTTTCTTCAATTTGCAGAGTTAAATGCATTGGCCATCTAGTTTTGGAAGACCCAGGATTTGAAAAAAATATTGATAGATTGTTACTCTGCAAGGGGGACTAATTCAGCCACAGGAGAAACTCAAGTGCCAGAAACTCTGCAGAAAGTTCTTCAGAGAACTAAGAATGATGATAACAACATAATCCCTGCATACGGTATAGCACCTTTCACATCAGGAGGACATATCAAAAAAAGTCACAGGATTTACTGTAAAGTGTAGTGACTGTAATTTATGAGTCTTGTCCGAGAATTTGTTTTCCCATCCTTAAGATAAGCAGATTGATGACAGAATGGAGTCCTGTATGGTATTGATTAGAGCCGTGCAAGCGAGATGATCCGGGTTCGATTCCTGGGCAGGAAGAAACCTTAGGCAAGATTGCTTATTCCATACGCTTCTTTTTACCTAGCAGTAAGTTGGAACCCAGTTGTTAGTCGATTGGTGGATTGCTTTCTGGGGTAGTAATCCCTCAACAAAAATAATAATAATTTGATCTTTCAATCCATGACTGTTTGTGGGACAGTACTGTACACAATTGGCTGCCGCGTTTCACCTACAAAATATACAGTCAATTCACTTTACAGTATATTCTGTGAAGCACTTTGAGACGTCTCAATAATGTGATAAGGCTATATGTCAAATGCAATGATTATTATTATGTTATTATAGAATCAATCTGCTCTGCCAGCTGTTCCCAGCTGGATAACGTTATGCACTGTAAGCACATCAGTGTTTATCTGAATATTGCTGGAGTCCACACTGATAGCATAGACTTCATAAATCGCCTGCTTCACTGTGGGATTGTGTGTGGGGAGGGGGGGGGTTCTCCTGACTGATTAAACTTACACCAACAACAAGATTCAATTTACAGAGCGCCTTTCACATCGGGAGGACGTCCCAAGGCGCTGTACAGTTGGGTCAGGACCCGAGCAGGGTCAGGGTGAGGGGAGGGAAGGGAGGGAGTGAGGAGGGTGTAGAGAGTCGAGAGGGGAGCTGAAGGCACGGTCAAAGAGAAAGGTCTTGAGACCGGCCTTAAAGGAGGAAAGGGAGCAGGCAAGGCGAAGGCACTGGGGGACAGAGTTCCAGAGCCTAGGGGCTGAGAGGCTGAAGGCCCGGCCACCGATGGTAGGGCGGTTGGGGTGGGGGATGTGGAGCAGACCGGAGCCAGAGGAACGGAGGGTACAGGCAGGTAAGTAGGGGGATAGTAGGTCAGAGAGGTAGGAGGGAGCAAGGCCGTGAATGGCCTTGTAGGTGTGGATGAGGATCTTGAATTCGATCCTCTGGGCGATAGGGAGCCAGTGGAGGCGAGCGAGGGTGGGAGTGATGCGGTCATGCAGCCTGGTGCGGGACAGTACACGAGCTAAGGAGTTCTGAATGACCTGCAGCTTGTGGAGGGAGGTGCCGGGAAGGCCGGCGAGGAGAGAGTTCCCATAGTCCAGCCTTGAGGTGATAAAGGCGTGGACCAGAGTTTCAGCAGCGTGAGGGGTGAGGTAGTGCCGTAGTCTGGCGATATTCCGGAGGTGATGGAAGTCGGTGCCAGTTGTGGCGCGGATAGTGTTGTACATTGGTTTAGTCTAATTGTACTGTTTGAGGTAACCATTTTTGTTGTTCAGTTGGGTCTCTGACATCGGTGGAAATCACAATATCTATATCATAGTGAGAGTTATATGCCATACACAAATATACATAAAAATACATACTACGTACACATGGAAACTTCCCTGTGTCTGGAGTGCATACTCTCTTTCTCTCACACTATGCTTTCCTAATTCCATAGAGTATTTGTGCAAGTTGACAAGAGCCAAGGCTTGTTGATCCCAGGTTCAGTGCCTTGGGCACTGACAGTATAAGTGTCAGTAGGGTATCCATGGGAAATATCACAACTGAGTTTGATCCTGTTCTCATTGAAACAGGCTTGTTCCAGCAAAGGGTGGACTGGATGGATAGCAGGAACTGCAGTCCTTACCTCTTTGTTCCATTCTTTCCCCAGGGCCTCTGTCAATTGTTCTGTCAGCTGGAGTATTTTAGTCATAACGTTGACTGTTGGAGTTCGATACGATTAAAAACAGGATGCTCATTATTGCAAGCAAGCTTCCTGTTGCTTATCTAATGAGGAACCAATCTACCCATTAGCACTTGGCACCCAGGATTAACTAGAGCTGAAAGTGAAGAATCCCTGCTCCCAGTGACTGGTATGCACCTCAAAGTTTTTCCTTTTGAATGAAAGAAAGAACTTGAATGGACAGGCTTCTGAGTGACTTTCATTGGCAGTTACTGCAGACCGGCCTGGTTCAGGAACTAGACTACCGAGACCAAGTCCGGCATTGACACGATTCCAACATTCCGTTTTTACGTTAACCACCTTGGAGGCAGCTGAGTTTCACGGGAACCTCGCCTAGCTCCCTGTCCACACCCCTCATCATCAGATATTAATCATTCACAAAAGCACATGTATAACAAAGTATTATAGGTGCCCTTAATAGTCAATGAAATTGATTACAAGTCATGATGCTTTATGGTCAACATTATGGCTTTTCTAAGGTGACTAGAGCAAAATGAACATTGAGGAATCCACAATGAAAATTTAAATATACAGTTGTGCTTTTTAGGAAAATGGAGTCTAACTGCAGTATTTCTTAATGGAATTCCTTAATAAGGAATCTGGTTCACTCAAATAGGGACTCCTTCTGGTGACTGGAAGTATTGTATTTTGCATTGTTGTTTACATCTGAAACGGTGTTTCCACAGATTCATGCAATTGGATTCCTTATTAAGATGGTAATGGGATTCCTTATAATAATAATAATAATAATAATCCTTGCATTTGATATAGCGCTTTTCACGTCGGGAGGACGTCCCAAAGCGCTTCACAGAACACACTGTAAAGTGAATTGACTGTATATTTGTGGGCAAACGCGGCAGCCAATTGCGCACAGCAATGTCCCACAAACAGTCGTAGATTGAAAATGACCAATTTATTATTGTTTTTGGTTTTGGAGGGATTATTATTAGGCGTGTGGAGTAAGGAAACTTGCCCAAGGTTTCGCCCTGCCTGGAATTGAACTCAGGTCTCTCGCTTGCAAAGCGAGTGCTCTAACCACTGAGCTACAGGACTCTACAGGACTTATTAAGATATCCCATTAAGAAGTACGATAAATTAGAAAATACTGCAGTTCAGTGAAACAAATTTCAATACCAAATAAGCTGGGATCAAGCAACTTGAAAAAAAGCTCTGCTGTTTGTCCTTAGTTGAAGTATTACATGACACAAAATTAATATTGGCTGGAAATTGTATTTTATCAACCAGTCATACAACTATGTTGAATCATCTCCGGAACGACTAGAGAGATGCAGAAAATTGAAATGGCAAAACTTTGTGTTGACAGCATTTATCTTCCATCTCAGAGCTAAGATATTTATCATGTCCTTTGTTTATGGGAGTGTAAAAGTGCAGACATTTTTGAATCTATTAAACAAGACTGCTCCCTTAATAAATCACTCCACATTTTATCAGAAGAGACAGATTTGTTTCAGTCTTTTAAATCTCTTTTTCAAAATATTCTGAGGAGATTTGGAAATGTTGTTTATGTCCCAGTTGAATGCGACTGGATCTATGGTACCTGAGAGCAGTGAAAGATTATGATTGGCTCAGTAACTTTCTTAAGATATACTTTAATTTCAGTCAGCAGTACTTCAAGTGAAAATGATGTGCTGAATTTGTCCTCTGACAAGGAGAATGGATGCTGCTCCCTCATTTTCAACTTTCTTCTACGGAAGGCAGTAATTTAGGCTGAGATACAGAGCTGTGGTCACTGGCGATGTAAGTGTCAGCAAACCATCTGATCAATGGGAAGTGTCCCAGCAGGGGTACACTGGATTGATAGCAGAAGCTGCTTTGTCTACTCTTTCCCAGAAATAGTTTTGCCAGCTGAAGCATTTTGATCGGAAGGTTCACTGCTCAATCTCCCCCACATCCCCGCCACCCCCATTTCCCACACACATGGAGATGTGCATGCACACACAAAACAACACAGAGAAGGCAAGGAGACAATGTAACACTTGTAGAGTTCAGGTAACAATTTTAGATTAGATTGGTATCGTAAAAGATAATTTAATTTAATTTTGCTTAAATTGTTTTGCAGAGTTCTGATTGTGATGAAGGTGGGATTCAGGGTCCGTTGAGCAGAATTTTGGGTGAACATGGACGAATATGGTATGAGAATTGAGAAACATCATCACCCTTGCAATCAAAGCCACTAGGATAGGGTACCCTGATTGGAATGATGCATACACACTATTGCTAAACTTTTCTGCCATAAAATGTATATTTGTAATCACTTTAGCACTGTAGATTGTTTAAACTTTGTTAAATTGATGACTATGTTGTATTACAATGTATTTTTCTATAATTGAAAATTATTGAAGATTTCTCCTGCATTTCTACTGAAAATTTTAGGTGAAATTTCACTGATAATTATACTCTTGTGACTTCTGTGACCTTACAAAATATTGTCCTTTCCTTTATCTAATGTCCTAGCTCGGTCTGGTATAGTTATGTGGGAAAACGTTACAGTATGTGAAAGATGGTTCATGTTAGGTGAAAAAGTGAAGAAGTGTACATCAACTAGGTGGACTTGCAGTTCTTATCTAATGTTAGTCATGTAGAGAAGGGAAAATTAATATTTTAATAAGATGGTCTTTGGAGCGGTGAGGAGCAAAAACAAGGAAACGGTATCTGTAAGATAAATCTTGAAGGGTGTGAAAATGTGTTTGCTCACCTGTATAAACATAGGGCACTGACTAGCCTGAAATTGGAACCGACACAGAAAAAAGGAGCAGATAATGAAGAAAAACTATGAAACAACAAAGGAAACGTATGTGTTCTCTGGATTAAAACTATACCTTTCTGCATCATGCACATTGCTATATAAGGTTCTAAAATTATTTTTCACCTTCAATTAATATTCTGTGCAAGCTTGATTGTTTTGGGGTCCCGAACCACACAAAGACTCACAAATTTCAGGGTAACAATTTAAATTAAATACAGAATTGACTCATTGCAGTCGCCACACTCCAACTCTGAGAACCCTTATGGAGATATGATTAGAATTAACTTAAAATAAGTTTGATGGAGGAAACCATCACTCTCCTGAGACTCGGGAGATGCTTGCATCTAGGTAATGCTCAGGGATAGGATAGATTTATCAGTCCAGCTGATAATGGGAACCCTGAGAGAGTAGTGATGGAGCCTTGGGCTTCAAACGTGTACAACGGATGTGAGGATTTGATGGACCAGACACTTCAGGAGGTGGCCACCCCACCCCACACACCGAGGGTTCAGACGGAAAATGACTGGGTGACTGTCCAGCATGGTAGGAAGAGGGGACGGGCTGGGCAGAATGCCCCCAATAGTGTAGCACTCTCAAACCGGTACTCTGTACTGAACATTGAGAGTGTTGATATCTCCAGGGAAGACAGTAAAAAACAATTTGTTGAACAGGAGGATATAGGTAACAGCAGCAATGCTCTTGTCATACCTGTAGTTCTGGGGAATGAAGTAGGGCAAGTGGAGCAGGTTTCAGTGGGAGAGCAACTGGGCAATAGTGATCACAACATCATTAGATTCAGAGAGCATATGGGAAGAGACAAGGAAGCATATAAGGTGAAGATACTCAACTGGAAGAGGGCAAATTTCAATGGGTTAAAAAGGGACCTAGCCAAGGTGGACTGGAAAGAAAGATTGGCACGTAAAACAACTAAAGAGCAGTGGAAAGTCTTCAAGGATGAGATAGCTCGGGGACAGAATAAATACATTCCCACAAAAGGGAAACATAGGGCATCCAAACCTCCCTGGATGACGAAGGTAATTGTATCTAGAATGAAGCAGAAAAAGGAGGTGTAAGACAAATTTCAAACCCAAGACACAGAAGAGAACCAAATACAACAACAACATTCCATTTATTCAGTGCCTTTCACGTCAGGAGGACGTCCCAAGGCGCTGTACAGTTGGGTCAGGACCCGAGCAAGGGTAAATGGTCAGGGTGAGGGAAGGGAGGGAGCGAGGAGGGGTTAGAGAGTTGAGAGGGGAGCTGAAGGCACGGTTAAAGAGAAAGGTCTTGAGACCGGCCTTGAAGGAGGAAAGGGAGGAGGCAAGGCGAAGGCAGTGGAGGATAGAGCATAGGAAGTGCAGAAGAGAACTGAAAAAGGAAACAAGATGGGCAAAACGATTATGTAAGAAAAGATTAGCAGGTAACATTAAAGGGAATTCTAAAATATTTTACAAACATATTAAGAAAAAAAGGTTAGTCAAATGTAGGGTGGGGCCAATTAAGGACCAAGGCACAAATTTCATTGTGGAGGCAGAGGGCATGGCTAATGTACTGAATGAATACGTTGCATCTGTCTTCACAAAAGAAGTGGATGCACCAAATGCCGTAGTATCGGAGGAGAGGGTAGAGGAAATGAATAGGATAAGTATAAACAGAGAGGAAGTACTGAAAAGGTTGACTGGGCTGAAGCAAGATAAGTTGCCCGGTCCAGACAGGATGCAACCAAGGTTATTATGGGAAGCACGGGTACAAATAGCGGAGGCATTGGCTACAATTTTTCAATCTTCATTGGACACAGGGGTGGTGCCAGAGGACTGGAGAGTGGCCAATGTTACTCCTCTGTACAAAAAGGGACAGAAGGAAAAACCTGGGAACTACTGGCCAGTCAGCCTAACATCAGTAGTGGGGAAACTCCTGGAGACTATAATCCAGGTCAGATTAAATCTTCACTAAGAAGAATATTAATTAGGGACAGGCAGCATGGATTTGTTAAAGGCAAATCTTGTCTAACAAATCTAATAGAATTTTTTGATGAGGTAACGGAGAGGGTGGATAAAGGTAGTGCAGTTGATGTAGTTTATATGGACTTTCAAAAGCTATTTGACAAAGTGCCACATGAAAGACTTGTCAGAAAGATAGAAGCCCATGATATAAAAGGGACAGTGGCAGCATGGATCCAGAGCTGGCTGGGAGACAGAAAGTTGTGGTGAACGGTTGGTTTTCAGACTGGAGGGAAGTGTACAGTGGCGTCCCCCAGGGATCAGTATTAGGACCACTGCTCTTCTTAATAATACATAAATGATCTGGACTTGGGTATAGCACGTACCATTTCCAAGTTTGCGGACGACACAAAGTTACGTAGGGTAGCAAACAGTGAGAAGGATAGTAGCCAACTGCAGGAAGACATAGACAGAATGGTAAAATGGGCAGAAACATGGCAGATGAATTTCAATGTGAAGAAACGTGAGGTAATGCATTTTGGTAGAAAGAATGAGGGGAGGCAATATAGCTGGGTAATACAAACTTAAGGGGGGGTGAAAGAACAGAGAGACCTGGGGGTGCAGGGAAATGAATCCTTGAAGGTGGTAGGACAGGTAGGTAAAAAGGGCATATGGGATACTAGGCTTTATAAATAGGGGCATAGAGTACAAGAGTCAGGAGGTTATGATTAACCTATATAAAACACTGGTTAGGCCTCGGTTAGAATATTGCGCCCAGTTCTGGGCACCATACTATAGGAAGGATGTTAAGGCATTGGAAAGGGTGCAGAGGAGATTTACGAGGCTGGTACCAGGAATGAGGGACCTTGATTATGAGGAAAGGCTAGAGAGGCTGGGATTATTCTCATTGGAGCAGAGAAGGTTACGAGGAGACCTAATAGAGATCTTCAAAAATCATGAGGGGATTTGATAGGTTAGAAAGGGAAAAACTGTTTCCACTGGTGGGTGTATCGGTGACTCGAGGTCACAGATTCAAAATAGTATCTAAAAGAAGCAGAGGGGAGGTGAGAAGGAATTTTTTCACGTAGCGGGCTGTTCAAATCTGGAACGCATTCCCTGAAAGGGTGGTCGAGACCGATTCGATAACTACTTTCAAAAGTGCGGTGGACAGGTATCTGAGGAAGACGGTTTTGCAGGGTTATGGGGAAAGGGCTGGGGAGTGGGATCGACATTACATTGCTCTTTTTAAAGATCCGGCACAGACTCAATGGGCCGAATGGCCTCTTTTTGTTCTGTACGATTCTATGATTCTATAACCACTTGAAAATGATTCAGCAATTGTTGCAGGACAGTGGGATTTGGATAAACACATAAGAATTTTGAAATTGTGTCTGATGTGCAGAATTAGGTCAGTTACTAAGTAGTGAAATCAAACCTGAATATATGCATCAAAGGAACAAGGGGGGAATGAAACTCCCATCTTAATCAACCTGAAGCTATTCAAAGCTGATGACCAACTGAAACCTATCAGCATCTATGTCCACACTGAATTTGGAATTGCAGACAAGTGTTTGTTTCATTGATTGTCTGAAAATCTTTTTCAGACAGACGGTTTCAGAAAAGCAGTGCATATTGTGAACTGTATCAATTCCTGTGACCTATCCTACTGTTAACTGGAGCCAGATTTTGCAATTTGCAATTTCAGATACCAAATGACAGATATCAAATTTTCAATTTCCTTGTGTCACCTTTTTGAGTGAACCTGTTTTTACCAGGACTGTTGAGACCCCTTCATTGTAGCTATGTTTATATAACATAGGTTTGAGCCCTTGTTGCTGGATTAAAGGAGAGCTCTCATGGGTTTTTTAAATATTTTCTAGTATGTACTTACTACTAGTGATGGTGCTCAGGAGCAATCCTGACAACAGTGACAGCATCAGAGTTACAAAAGTACAGTGCTAACTGGATATATATCCTTATGTATTAATATTTCACTGATACTCACTGCATTATATTCTGCACCAGAGCATCTTCCTGTACAATAACAATTTTACATTTATGCTACACCTTTTACATTGAGAGAATAACTCAAAGTAATTCACAGAGCAAGCTAGGAGTCAGAGCTGGAGTTGGGGGAGGGAGCTGCACTGAGGAAAGAGGGGAGAAAAACATGACTAAAAGCACGGTTGATCCTGACTCAGCATCAGCCTCAACTACTGTTAAGTGCTCTGAGACACTGGCCTATGTGACGGATGCTATATAAATACAAGTCTTGTTGTTTTTCAGCAACAATCATCATTACCCAATTTGGATCCAGTACCAGATCAAATGCAGTTCTTTATCAGATATACCAAGGCATTTTTATAAGAAACGAGGGCAAAGATTCAGGGTTGGGAAAGGAAATTTTAGGAAAGACACTGAGAAGTATTTCTTTACACAGAGGGAGGTTGGCAGCTGGAACAGGTTTTCAAGAAAATGATTAAAATGATTCACAAAACAGACAGGATCTAAATTAATAACACATTCAAAGAATGGGATAATAAACAATAAATAAATAAAATTGTGCATGATACTGAATCTGTCCTTCAGATGAGACATTAAACAAACCTTCTCATCCTCTGTCCCTCCACCCGCAGTGATTCTGATGCAGCCAACAAGCTATTGAATGACTGTCTCTCCACAATCTTTAATTTCCTGGCTCCCCTGAAATTCAGGGTTGTTTCTGAACCCACTCATTCCCCTTGGTACAACGGTCATCTCCACTCACTCAAAACACAAACCCGGATGCTTGAGCACAGATGGCAGAAATCCAGCCTCACGGTTCAACGCCATCTATGGCTCGAGCAACTCCGCACCTACAGCCTTTCCCTTCCACAGGCCAAAACTGACTTTTACTCCAAAGTCATCCTGGAGGCAAACAACAATCCAAAGACGCGGTTTTCCATCGTCCATCACTTCCTCCGTGCACCCTCTCAAGTCTCCTCTATCCTCACATCATACGACACGTGTGTAAAGATCCAAGACTTCTTTGCCTCAAAGATTGAAAACATCTGCTTGGCTGCATTATCCTCCCCCACCCTATGTCCACTTCTACTCGACCCAGATCATCCACAACCCCTTCTCCCTCCGCCATAACTCCTGCCACTCCCCCTTCCTTACACTACTTTGCCCCCATTTCTCCTTCCTCCCTCTCAACCACAATCACCTGGATGAAGTTCACCACCTGCTGCCTTGACCCCTTCCCCAACCAGCTGCTGGTCACTCAATTCCCCCTTCTCTNCCCCCTGCTGGAGGACACGGTCAATCAGTCTGCGGATGACACATGAATCTACTTTGCATCCTCCAGTACCAACTCCAGGTCCGCCGATGTTCTAGCAGCCTCTCTGGCAGACATCAGGGCCTGGATGAGTGCAAACTTCCTGCAGTTGAATGTGGACAAGATGGAAGCCATACTCCTTGACTCCGATCAATGTCTTCACTCCTGCGGATCTGAACTCCTCAACCTTACCTCCCTGGGCTCTCCCTCACAGTCACCGAACCAGTGCCCAATCTGGCGTCTGGTTCAACTCCCAGCTTTCTTTCCTCCCCCACACTCCGTACACACATCTCACCAGTTCTGGCCAGGCTCCACTAGCTCCCCTCACCTCATACTCGAGATGGATAAAAAAATTTGGTCACTCACTCCATGGCTGTGTGTGGGACCTTGCTGAGTGCAATTGTGCTGCCACATTTGCTTACAAATACAGTCACTCCATTTCATAGTAAATCCTGTGAAGCCCTTTGAGACATCCTTCTGACTTAATATGGTGCTTTACAAAATGGAAGGATTATTATTATTAATTATGACAGAATTGGAACATCTATTCTATAAACTCATTGGCCGCCACGCCATTGGACAGACGCCATGACCCCGCCTATTCCTCTGGGATTCCACCCGATTGAGAGCACTGCCACAATCTACTGAAGAATTGCATAGCAACATATAAGGAGATAAACACAAGAGCACATAACATTCAGCATCTCCATTTAGCACAAAGCGTACTCAATAAATTGATTTTTATTCCATAACTATATTGTTGTAACATTCTTTATTTATGCAAAAAGGAAAAGGTCAGTTGAAGAGCAACAAAGCTGGAGACTTCAGGAGGTGGGAAAATTGAGCAGGTATTTGAAATTGCAGTTCTGCAATTACGAATGCATCCATTTGGAAATGATAGTGGCCATCAGCAAAGCCTCATCTGGTGTTGGTACCTGGCCTGGATTGTGTATGTAGTTCAGTGCCTTGTCAACAGTACTTCAAATTCCAGCGCTATTAATTAATCCTGTGGAGAGACTGTTCATAAAACTCAACTTAGCCTTAAAGTGTCCTCGCAGAAAGACAATGAAAGAATAGAGGTAACTGAGGTCTTCTCAGTTGTGGGAGATCAGTTACTAGGAGGTGCTTGGCTTTAAATGCTGCTGCCTTTCAGTTGGCTATTTGCTATATTCTATATTTGATGAATTTGATCTGTTTAATTGACTACACTCTCGTTTCAATTCTGCTCTCGATTTTTTTTGGATGCATTTAATTCAGGTCTGTACCTGTTCTTTAAAACATTTTCAAAGCACAAACTCATATTACTTACAGCAGCAGGAAGAGGATTATACAGATACATTTGGCAGACTCTAAGGCTTTTAATTAGGCAGCTTTCTCCTTCTCCTGTGGTGGATAGGGGAGACAGAATGAGGTCAGATTCCCTTTGCCTCGTTTATTCTTCTACTTTTCGTGCTCATTTCTTCTGAGGCAGCCATGATTTGTACATGTTCCGCTGTTATTTGTAGGTCTAACAGTCAGCTTTGTTTGTTTTCTTGTTATCTGTTTGTAACATTGGCTGTTTTTTTGATGACTGCTCTCATGGAGACATTAGACTTCATTTTTAATCCAAAAATCAGTTCAGCAGAAGCCAACATAACAAGATGGTAGGACACTACTATTGCTGCTTTACAACAGTTCCCAAGTACAATCTCACCATGTAATAACTGGTTTTAGCAACACCATGAGTGAATTGCATTCTAGCTTGTAAAATTACTATAAAAATTCCAAGCGAAAGGAATTGGTGAAAAATCTGGTTTTAGTGGTCACTATCTCAATTCACTTAACTGCCTGTGATTTAGCACTGGTCATTAAATGGCAGCCTCATTTGGAGATACTGCAGGGATGGCCGATGTGGGAAACTGATGTTTCCATGGGGTCCAATTTTCAAACAGCGAAAAAGGATTTGTCATGAATCCTGTAGATTCCCAGATGTATCCTAAACCAACTTGCTGAGCTCTGCTCAGACATCAATCTCATTTTGGCTCCTGTAAAGCAAGATTATGGCTAAATTAGGTAACTGTTACCCAGCAGGAGATTGTAGTCTTAAGCAAAGTTCAGCGCATTAATCTAAAACACATTTATAGGTTTGTGGATCTTGCTATTTGCAAATGCGTTGCTGAATCTTATGAATTCAACCACATTGATCACTTGTCAGCCTGGCCCTGCTGGTAGTCCTCCCACTCTGGGTTAGAAGGTTGTGCATTAATGTCGTTTGTCAGGGACCTGGACACATGGTCTAGTCGGTCATTCCAATGCAATGCTGGGATGCACTGTATTATTGGAGATGCCGTCCTTCGAATGAGATATTAACCGAGGTTCTATGTGTTTAAGTGGAGATTAAAGAAACCATAGCACAATTTAAAAAGAGAAAGGATTTTTATTGGCCATCAATCCCCCAGAGAAATGTGTCCTTCAGTTGTTTGTGAAATATTGCTGTGTACAAATTGGCTGCACCATTCACCTATAAATCCACAGTAACAATAATTTATGGAAAACGAAAGTGTCTGAATTTTATATTGTGCTACATCAAATGCAAGGATAGTTAGATGGTCTTGCATAACATGCCATCAGCATCTTTGCTCATTTGGATGGGTGGTGACTTTGTGGGGATGATCAGAAGTTTTTTTTATTCACAGTTCTTTTTTTGATGTGATGCAAATTGGCATTTGTCAGTCTTTTGGCTGTGAATGTTACAAGCGCAAAAGGAGAGTGAACACTTTAGACTTGCCAAGAAACCACGTGAAAGAGTGAGGGACGACAAAATAGTGTAATAGACGATTATGTTTGTATTGGAAATGGCCAGATGGACAGTGATCTTTTTGTGTCCTAAGTTGCTGGGTAAACCAGTCTGGAAAAAATATTTTCAGATGAGCACTGGCACTTCATATCCAAAATGCTCCATATGAAAGGAGTTACTGGAGACAGTTAAATGGCAGGTACCAAAGTTAGAAAAATTGTTGGCTGTCGTTAGAAAATTTAAGAAAAAAAAGGAAGAGAATATAAAACAAAATACAAACTGAAGCAAAAAAGAGGCTAACGGGCAAGCACAAGGAATAATGTTTTGTCTGTTTTTAGTCTAGTAGGTAATTTATGATTAATGCTAAAGTAATGAAACTCTCAGAATGTTTGAATAGATGTATAATTGTAATCTTAGTTGGATTAATTTATGTATTGTATGGGTCAGCTGGTTTAAGGTTTAAGGTATAATGTTGTGGTACAATGGAGTAAGTCTTATACCAGATCTACCCAATTCCTTTCCTTGTGAGAAAATGAGTGAGAAATTGCCAGTGTGTCCTTACTACTGATTCCAGTTGGAAAAAAGTAGATAATAATGTTTTGCTTTTGTAGCTTTAGCATCCCTTTCCTCCTTCTCCCTCCCCCACACACAATCTTTGCTTCCTCGTCAACAAAATGGTAGAATTTAATACTTTATGCAAATGTTACAAATGATGTGTGAGGTACTCTCTCATAGAAATTATTAGCGCTTATTATAGTGGAGATGGTAATTGCTGTTTATCAAAAGACTAGAATTACCTACGTTCGATGTATGATATATTCTGGTAGGTTAACTAAAATAATGGTTCAAATATGTTAATCCAAGCAACATTGTTAGTAATCGTCTATATCTTCAATTCTATTGTATTTATCTACTGAAGGTGAAATTCGAAAAGCCTGCTATAAATGCAATTATTTTGCCACTGTTTTCCATGATGACTTTGTCAGCCTGATTCCAAAACATTTAGCTACAGGTTTTTTTTGCATCGTCTCATTGTTATTCATAACTATCATCAAATCACTTTACTTCAAGAGGAAAATTGTGCTATTAGAACCAAGGGTTTGAAGAATCATTCAAAGAATAAGGTTGCATCAGCATTGTTTATGACTGGAATAAATAATTACCTGTATGCTGAAAGAACAAAACTGCAGATGTGTTGCAGAACATAGCTCAAGAACATTGATGTAATCATTAAGTAAACCGTAGTTAACCAATGCCACTGATATAATCTTTTTGGCCTTCATAAAATGAAGGCCCAGTGCAGCCTTCTGATATTGAGAGTAATGTCTCTGAACTTTAGAAACATGCATTAGTACACTCTAGTGATGTCTGCATTCATTTAGAAATAGTTCTGTTACAACAAACCCATTAAATGTACTGCTTGAGGCAATTACGAAAATGTCACTGTTTCACTTCTGGTTCATTTTTAAACTGCAAGCAAAGATAGCCCATAATACAAAAGCGACTCAAATTGACCAAAAGGGGAAAGACATTTAATTTAAAAAGAGCACTACCTTTGTTCTCAATGTAAACCTTTAGCAGCATGGAGCTTTTTTTTTCATTGCATCTGAATGAAAGTAACTTCCACATGATTTTAGATTTATATGATTACAGCATGGGTATTAAAGTGAAAAAAATGATTGGCATAGAAATGAAAACTATTATGGTAAATTAGTATTGCAAGCAAAAGCTAAAACTGTATCACTTTAATGTTCACTACCTAAGCAGTTTCAGTCTAACCTTAAGTTTTGATATGGGTTGATACAAACTTAAGTTTTGAACCCAGAACCTTCTGATTCAGAGGCAAGAATTCTAACAAATAAGCCAAGTTGATTGTCATTTTCTTTTGCTTCTTTTTTCTATGAGAGTTTTGCGTCCTGTCCTGTGGTTCTCAATACACTAGCTGACGTCAGCCTGGCTCAGTGGTAGTAGTCTTACCTCTGAGTTAGTGGTTTCAGGTTTAAGCCCCATGTTGGGGAGTTTGGCCGATACTCCTGTACAATATTGGGGGAGTGCTGCATTGAAAGAAATCTCATCTGTCATGGTCACCTTATTTAAATTAACACTCTACCTCTTATTAAGGTTATAAATGTAGATATTCTGTATATATTGAGATTTTGTGCAAACTGAGACGCTTTCGCTTTAAACACATTTATGGTCTACGGGCCGAAGAAAAATGTAAGCAGTAAGGACAGCCTTGGTGATGCAAAGTCTATGACCTGGGTGAGTTACTAAAACAAAAAGGCAGGAAAGGATCACGTGGATCCTGAAGGGGGAACCTACTGATACATTGAAAGGGGAGGAGATTGAAAATGGAGGAAAGAGTATCAATGCAATATGTTGGAAGGGGACGAGTTAAGACAATATAAAAGGAGGAGATTTGCTGAATCCAGAGTCGCTTTTTGCCTTGTGTGTTATCAAGGAGGTACATGCCTGACCTGAGAGCCTCCACCAATAAAACACTGTTGAGTTTTCTATACAGTGCTTCTCGAGTCTGTAAAAATCAAGGAGGGAGGAAGTTAACACAAGCAGGTTATTGCTGAAGTCAGCTGTCTAGCAGTGCTAAACTGATGAATGCATCCCTTTGTTGCGCAATAAGACATTGGGATTACCTGCCGTTGTGTGTATATTCTCATTAGCAGAGATTCACTCAGTGAGGGAACTTGCATGATATAAAGGGTTGATATCCTGCCTAGTACACCAAGCATTTTGTCATAACATGGGTATACAATTAGAGGGGAGAACCATCGCATGTCCTTCAGATGAGAATTTTAAACCATTTCCCTGTTCGGGTTGACGTTAAAGATCCTGTGGCACTATTTCAACAGAGAAGTGGGTTTCCCATGGTTTCCTGGCTGCAAATCCCACAAATAAAAATGGACTCTCACTTCATGGCTGTTTGTGGGAATTTGTTACTGCAAATTGGCTGTTGCATTTGCCTACAAAATACACAGTTATTGTGATTTACAGTAAAATCCTGTGAAGAGCTGGTGTGAAAGTGTTGGACCCATTTGCACCCAAAATGCAAGTTTTAAGCATCGTTGACCATAAACATGGAACAGTAAAACACAGTATTTTAAATGTTCACACAAATACAAATGTTAGGATTATATTCAATCCTACTTTCATAATTCTTTGTTTCTCTGTACGAAGATGGAGGTCACAATCCATTGCTGTAGATGATAATCTGAATTTGAGGAACCACACAATTCCTGTCCTCTTAGCTTTCCCAAATCTCCATCACTATGGTTAGCATCAAAAGTAGCTTAGCAACTTGACTCGAATGCTATTAGAGCTGATTGACCACCACAGAAATTTACATTGACAAAGTACAGCTAGGTGAGTATGCTGTCCCTTGCAGTGAATCCCATTCTTGCTGATCAACAACACTCTTTGTGCCAGAAAATTAACCCCACACTTTCTAGAAATCTTGGAGTTTTGTCTAAACAGGAAGCCTACAATGAATCTAATATGGATTGAGGAGGCATTTAATAAACCAGCTCCACATCTCAGTTCCTCACTAGGGAATCTGTAAGAAGAACAAAAGCAAATCAGTAACAAAAGCCATTTCTGTATGTGAAAAGTATCAATTACAAGAAGGAGCTCACATTTTTACGGGGCTTATAACATTGAAACAAACTTTTCAAAATGCCTTTTCAATAATTACTGTCAGGTGTAATTACACTTCAATGGTATAGGTTTGATAGCTCGTTTGTCACTGTAATTTCTTCAAGCAGTGAACATCCCAAGTCAAACTAGGAAACAACAAAAGATTCTAAACAAGTTAAATGGAGATTGCCCCTCCAAGTCCTGCTGATAACAAGAAGAACCCACTTTCTTCCTGACCTTCCCCTTCAGAAGCTAATCATGTTTTGTGAAGGTTACCCCCAAGTCTTTTTCATTTTCGACGTAGTCCTTCAGACGTTAGCAATGTCTTTCTGTGTCCATGTCCTTCAAACTAGCAAATATAGCAGAATTCTCATAAGTTGTCATTATGTATTTCCAGTTATCTTAAGAAATTCCATTAGAAGTTAATACATATTAGCCTGTAAGATCAATAATTAGATGGTGTTATTGGCCAATAATTGCTATTAATACCTGTTCCATATCAAAAGAAAAATAACTCTTGATTCATCAATGATTGTAAACAATAAAGAAAATATATTAAAAGTCAAGAAAACAAAATAGATGCATCAACATTTAGAGCTGAGTAAATGATAATGTGAAAATATTGCATGCTTCTAGAAAATTGTACTGTAAGCTATTCATCTCATTGCAACTTTGGGAGAGTGTACCCAATATACTGACCAGCAGGGGGAGTAGAGGGGAAATACAAAGGAGCCAACTTGGTTAAACAGGTTGAATAATATGTGACCAGCAGATAGAAAATGTTGGGCAGTTTGCTGAGTCAGTTTTCTTAACTGTTCTATATCTTAACCTCCCCAGAGAGATTGTAACTATTCTGCCTGTGCAAGATATTTAGGAGAACTCCTCTTCTCCATCACCACCTAGTTCCTCCGCCCTCCCTTTCACGCCTTGCCCATCCTCTCCTCCAATGCCAACTGCGATGCTGGACTTCCTCGAAACTAAAGTTGAGAGGATCAGCCCAACTGCCTCTACCTTTCCATCTACTACCCTCTCCCCATCTCTCCCTCACACCCTGGCCCTTACGCAGTCTTCCCCTCCTCTCTCACCACCACGATAACCCGCATGAAACTGACCATCTGCTCCCTCGCCCCCGTTCCTACCTCTTACCTCCCAACTGCACCTCCTTGCCACTGTACTCACACCCCTCTCCCTGTCCACTGACACCATTCCCACCTCTTTAAAAACGGCCATCGTTACTCCTATCCTTTAAAACTCCTCCTTAGACCCATCCCTGCTCTCAAATTACCCCTCCATCTCCAACCTCCCTTTCCTTTCCAAGGTCCTGGAATGAGTTGTTGCTTCACAGCTTCACTCATTCCTCTCCCGCCACTTCTTTGGCGAACCCTTCCAATTGGGATTCTGTGCCACCCACAGCACAGATACAGCTTTGGTCAAAGTGATAAATGACATTCTGTCCATCTGCGACCAGGGTACTCTCTATCTCCTTGTCCTCCTTGACCTCTCTGCTGCCTTCGATTTTGTTGACCACTATATCCTCCTCCACCGTCTCTCCTCTCACCTCAACCTTCATGATTCTGTCCTTGAATGGTTCAGATCCTACCCATCACACTGTCTCCACTTCATCTCCACAAATGATTTCTTCTCTAGACCCCACACTGTCTTGTTCAGCATTCCAAAGGGCTTTGTCCTTGGTCCCCTCCTCTTCAATATCTATATGCTCCCTCCACCGTTGACTCCAAGACCACTGCTGTGCTGACAGAATGTCTGTCAGAAATCAAGTCCTGGATGAGAGCAAACTTTCTACAGTTGAACGTCAACAAGACCGAGGCTCTGCTGATTGGCTCCCGTCAGTACATCCACACCTCAGGCACTGACAACATCACCATCTAAGGATGCACACTCCACCTCACTGAGCCAGTCTGGAACATTGGCATCTTGTTTGACCCTCAACTATTCTTTCTACCCCACATCCATGCCATAACCCACTCTGCCTTCCTCCAACTCCACAATGTCATCCTGCCCATCACTGTCTGACACCACAGGCCGTCGAAACCCTCATATACGCATTCATAACATCCAGGCTTCACTATGCGAATTGCCTGCTTGTCAGCCTCCTAAACTCCTCCTTCCATAGACTGCAGATCATCCAGAACTCTTGGTCTTGGTCCTCATCTTCAAAGCCCTCTATGGCCTTGCTCCCCCATACCCCTGCAACCTTCTAACCCCTTATTAACCTGTTCGCTCTCTCTGCTCAGCGGGCTCTGGCCTGCTTCATGTCCCCCGCCTTGGCTGCCCCACCATTGGTGGGCGGGGCTTCAGCCACTCTGCCCCCATGCTCTGGAACTCCATCCTGCAGTCCCACTGCTTTGCCCCTCCATTGCCTCCTTCAGACCCATCTCAAGACCCTCCTCTTTGACGGTGCTTTCGATCACCCTCCTTCCCTCCCTGCCATCCACGCGCCCCAATCCTGACCACCAACTCGGGTCTGAAACACTGACTGTCCGGCACCTTGGGATGTCCTCCTGATATGAAAGGCATTTTACAAATGTTATTTTGTTGTTGTTCAAGTTAGTTAAACAATACATTGGTGTACAAAAAACATGACCAACCAGTGACTATCCTCCTTGGGTGGGGTGGTTGGGGGGAGGAGGGGGAGGTGAGCAGAATCTCCTTGGAGCAGTACTGGTTTCAAGTTAACAATTGCATTCAATTTTCCAGGAAACGGAAACTTTGTCAACAACTGTGCTGTTAACATAAACAGATTGTTTTCACTGGTTGGGGACTCCATAACCAGAGGACAAAATATAAGATAATGATGAGAGGATCAAAAACAGAACTTTGGAGGAACACTTCACACAGAGGGTAGTGAGATTGTGGAACTCTCTACCTGAAATGTTGGTTGAATCAGATAGCATAAATTGTATCAAGAGGAAGCTAGATCATCACATGAGGGAGAGTGGAATAGAATGATATGGGAGGGAGTGGAGAATCGTGTGGAGAATAAACACTGGCACAAACTGATTGGGCCAAATGGCCTATTTCCTTCCTGTACATTCTTTGGAAATTTTTGTAATCACTGAAACAATGGGCTGACAAGTTTGCAAGAAAATTTGATTTAAATATGTTCTCTTGTCGATTCGATTCCAAATCCAGTTTATTAAAAACATAATAATAAATAATCCTTCCATTTGATATAGTGCCTTATTACATCATCAAGATGGTTCAAAGCGCTTCACAGGATATACTGTAAAGTAGATTGACTGTGTATTTTGCGGGCAAAATGCTGCAGCCAATCATGCACATCAATCTCCCGCAAACAGCCATGGAGTGACCAATTCTTCTTTTGGCTAACACAATTTAGCATCATGGTAATGCAACAGAAGAAGATGTCATTGCAGTGCCTTATTTCTCAGAAATGATGCTATTGCCTTTGTTTTAATTATGACTCACCTCATTTAAGAATTTATCAGCAGATACTTTATTCAACACCTTTATTGTAAAATGTGGCAACGCCATTAAATAATAATCGCTGTACACAGAATGTTCCATGTGCCACTTAATAGAATTTCCCATCACACTAAATTAACTGACACATGAGATATCACCTAATATTTAATTTTCATGTTGCTGCATATTCCCCAGGAGATAGAATGGTTTGGTTAAGGTCCATGGTGTCTACTCCAATTTCCCTCATTGACTCCCCCACTCTAACCCTCACATGGAAGAAAATATGATACTTTGCAACTTGCGTCTTTACAACAACACCAAATTACACTTGTATAGCGACCCTTCACATCGGAAAGATGTCCCAAGGTGCTTGACAAACAGGGGTTTTAGACCTGAGTTGGGGGTTGGGGTCACAAGGGGAGAAGGGCAGTGGGGGGTAGGGGTGCGAGGATGGCCAAAGTCATGGTCGAAGAGAAAGGTCTTCAGACCGGACTTGAAGGAGGCAAGAGAGGGGGTGACGCGAAGGGATTGCTCAATAGAGTTCCGGAGTGTGGGGCAGAGATGCTGAATGACCAACCGCCAATGGTGAGACAGGAAGTGCGGGGGACCTGAATCTGGCCGGTGTCCGCCAAGTGCAGGGAGCAAACAAGTTGATATGGGGTTTTGAGGTCGAAGTGGCAGAGGGGAGCAAGACCATGGAGGGCCTTGAAGGTAAGAACAAGGGTTTTGTACTTGATTCTTTGAGGAATGGGGAGCCATTGAAGCTGGGCAAGAATGGGGGTGATAGGTTCCCGGAGCCTGGTGCTGGAAAGGACACAAGCTGCAGAGTTCTGATCAAGCTCTAATGTCCGTTGTATGAATTAACTATCCCTACACACTAGATGATGTTTTTGGCAGCACATATCTATAGTAATCATCCTTTTTTAATACATCTGTACTTGATTAGAAAACATTATTTAAATAATGCACCATGACTGCTCCTAACATCTACTTACAGAAATATTAATAAGGCTAAAAAAACAACTTGCACTGATATAGCACCCTTCAGATGGGGTAGCATAACAGAATAAAGAATTGTTTTTCTTTTCTTAGTCTTTCAATCGTCAACCCTATTAATAATCCTTGCATTTTATAATGCGCTTTTCACGTCGGGAGGATGTCCTAAAGCACTTCACAGAACACACTGTAAAGTGAATTGACTGTACATTTGTGGGTGAACAAGGCAGCCAATTGCGCACAGCAATGTCCCACAAACAGTCGTAGATTGAAAATGACCAATTTATTATTGTTTTTGTTTTTTGGAGACATTATTATTAGGCGTGTGGAGTAAGGAAACTTGCCTAAGGTTTCGCCCTGTGCCTGGAAATGAACTCAGGTCTCTCACTTGTAAAGTGAGTGCTCTAACCACTGAGCTACAGGACTCCTGTAGCTCAGTGGTTGTTCTTAGCTTAGAGATTTTTATCATTCTTGAACTATGGGGAAATGTTAAACAAAAGTACAAAGTACAATGCCAAGAATATTCATTTTATTGTTGTACTTGTATTTCCCATAGGTCCCAATTCATAGCATTCTTGATTAGATATAAAATAGTAAATAGCAGGACCCTTAATGATGTTGATAAAATCGATTGGTAAGATTGAACCACAGACACTGCAATTTAAAAATTTTGGCTAGTTTAAGTGTACATCTGTGCCATAGCAACAGCTATGCTAATGAACAGAAGCAGCTTGCATCAAACTTAAGTTGTTTACTGGGAAAATGCATAAGGACTGCACTACCACAGTGTTTACCTATGTCTCCCAGCTCAGCTGGGTAATCTATCTTCTCAGATCCCCAAAGTTTGCTGTGATAGAAAATGGTACAGAATTATATCAACTTTAATCATTAATCGGAAGCTCCACCCACAAGCTTTCTTCTTTCTGCAATTAATGAAAGGATACGGGCTTCAAATTGGGTCATTCCATGTGACCTAATTCTGAAACTGGAATCCCATTTTTATTTCATTAAAGGCATCGTAAGCAATTCATTAATACTTTAACAATTTATCTCACAATGCAAAAAGCTGCTGCACATGTCTATAACAATTCATTACATATAGCTGTGAAGAGTTTTGCAATGTTTTGATGTGATAAGGAGCTTTAAAATATTAATTCATGTCTCTGTTCTGTATGAATACCCATTTTTTTTTAAAAATGTTAATCCTATTGTTTACAGTTGTTGGATTATTCTGTGTTTCTTTTAAATATTAACATTGCTACTAAACTTAATCAAATCCCTTGAAACATATATGAATATATTTAATATTTACTGAATGTCATTAAAAATAATTTAGTGTACAGTATTTTGTGAAATCTGCATCTGACCTCTTTCGAAATCCTTACTCATAAAATAATCCGGTATGATGTTCACCACCAACCTATACTGAATGTCAGATAGACAGCATCTAAAGATGGCAAATGGCCAAGCAAATTGATTTCTGTGTCGTTATAGATGGACGTTTGGCAGAAGCTGTCTGTTAACAAGGTGTGCAAGTCTTTCGCAGTTGGCTGAGTAACGGAAACTGCCTCTACTTATATACACTTCAATGTGATGGGTTTATAGAAAGAAAGCTGCTCTGTATATAGTTAATATTTATTCTTAAATCATTTCAACAGAGAAGAGTAACTTCTGTTACATGTTATATGTAGTCAATTATAACTTGTAATAAATAGCTGTCATCTGGTTTATTTGTAATAGCAAATCAATTTCCCTAACATGATATTAGAGCTCAACTGGAACTACTTTCCTTTAAACCACAGTCACTTGTAAAGAAAATATCAAACAGCTGTGCAGTGCCTCAGCAGCTGTGAGTGCTGGCTGTAACTATAGAAACTCAGTCCTAATAACTGCCACAGAAGATGCTCTCTCTACGCAGTATATCCGAACAAAGCTTACAATGGAGGACCCTCACACTGGCGTAACATTGTGAGGGGTGCAGTGCCTTTCAAGAGCTGCAACCCTCACAAGAATATACCAATTATTGAACTGCCCTGTATTCTTGTTTCAATAGTGAACCAAAATACATAAAGGAAACATACTGTACTTTTAATTTAAAGCACCTAAAATAACATAATACTTGAGTACGTATTGTATAAGTACAATTGTACACAGTTTTCAGTATGATACTTGTTCTTTTTTACACACTCAGAATGTCACAGGTTATACAATCTCTTTCACTTGTGAAAAAAACATTATTTGGCAATTTCCTGTGTGATCTCTTTTTAATATTATAGCAGAATCTTTTGCACAATGAGTTCTTCTGTACAATTTCTGAACGGGAAAAGTAAACACCAACAGCACAGGCAGTGAATGGACTCCTTTGAAAGGATGCAGTATTCTGCTTTCAAAAGCAAAAGGGTTCAACAGTTTTGATTTAAAAGCAGTGCAGTGAATTAAATAGGATCAATTTAATTTAATTTGTGTCTTAGTCTGGCTCACTGGTAGCACTCTTGCCTATGAGTCAGAAGGTTGTCGGTTCAAGCCCCACATTAGGATTTGGTCCAAGCTGACACTCCAATGTAGTGTGGGGGTGGGCGAGTTGCCTTATCGGAGGTGCCATCACTTGAATGAGACCTTAAACTGAGGTCCTGTCTGCCTGTTCAGGTGAACGTTAGAGATCCCATGGCACTGTTCAAAAGAAGAGCTCGTTGGCTGTTAGTGGGACATTGCTGTGTGCAAACTGGCTGCCACATTTGGCCTACAAAATACAGTCAATCCAGTTTACAATATATCCTATGATACTCTTTGAGATGTCTCGACAACACAATCAGACTCTATATCAACTGCAAGGATTATTATCATCATAAAATCAAAGTCCAGATCTGGCCGACTTGGCTCCACCCTTCTGCCGCCACCCAACACGGGTCTGATTGGTGGTCTGTTTTGTCATTCAGGTTTGGGCGGCAGCTCAAGGGGCTGTGATTGGTGGACTGGACTGCCAGTCAGACAGTGGGTGGATTGTGATCAATGTCCAGCCTTTGAAAATTTTGCCAACAACAACTTGCATTTACATAGCACCCTTCACGGAGGTGTGCAAAATTCTGAGAGGATTTGATAGAGTGAACAGGGAGAAACTGTTTCCACTGGTGGGTGAGTCGTTCACCAGAGGAACACAGATTTAAAATAGTTGTCAAAAGAACCAGAGGGGAGGTGAGGAGAATTGTTTTCGCACAACGAGTTGTTCGGATCTGGAATGCATTACTCTGGACAGTTTTCTTGCCCTCACTTTCAAATCCCTTCATGGCCTCACCCCACACTAAACTGTGACCTCTTTTAACTAGGACTTCTGATTTTCGGGGTGCATTTTTATCAATTTTAGACTTTTTTAAAATTGGGGTATTTTGGGCCTTTTGCTAACGTAGTGATATAATACACCTGCGCATAAAATATACCTTAGCATATACCTGCACACATGGAGGAGAAGCAGAGAGCTCTCAATGCACAGTCGCCACACCAATGATGTTGCGGAGAGTGAGCGAGAGTGAAAGAGAAGCAATAAATTGCATTTATATAGCACCTTTCATATCGAGCAAAACCCATTTCGGAGTTCAGTAATCATTTGCTGGTGTTTTTCCCATTGCTTATTGGATGAACAAAAATTTCATTTTTTTATTTTTATCAGGGCAGTTTTATCAGTTTTTAATCAGTTTAAACTGAAAATCTGAAGTTCTACTTATAACACTTACCACCTCACCCTCTCCTGCCACTCAGCTAACATTCCCAGCACCATCCAGCCCACCATTGATGGGTGATCTTTCAGACAATATGCTCTTGCTCTCTGGAACTTCATCCAGAGTCCCTCTGCCTCCGCCTTTCTCTTTACCCTAAGATCTATCTTTTCCATTGTGCTTTCAGTCTTTTTTCAGTCACCGGTTCTTCCTCCCACGCTCCTTAATTCTCACCCAGCCATCTGTATGAAACAGTTTGAGATGGTTTCCTGGCATGAAACCATCACGTGCTCTGAGACTCTATACTGCGTGGAGGGCACTATATAAGTGCAAGTTGTTGTTATGAAAAGTGCCATATGTAAATTGCTGTACATTGGTCATCGAAAAATAAGATGGTCCTAACGGAAGTGCTGATGAGAGCAATGACATGACTTGCCAATATTGGAGGGATGACTTATGAGGAATGACCATAAAGCTTGCTAATTTCAGCTGTGAAAAGATTTAGAGGAGACCTTGCGGGTTGATATAATGGATCAGAGAAAATAAACCTAGAACAGATAGCTCGTGTGACACTTTTCTCTTAAAACAGAAGGTTGTGCAAACATGGTTGAAATGGCTTGATTTTTTTAAATTCAGAAGCCAGTCCTTTTTAATTTCTGCTGAAAATTGTCCTCCAAATTAAGACTGAATTTAAGAAGCTCCAAGTGCTCTGTGCGATCTTAAATTTTAAAATAAAATGGTTCTTACAAGCTAAGACTAGATTAAATTTTAGGCCCTTGATGTTTTAAATTTCGTGGGAGGAGTCAGGATTGCCACAAATAAATCTACCTTTTATAAGCCCAGTCGGCATTAACCATTAGGGTTGGATTCTTGGCTTGTCACTTCTGCTGAAATAGCAACAGAAAATGCTGGGGGATATCTGTATATTTTAATACACTGGAAAATGCATGTTGCTGGCATTACTAACCCATTACCAAGAGCAAATATTTTTGCTTTTCACACTGAATAAAATTTCATTTGATATTCGGCCTGATGTTTACTGCAAAGAATCTTTGACCCATAAAATTGGCACTATAAATGTCTCGCTGAGTTGTAAAGAAATGAAATCATGTTCACATATTAATGTTATAGTCTGTTACTGTGAATTAAGACATCATAAACTGGCTTCCTATATGAAATGAAATGTGTTTATTCCCAGGAACCTAAAAATACTTTGCTTAAATATTTCTGGTGCTTAGGCGACATTCAAAGCACGTGCATAAAGGATTCTTTTTCATTGCAGCTTCATAGTCGAATCTCTGAAACCTCAAAGGATCTCATTTTGTACATTGTAACAGACTTCTTAATAAGAAATATGTAATTATCAAATTGCTAAAATATCTAACATGAAGACTGCATTCTTCAACACGTTCAATGTTTTAATATTTCAATAGTTACAAATTTTGTATTAAACATCTGTTAAATATGTCAAA
This sequence comes from Callorhinchus milii, assembly GCF_018977255.1. Lineage (NCBI taxonomy): Eukaryota > Metazoa > Chordata > Chondrichthyes > Chimaeriformes > Callorhinchidae > Callorhinchus > Callorhinchus milii. The sequence goes on along the minus strand of NW_024704745.1, from coordinate 37,037,648 downwards.
TTTTACAATATATCATTGTAGAATTTCAGATAAATCTGGCTTTAACCAATTACCACTGGAGATTGAAGGAGCTTTCTCCATCTCTCATTCTGATATGGCAGCCAAGATTACTTTTCACTAATTTGCACCATTTTCGGGGTTATTTAAAAATGAGTTAAAGATTATTATGTACTTTCTACTACAAAATGTAACAAATGAGTATATATATACAGTTCAGACTCTTCCTAGATTTTGCAATTTATATAATAAACCCCATTGATTTCCATTTTTTTCAGCCTTGACAATAGATCAGCTGACCAATGAAAGAAAGGCAATGCTCCCTCGTTCTAATTTCATATATATCCTTCTTCTGGTTAGATGCTTCATTTTTGCTTGAGCTACGAACTTATTAATTTACACAAAGATATACTGCCATTATGAATCAGTTGCCTTTTGAGTTCAGTGAAATTTACTTTCCAATTTCTGTGATTTCTAAAAATTACCATTGTGGCTGATTCATAAACCAAACTGATCATTGTCACAAACCAAGTGGATAATTTTGAAACATTTTAGACATCCTCACCAACATGAAAGGTGTTATATACATATAAATTGTATTGTGAATTGTATCCTAGATCTCTGAGATGCTACCCTGCATGGAGGGCGCTATATAAGTGCAACTTGTTATTGTATTGTACACTCTTCTTACTGGAAGGAAAAACTCAAAACTAATTGTAGATTTGAATTATAGGGGCCACGTCTCTTATGCTAAAAGTACGCTGATTCTCAAACTGATATAAAATTTCATTATTTGCCTCTTTATCCTCAAATACAATCTTATCTTCACACGCTTTTCAATTGCTGAATCTCACTGAAGTGCTAGAGTGTAAATAGCTCCATTAGGAATATTCTTCCTAAAATGCTTTGCTCTCTGCTGTTAAAAGGTTAGATGCTAATTGAAGAGGAAGATCACAACTTATACTATAGATCTCAGTATATTTTTCTCAGATCTACCACACAGCGTTTACACAACCAATTCAGAAAGTGGGCATATAAATCAGATGGCAGGAGATTGCGTTCGACCAATTCAGAGCAGCCACAATTTGGGACTGTCGACCATGAAACAAACTTAGATTTACATTAGTTGCAATGACAATGAAACAAACTTAGATTTACATTAGTTGTAATGACAAGCTGCTAAGCATGAATAATTATTTATACTCAAACACACTGTGGTAAAAGGACCTTTTAGACTAATGCAAAATAATAAAGAAAGATACGGATAAACCCCACCTAGGATAAATTGTGGTTTGTATACGTACATATTTGTATTTTATCTTGAAACTCCTTGACATGAAACTAATTATTTTCTTTAATTTGATAAATATTATTTTAATGATGGTTGTTAACTGCTTTGGTCTATCTACATTGCCTTGTCTGCTGCCATGTGTCAAAATGTGCATTATTATCAATGTTAAGGTAATTTAGAAAAGTGTAAAATCACTTTAACTAAAATATAGACGATTTAAAATGTAAAACATTGTAATTTTTATCAATTATTTAATCAATTATGATGTCATTAATGTTTTCAAGGTTGGAGTAAATGACAATTTGCTTGACAGAGTAGATTCTTTTTTAGTGATACAAAAAGGGTTAATATAGGAATGATTGGGACATAACAGTGGATTACGTTCTAAAGTATATTATAAGCTGAGCCTAAACATTATGCTACCAGTAAGTATTATAATATTATTGCATTACTTGTTATGGCAATTGTGTTTCCTAAATGAGTTTTTTTTTGGTCAACCGGGTATCTGACAAATATGAAAACCCAACACCATGCTTAAGAGTATCCAAACAAAGCTGACATTCCCATGCATCGCACCTCCACATGGAAATCCCAGAGATAGATTGTTGGAATGGAATGGACACTGTCTCTCTGGCGCGATGCATTCTGCTCACCTAATTCCAGAAAGTATTAGGTGCAGGTCGGTAAGAGCCAACTCCAGAGTATGTGTTGTGGTACTGCTGGAATCTAACCAGCTAAAGCTGCATAGCTTCCCATTGATATTGCTGTCCAGCAAGATTTCCCACTGCTTGTTCATTTAGGACTACCCTACACGTTAGCGCTTTAGATGGTAGGGGTTAAAACAGGATGACTCCCTACCCCCAGTGACTGGTTTACCCTTCCAGGTCCTGCGATGAGCCAGGCTGTCTGTGCTGTCATCAGCAGTGCCCTGGAATACTGTGGACCCGCCGGCTCAGGAGCCAGACTACAGAGACCACCACAGAGGGTCGGCTCAATTCCGACATTCCGTTGCCAGGCATGTCACCTTGGAGCCAGTTCAGCTCCAGAGAGCCCACTTGCCCCCAGCCCCAGGAGGATAATAAAGAGAGTGAAAGATAATAACTGCAGGAGAGTGTTGAACATATATCTTTATAAGAAATTGTTGCACTAACATCATCATAAACACAGCAAGAACTCATAAGCACTTACCCTGCTTGTTACAAAACATTTTCTGATACAGTACAATGTTTAGGGTAAAAGAAACAAAGATTAAATTGTAAGATTTTTTGTATCTGCTTCCAGCTGTATCAAGCATACAGAATATTAATTTTAGGCCACACATTTTATTTATCCATTTTATTCCCTTTTGGAATTATTGTGTAATCGGACAACTCTATTACTTGCAAAACTTGAAACAGAGTTCTGGCATGGCTGCCTCAACAAGAATTCATGCTTTACTGCATATTGATACATATATAGCTAGGTTAATTCATTCATCTCAGCATTAATTCAGATACAAATTATAACATTTACACACAAAACCCATTTTCCACTGCCCCATTTTAGCATTCTATGCTTTTTCTAGGTTGCTCTTTCCACCGAATTAAACCATTGCTACCAAGCCACACATGTTATCAAGAATCCAATAATTTATTTTCTCTGAATTATACATCATTCTACTTATTCCTTCCGTTGGTAGATAAGGAAATCAAAACAGAACATATAAAGAGTTATGACATACGACCAATCACAATCAAAATGAAACATTGTTTTAATAAACTCAAAAAATCAATTTTGTCAAAGCATTCTTGTAAGGTAATAGTAAAGTAATAGTAGGTGTAATAGAACATAATATTATAATTTTACTATCCATATTTTACTTCTATATCAACAGTTCCTGCACTATCAACTGAATTTTAGCAATACTGTTAATTCAAAAGTTTGATAAACCTAGTTGCTCCTGGATCAGTATTCTTTATTTGATTTTAATAGCAGATGAAACTCTCAAATTCCCTTATCTCCATTGTACACCATTTAAAGATTTATTAATGTGTTACAAATCTAGATGATCTGCTACACTCTTCAAAATAGAGCATGATGAAATCTTCAACAAAGGTTATATTCAGCAGTCACTTCTCCCTCACAGAATTTTTTTCAGCAGCTAATTGTTTAAAGGCCAAAAAGAAAAATTGGATGAATTAAATGGAATACCAGTGTCAAAGGAGCTCCCTTCATTTTGGAGTAGACCAAATTGCATAGTATAGCTTTAAAGTAAAACAAAACCATTGCAAAAATGTCATAATATTTTTATAATGGAAAGTATATTCCTTTATCATGTTCCCCTTAGTTATGTTTTTTCTGCATTAAAACAATCTATTATGCATGAGAAAAATCAATGAGAGTTACATAAACATTCCAATAATATTGTGTTCCTATTAAATAAGGGCATTTTCAGTAACATTAATAGCAATTCAATGTAACATTAAAAGCAATTCTATGCTATTTCTTCAGAGAGTCTAGATACAAACTATTATCTATTCTCGCAATGCATAGCTACCGAATCATGATAATGAAATATTGTCATGAAATGCAAGTCACATTTCTTACTGCAAATGTCATCCTTTATCAAAATAGCAAATCCTAATTAATTGTAATGAGTTTGTTTTGCTGTCTGGCTATTTTAAAACTTAGTCTGAATATTGAGAATTATTAATTATTAATTTTGAATCAAACCAATTCAAAGTTGTACATGTATGTCTGACGGAGGTAGAATTCTTAATGCAACTAATGTATAGATTTTAGATAAAATCTTAACTCAGCTTCATAGCTGAGTCTCTTCTGATGGGTTTTGATCATTTTTGAATCATGTTGCAGAAAGAGGTTACTAATAATCTACACAATTAAAATCCTATTTCTTAAAAATAAAGCAGTTACTTAATTATTAATAAGAACATGTTGAATCAAGTCTGTACATAAAAATGCTTTGTTGCATTGCTGGTTGACCAGTTGCTTCTGTCATTACCTTTCTTCCCAGGCATTTACACCTTCAACTGTTCAAAAACCCTGCTCCATGGACTCCCCAACTCTTCTCTATACAAACTGCAGACTAACATGAGTTTTGTATTATGTAAATGGTTGTTATAGTTAAGGGCATATTGTTATATATTCAGGTATGATGTGTCCTTCCCCAGATATGTCTTGTGGACAGAATTGGGGATAAACTTTTCTCTTGAAAAATAATTTATCGTTGAGATGTGGAAATATGTCTAACAAGGGATCAATTTTAGAACATTCATTACTTTAGAAACTGACAAATAGGGCAGGAATCACACTTTAAGTGATATGTTAATTTCAAATATTCACAATTTGGAAACTAGACTTTAAACATACTGCAAAATGCTTGCATTTCTTTAATTATTATTCATAATTATTATTCCCAATTATTATTCATATTTTAGGCTCAGATTTTCTTTTAATTATTAATCATTTTCTGCGCTCAGCATACAACAGCAAAACAGCATTTTTGTACTTGGATGCAGCATGCCCATTTGCCCATGATTTAAATGGCTTTTTTTTGCATTAAGTGAATACATATGCCTGGAGAGAAATAATGGGTTTTCGCTTTGAACTGTTTCACGAGAGCAAATTACAATTAATGGGGCATGTAAATCTAAGTAAATGTGAATTTCTAACACATTGATAAATTAGTGGACATGTAGCTAACTGTGAAATATGTTGCTTGATTTTATATATGTTGTATTTTGCAGTGAGAGGAATAAAATAATATTTTACTTTGATGAGACTAAACCTTCCAAAGGATCTGATATAATCATGAAAATATAACTGTACAAAAATACACAGTGAATGCTGTGAAGTGCTTTGAAACTTCTTTCCAATGTGAAAGACGTTGCATCAAATGCAAGGATAATTTATTATAAATATAAAAACCTATTTAGCGGTCTTTGTCATTTGAAACAATTGCCTTTTCCAGTAATTTTGGAATATGCAATAGAAACAAATGAGAGATTTTTGATGAGATACAATAAATAGCTTTACTTTCTTGTCAAATGTTACTACAGTCCCTCGGAGAAATTGTAGCTCTGGGATTGTTTTCTTTGTGGCAGGTACTGTCAGTTGTTGTGTGATAGCTTGGTGGCATCATTTGTGCTTGGTGCTATAGTATTCAGAAGGCTTTACAGTAGACCTTTATACAAGCATTTATCAAAATGAATTTGGATTTTCAAAGCATTGACACTTGTAATACTCGATACCGTGGACCACTCTATCCTCCTCCACTGCCTCTACTCTCACTTCAATCTTCAAGGTTCTGTCCTTGAATGATTCAGGTCTTACCTCTCACACTGTCTCTAATTTGTCTCCATCAACAGTTTGTCTCCATCAACAGTCTCATGCGGTGTTCCTCAGGGCTCTGTTCTCGGTCCCCTCCTCTTCAATCTCTACATGCTCCCTTTTGGTGACATCATCCACAGACATGGGATCAACTTCCAAATGTCAGATGACACCCAACTCTATCTCTCTGCCTCCACTCTCGATTCCAGGACAATTGACGTCCTGACAGATGTCTGTCAGACATCAAGTCCTGGATGAGAGACAACTTTCTATAGCTGAATGTCAGCAAGACTGAGGATCTCCTGATTGGGTCGTGCCAGCACCTCAAAACCTCGGGCACTGGCAGCATCAGCATCCACGGTTGCACATTCCACCTCACCAGCTAGTCAGGAACCTGGGCATCTTGTTCGACCCTCAACTGTCCTTTCTCCCTCATATCCATGCCATGATCCACTCTGTCTTCCTCCACCTCTGCAAAATTGCCTGACTCCGCCACTGCCACGCACCTCAGGCCGCCAAATCCCTCATACATGTGTTCATCAACTCAAGGCTCAACTACGGAAACTCCCTCCTTGTCGGCCTCCTCAACTCTTCCCTCCACAAGCTGCAGATAATCCAGAACTCTGTGGCTCGCGTTCTCTCCTGCTCCAGACTCTGTGACCCCATCAACCCCACCCTCACCCGTCTCCACTGGCTCCCCATCCCTCAGAGGATAGAATTCTAAATCCTCATCGTCACTTTCAAGGCTCTCCACGGCTTTGCCCCTCCTACATCTCTGACCTGCTGAACCCCTGTCAACCTGTTCCGTTCAGCAGGCTCTGGCTTCCTCCATTTCTTCTGCCCAACCTGCCCTACCATCGGCAGTCAGGCTTTCAGCCTCTCTGCCCCTCCCTTTGGAACTTCATCCCACAATCCCTTCTCCTTGCTCCTTCCCTTGCCTCCTTCAAGGCACGACTCAAGACACTCCTTTTCGACCATGCCTTCAGCCAGCTTGGGACGTCCTTCTTACATAAAAGTGCTTTACAAATGTAATATTGTTGTTGTTGTTTTAATACCATCCACAAGTGCTTACATGGTGCCTATGTAATCTATATTTTCTATAGGCTGCAGATGTCTTATCTACACATTTTTTCATTGGGGAAAATTAAATGTAGGTTCACTTATCTGATGCAGTGACCCATATAGATATTTGAACGTTTTGTGACAAATTATTGGAGCAATGAGTACTCATTTATTGTTTATTGCTCTTGGAGTCCTAAGGCTTCAACCATTTTACAGGGAAACATGGATGGCATTGAAGATTACTAGTTAACTATTTATGCATGGCAAAAAAATACACACGTCGAACCTGCCAAATATTATGTTTCCTTACTGTGAAGTGGAGACCTGCAGCTCAGCGGTTAGAGTACTTGACTCACAAGCGAGAGATTGGGTTTGATTCCCAGCAGCGCGAAATGTTGGGCAAGATTCCTTACATCACATGCCTCTGTTTATCTAGCAATAAGTAGGAACTCAGTCGATTGGCATAATAATTCCTTTTAAAACAAATTAATTGGACATTCAACTCACGACTGTTTGTGGGACACGGCTGTGTGCAATTGGCTGCCGCGTTTTGCCCACATAATACAGAGCAATCGACTTTACCATATATTCTGTGAAGCACTTTGAGATGTCTCGAAGACATGATAAAGCACTATATCAAAACAACAACAAAATTACATTTACAGAGCGCCTTTCACGTCGGGAGTACATCCCAAAGTGCTGAATAGTCAGGTGTCAGGGCCCGAGCGTGGGAGAGGGGTGGTGTAGGGGTGAGGGAAGGCAGAGAGGTGGGAGGGAGACCAAAGACATGATCAAAGAGAAGGGTCTTAAGACCGGCCTTGAAGGAGGCAAGGGAGGAAGGGAGGCGAAGGGACCGTGGGATGGAGTTCCAGAGTATGGGGGCAGAGAAGCTGAAAGCCCGGCCATTGATGGTAGGGCAGGTCGGGCGGGAGACTTGGAGCAGACCGGAGCCCATGGAATGGCCTTGAAAGTGAGGACAAGGATCTTGAAATCAATAGCAAGGATTATTATTATTATTTTGAAATGGAATCGAGTGTTCTTTTTTTCCTTATCCTGTGTAAGAATGGGCCAGAGACTGAATATGAGAATAGCTCCAGAGTTCAGTGGTTGTTCCTTTTATCCCTGTCCGCCGAGATCACTGTTCCATTAATTTTGACCTGAAGTCATTTGAAATAAATATTAACCAGTCTTCACATGGGATTTATAATTGATGTTCTGTACGCATACATAAAATGCAATTTACTTTTATGTAGCACTTATGGAGGAAGGTTTCTCAAAGTGCTTATATGCAGGTGAATTAAAAACATGCTAATATATCGTGTTAAGCAGATTGAATGTTTAATATATACATTTGGATATGTTGTGAAGTACATGCAAACTGGATTGTTTGAAATGAACAGTGTACAAGCAGATCCTTCTACCAATAACTACTCCAGTGAAATCCACTTAAGTACAGTACTCACTGCATTCTTGTATTTTTAATTGTAATTTAAGTAAACAAGATATCTAGACAATACTGATCCTTGTCTAGTATTCTGAAAACAAAGTCCCCCTGTTACTATTCTGGTTGTTTTGAATTTGTTACAACTTTGATTGCTGTTTGCCACAACTGTTTATTTTAAACCTTATTTAAACACTGCAAACTGGTTGAACGTTATGATCCTCAGAACGTTGTCAAAAGAATGTTTCATGACAATGTGAATCACTTACCCCGCATGTACTTAATTCATCTAACGTAATGATCCTTTAATTCAAATTAGGTTTTCTTCTTATATACCCTGATATATAAGGTATATCAGGGTATATAAGAAGATTTTGGTCATTACGAACCAAACCATTTTAGTGAGCAGCAGCTTTACCTATCTTGCTGTAACATCTTTGTGCAGCTGCTCTACATGTATGAAGTCTGCCCTGTGCTGAGTAGCTGTCCCTCTGCATTTATGTCTTTCTTGTAAAGTGTCATCTTGAGGGCAAGAAGGAAATATATTTTGAATCTGCCACATTTGTGCATCTGCTAATATACAATGCACTTGTGAAGCTAAAAGATAGAAATACAGAACCCGAAAAAAACATTACAGTTCCAAGCCCATGTGGCTAGACCTAAAATAAGAAAATTGCACTTTTCTATCCCTCGTACCTCCAATCAATTTCTTCACCAATAGCTACTCTAATTCCCTCATGAATTTGTTGACACGATCTGCCTCCCTTGTTAGTCTATTTCACATATACACCACTGTCTGTGTAAAATAATTGATTCTGTACAGGCTTTTCACTTTGGCTTTTCTGAGCTTGTGTCCTTGTCTTTGCTGAACAGTTAGCCTGAAGTGAAAACACAATGAAAACAAGGAATGTACATGAAGGAGAATGTGTTAAAGGGGACTTTAAGCAGGAATGCACAATGGAAAGATAACTTTAGCAGGTCAATAAGATAGGGATGTACATAACACAATTAGTATTTAAGGTTAAAACAATCCTATAATAGGTGGGAAATGAAATGACATAAGTGGGCTGCACTGGATATTCTATTCCTGAAATAGATACATGACAGTCAGACCTCATTATTTCAATCTCATGGGGGCCAGCAAAGCACTTCTTGAGATCAGGTGCTCATCTTATTGAGGTTGAAGCTCCTCAACTATTATAACAAGGATTCAACTTCAATGAGAGAAACTATTTGTTGTGTTGTGAATATTACAGGAACATCTGACCTCTAATCTGTAATGACGAGGTTTTGATTAAGAGAAAATATTAATCAGAGCCCTGTTTTCATGAATGGTTGTATTGCACATCAGTGACTATGAATCTCCTGCAACATCACGTTGTTGAGCAGAGAACAGCCTGATTTTTATGATACGATTTTAAATCCCATCCGTTTCTGTCATTGCAAATCCTGTATTACAATTCGATCCTTGTAGAGTTGCTGTTCAGAAAGATTATTAAAACATGGCAGATATTTTTAAAAATTCATTAGTGAAGTCCCCTAAAAAGCATAGGAATCCCAATGTGAGCATTTACAGAATATTAAAAGAGAATGTCAAAGGTGTATGTGGCTTGCTTTAATAATATCAGATTGCTTACGATTTTTAAAGCTTATGCGCAACACACATATGAAAATCTGGGACAACACACCATCTCTCTCCTCCTCTCCACTCCCAACCGTGCCCCCACCCATCCCCCATAATCATTTCTATGAAAACATCTCTTTTGGCACAATTCCAACAGTGACAGTTGTCCATTGACGCACTATTGCTCTTTGGTGTTGACTAATCCAAACACTTGAATAATTTACCGAAATTCTCTGCTCATCATTAATTACAACCTTCAAACTTTAGAAGGATAGTTACTCAACAGCCATATTAGAAATTTAAATCTGACCTGTTATTCAGAGGCTTACAAAACTAAGAAGTCTTATTAAAAGTGCTCGGAAATATTAGGTGGAAAATAAAAATAGTTATACAAAATACATAAATACTCAGTTGTCTAGAAGGATGATGGATGAAACTGACATGACTAGTCCTCAGCTGACTGGAACAGTGATGGAATGATGGAAATAAAGGAAATCTATGGAATTTAATTAGACATCAGGATCCCAGGATCCCGCATGCTAATGATGCTCCCAAAATTCAGGATTTATAAAAGAGTGGAGTCCTGTAGCTCAGTGGTTAGAGCACTCGCCTCGCAAGCGAGAGACCTGGGTTCTATTCCCGGTAGGGTGAAATGTTGGGCAAGTTTCCTTACTCCACATGCCTCTGTTTATCTAGCAGTAAGTAGAAATACGATTGTTAGTCGATTGGTGGATCGGTTTTCCAGGGATAATAATCCCTCCAAAAAGATATAATTTGGTCATTCAAACCACGACTGTTTGTGGGACACTGCTGTGCGCAATTGGCTGCCGCGTTCGCCCACAAATGTACAGTCAATTCACTTTACAGTCTATTCTGTGAAGCGCTTTGGGACGTCCTCCCGACGTGAAAAGCGCTATATCAAATGCAAGGATTATTATAGAAGATGTAAAAAGCGTTACTTCAAATGCAGGGATTATTATTCTTATTCTTAAGAGGATCTCAGGATTTCAGGATAGTGTTAAGGAAACTCAATTCAAACTGAGCTTCTGCAAAACTGCTAAAAGGCTTTTCCCCCATTTCTCTTGAAGTGGCCTTGGCAAACTGGAAGCAAGACCTCGGTTTTTTAAAAAAAGACGCCACCAAAGTTGCTTTCTGTCCATCACTGCATTGTTTTCTATCTTTCTCTCTTGATTGTCTCTTCCCCCCACCAAAAGCACACTCCAAACCCTCAATAGTTTCTTTTTGCTAATGTTATGTTCATCTGTTTTCACTGTTGGTGTTTCATTTTTCACTTTCTGTTGGTCTCTCTCCTGTATGTCACTGTCTTGTTTTCTCTCTCTCTATTTCGGCATTCTTTCTTCCTCTCCCTCTATATGCGCCAATGAACCTCATTCAGTTTCTCTGAATGTACGTCTATCTCTCTGTCTCTGTATGCATCTCTCTCTGTTTGTGCCACTGTCTCTCTTTCAGTCTTTCTGTGTTGTGTCTCCCTTCTCTCTCTCTCTCTCTCTCTCTCTCTCTCAATCTCTCTCTCTCTATATATATATATACATATATATATATACATACACACACACATACGTGTATATATACCATGTGTGTGTTTGTCTCTCTCTCTCGTTATCTGTATATGCCACTGACCTTTATTTGTCACTCTTTCTGTATGTGTCACTTTCACTCTCCTCTTTTCAATAGTCTATCCATCACTAATCACCCCTCTCCCTCGGTCAGTCCCGTCATGCAAGGCTTTTGTGTTGCTGAGGTAGGAGGAGAGGGAGTAACTAACTCAGGGAGAGATTGCTGTGCAGCGACTGCGCCATTGGCCGAGTTCCCTCGTGTTTTTTCCGAGGCAAGATTTAGCATCTGGGGCAACTCGAAATGCCGGGGTTTGGAAAGAGCACCGGGATTGCAACCTTTATATGCATGTCAATCATTATTTTTAAACTAGGTCAGACAAAATCTGGCACAGAGAATTCCACAAACATGCAATCTGAGAGAGGTGCTGTGCCTGCTCTACCGCAGGTGTGGCACTGTGAGATGACATTAATGAGTATGAAAGCACAATTTTCTATAATTAAATGCAAATTGTTTTATGACTGTTACCCAATCCCACACTAACAAATATTGTGTTACCCTTAGAAAGTCACTGCTATCTGTTTGCATTGTGCAAAAATGCTTACTTTCCAGGGAAGTCAAGACAAAATGCGTTTAAAAAGTATTTATGGTTGTTTTCATCTTTCAAATTGAGACTGAATTTAAGTATTCACATTTTATCAGAGCTTTACATTTTAAGGCAAAACAATCTTGCAGGCTAATGTGAGATGAAATTTCGAGTCTAGAATGTACAGATGACTATGGGACTCGAACCAAAGTAGGCTGAGAATAAATATATAGATTAAAAACAAACAATTGTGTCTAATTTAGTCCAGGACTATTCACTTGCAAAACATGTCCCTAAGGAAAAATATAAATTTAAGACACAGGATGTAAAAGTGAATTGTATGCCCGGCTCTTCTATATTATTAGGCACTGACATTGGTTAGCTCTGTGCAATGCAGGGTTTTAGGAGCGGGAAGGATAAATCTACCTCTACGATGCAATTCACTCTACTGCTTGAAGTAGAGAATAATCCAAGCATTAGCTACGTTAGCAGCAGATGGCATGTTAAAGACCAGATACATTCTTTATGGAGATAAGCTGTGAAGAGATATAGAGGATCAGGAAAAGCCAGATGTGTCAAATGTATTTTTCACAAACAGGACTGTGGTCAAATTTCATTCTACCTTAAAGTGGACTTTGATATGCTGGAGAGTGTTCAGTGAAGAACTGAACTGGACACATAGCAAATTCCATTTAAAATGAACAAATGCAGATGAATGAGATTGGGGAAGGAGAATAAACAGTGGTAATTTTAATTAGGTTGTGTTAAAGTCTAGCACATGACACAGGTATTAAGGGGTACTAGTGGATAAATTACTGTAATTAGCACAATATGGGACAACAGTAATTGACACAGACATGATTAAGGTTATGCAGCTGAAAGGGATGCAACCAGGGGTGGACTGTGTATACGGGAAATCAGGAAGTTTCCCAAATGCCCCTGTGGATAGTTCCTGATTTTTGTAAAGATTGGCACTGTAAAACTCTAATGCTCTGTAATCCAGGTTCTCCCTCACCTTGATTCACAAACATCTAGCAGTAGTAATAATACCTTTTAACCATATTCAGATATGTGCTGCAGGTTTCTCACTGGCAAATACCACCTCCAACTTCCAACCTATACCAGATCTGACAGAGGTACAGTCAAAGAGTATTCTGAGTTGTGGAATTTTGCACCAATTTATGTTTACTGGCCTTTAACACAGCTTGTACATGCACAATTGACCAGATTTATTTCCCCCCTTTTATATTCTGACAAGGAATATTGGAAATTCTGATTTAAACAATCAAGCAAGTGTTTTATGCTTTTTGAAGCCCTCCCACGAATCGGCGCCCCAATTTTACATGATAACCTCAAGCCCTTTTCAGGAGCCAGTCCGCCACTGGATACAACACAAATCACAGAAAGTATTATTGAGTTTGAACAGGATCCTGGGTTGACCCCATTTATTTGCATACAATTTTTGTTGCTGTGTTACACAATAGGACAATGTAGTAGTGGAAAGAACCAGTGAAGGGCAAGTAGATTGATAGCTGGAATTAGGCACCTGGGATATGAGACAAAGCTATGGAAACTGAGGATGTTCACATCAAAAGGGAAGAGGGAAACATTGAAGTATTCAAGATTCTAACAGGCAACTGACAACTAAACTAAACTTAATAAAGTACTTAACATGGTCAACAAAGTTAGAACAGGGGACATAAACTCAAGCTCCCAACAGTGAAGTTTGAAGAGACAATTCTGATTCAATTAATGACTTTTCATGGAGACTGGTGAATATGTGAAATAGAATATCTAAGTAGATGGTGGAGCCAGATTGCGTCAACAAATTCAAGAGAGAATTAGATAGCATGAGTTGAGGAAAATCAATGATGGGTAGTATGAAGAGAACGTACACTGTGTGAAGAGATCAATCACGTTGAACACATTGTAACACACCCCACAAATATCCTTGAGATTAGGTTTTTAAATGATTGGATACACATTACAATGGTGCTTATATGGGAGTGTGTCATACGATACCAGAAAAAAATGACACAAACTTGATAGTTATTGTTTTATAGAAATTAGGAGAATCAAAGTAAAAGGAAATTAATGACAGTATTCCTCCAACAATTTTACAATAATAAAATTTACAACAACATGCATTTGTAAAGCACCCTGAATGCAGGATACCATCTTGTGGCACTCACATTTGATATAATGCCTTTTCACATCAGGAGGATGTCTCAAAGTGCTTCACAGGATTTACTGTCTAGGAATCTTTAATGTCCATTTGAACAGGCAGATGGCTTAACATTGTTTCACCCACAAAATATAAAGTCCATTCACTTTACAGTATATTCTGCGAAACGCTTCGAGCTGTCTCAAAGACGTGATAAGGCACATATAAAATACAAGGATTATTATTATTATCTCATCCTAAGGATGGCTCCTCCTACAATGCAGCAACCCCTCAGCATTGCATTGGTAGACCATGTAAGTTTCAACTGCCGACTTGGGGCTTGAACTTAAAATCTTTTGACTCAGAGGCGAGAGTGCTACGAACTGAGCCAGGCTGACACACTTGATGCTTTGAACTTCAAGTACTCCGAGATCAGTTATAACACAGTACATTCATTTACCTGAAGCTGGGCTGAACCTGCCCTTGATTTGTATCATTTATAAACCTTGCAGCTGGCTGACAATGAAAAGACTGATTTTCATTTTGCCCTTGATTCAAAGCAAGATTCCAGAGATGAAAGAAGAGTTGTGTCTTAATTTAACACATGACCCTCCCACACAAACATTTAGAAAGGAGTTCTTAAACAACAGCCAATTCAAAAAAAATGGAAGGCTTTGTCCAAAAGATTAAAATTAAAACTAAACAAGTGGCAAAAGATTTGTTAAAGAGGGTCTTGCTGTGTTCGTCAACATAGAGTACCAGGAAATTCTACAAGAGTAAAAGGACTGTAAGAAGCTAGCAAGCAAGAAAGCACAAAGTAGTTGACGCTTTTGTCTCTGGTCCTATAGTACCAAACTTGTATTATGTATCAGGTTGGTTTAGTCTATAGAACTACTGGCTCTGAGTTGGAAGTCTGTGGGACTTTGAAATCACAGTCGAGCCCGATATTCCAGTTGATTGCTGGGGTGCACTGCATTGTTTGAGGTGCCATCCTTCAGATAAAAAGCTAAACCAAGGTACCATAGAGCAGCAAATTAGCAGCATGAAACTGGCCTATTCATTTGGAAGTTAAAGATCTAAAGGCACTACTTGAAAAAACGTTTCTTCTAGTGTCTTGGCCAACAATTCTCTGGATAAAACATTGTTTATGAGACATTACTGTGCACAAATTGACTGCCAGTTTCACCTACAAATACACAGTCCCTATAATTTCCTATACTTTCAGCGCCTTGGCACGTCCTCCCGATCTGAAAGATACTCTATAGATGTTATTTTGTTGTTGCTGTTCACAGTAAAATCATCTGAAGTGCTTTGAGATGCTTTGACATTGAACAAAGGGGCTTTATCAAATACAATAATTTTTATTATCTTCAATTTATTTAGGCAGAGTGATAGCCTAGGCAATCCCTCCATGTTTCCAAGCACATTCAAAATGTTTAAAATATTATGTTTTAAACATCATGTTTAAAAGATAATGGTTCATCAGTCCAGCTTCAGTATGGAACAAGTTTGCTCATAAAGCCCCTGAATGGATGCAGAGGTAAGTACAATATTTCAAGTACCACTCCGATTTTCCTCATTTGTAGGCCATTGAATAGAGCAGCAATTTAGAAACATGAAACTGGCCAAATAAAGTGAGGTGATCTTCAGGTTATCTGTGGACTTGTCAGCTCTCTCCCTGCTATGCTTTAACCAGAGGCACTCACTCAAGTGGATTGAAGTAAGGCACAGGATATAGCTAAGTGAATAAACAACGGCCAGGTCATGACTTTTCTGCAAATAGTTGACAAATTTCAACAAGAAACATTTATATATTGCTCTTCACACAAAATATCATTGGAGCCCTGCTATGGTTGTTGAATATCTGAGAAAAATATACAACAACAACAACAAAATTACATTCATAGAGCGCACTTCACGTCTGGAGGACGTCCCAAGGCGCTGGACAGTCAAGGGTCGGGAATCGAGCATAGGGGAGGGCTGAGGGGAGGCAGAGAGTTGGAAGGGCAACTGAAGAGGAGGGTCTTGAGACCGGCCTTGAAGGAGGCAAGGGAGGAAGCGAGGCAAAAGGACTGTGGGATGGAGTTCCAGAGTGTGGGGGCAGAGAGCCTGAAAGCCCAGCAACTGATGGTAGGGCGGGTCGGGCAGGAGACATGAAGCAGACCAGAGCCCGCTGAATGGAGAGAGTGGGCAGGTTGGTAGGGGGTCAGCAGGTCAGAGAGGTAGGAGGGGGCAAGGCCATGGATGGCCTTGAAAGTGAGGACGAGGATCTTGAATTTGATCCTCTGAGGGATGAGGAGCCAGTGGAGTCGGGCGAGGGTGGCAGTGATGGGGGTCATGGAGCCGGGTGTTTAAGAGTACATGAGCTGCAGAGTTTTGGATGATCTGCAGCTTGTGAAGAGAGGAGTTGGGAAGGCTGATGAGGAGGGAGTTTCCATAATCGAGCCTTGATGTGAGGATTTCGGCAGCCTGAGGCAGAGGCGGAGTCTGGCAATGTTGCGGAGGTGGTGGTAAGCAGTGCCGGTCATGGCACGGATGTGGGGGAGAAAGGTCAGTTCAGGGTCAAACAAGACACCCAGGTTCCTGACTGGCTTAATGAGGTTGAGTGTGCAGCCGTGGAGGCTGATGCTACCAACGCCCAAATTGCGGACCAATCAAGAAGGCCTAGGTCTTGCTGATGTTCAGTTGGAGAAATTTGTACCTCATCCAGGACTTGGTGTCGGACAGGCAGTCGGTCAGGACGCCAGTAGTCCTGGAGTTGAGGGTGGAGGCAGAGAGATAGAGTTAGGTGTCATCCGCATACATGTGGAAATTTATCCCATGTCTGCGGATGACTTCACCAAGGGGGAGCATGTAAAGGATGAAGAGGAGGGGACCGAGGACAGATCCCTGAAGAATGCCACATGAGATGGTGCGGGGGCTGGAGGAGAAACCGTTTGCAGAGACGAAGTGGAGGCGATGTGATAGTTAGGACCTGAACCAATCAAGGACAGAACCTTGAAGATTGAGGTGGAAGGAGAGGCGGTGGAGGAGGATTTAGTGGTCTACAGTGTCAAAGGCGGCGGAGAGGTCGAGGAAGGCGAGGAGGCAGAGGGAGCCCTGGTCACACATAATCAGGATGTCATTTGTGACCTTAACCAGAGCAGTTTCCATGCTGTGGGCAGCACGGAAACCCGATTGGAGGGGCTCATGGAGGGAGTGGGAGGAGAGGAAAGAGCGAAGCTGGGAGGCGACGGCTCACTCAAGGACCTTAGACAGAAAAGGGAAGTGGGAGATGGGCATCCTTCCATTTGATATAGCGCCTTATCGCATCTCAAAGCACGTCACAGGATATACTGTAAAGTGAACTGACTATATTTTGTGGGCAATTTGTGGGCAAGTATAACTTGGGAAAGAATATTGTGCCACCTACTAAAAACAGTAGGAAATGTAAAGAATCACGATCCTTGAATCTGCAACCAGCAGGCAAATAAGCAAGCACTAGTTCAGTGTTCCAATGCTTTTCTGCATGATAGGGTGATGATGATGCCAATCAAAGGAGAAAGAGGTGAGCATAAAACCCAGTTGAAGGAGTAGGTCTGATGGTGGGATTTAAAGACAGTAAATGAATGAGGAATGGAATGAGACATGGAAATTTCACATTCTGTAACAATTTTTTATCGGCTATAGCAGAAGCACTACTAGCCCCTATTACATACAATCTAACATGGCAACAAAAGCACAAAGCTTGTGTATATCTTGGGAAAGAAAATTGTGTCACCTAGTAAAAACAGAAAAAAATGGCAAGAGGCGTGGACCCTCAACCAGTTGAATCAGAGAGGACAAGTTCAACCTCTGCAAATATATCTGCTAGTTTTCAAATCAGCAGCTTTGTGTAGGTAACAATGGTTCTAATCTTATTTCAATTTTTTAAATTATTTCAAACGGATACATTAACAATGTGTAATTCCACAGCATAGTAATTAGCGCACTCACTCACAAGCGAGAGAGCCCGGATTCGATTCCCAGGCAGGGCAACACCTTATGCAAGTTTTCTTTCTCCATATGCCTCTGTTTATCTAGCAGTAAGTAGGAACTGGTTGTTAGTCGATTGGCAGATCTCTTAAAAATTATAATTTGGTCACTCGATCCATGACTGTTTGTGGGACATTGCTGTGCTGAATTGGCTGCCAAATTTCGTCCAAAAAATATATAAGAATGATTCAGAATATTACATAGATCTCAATAAATTATTTGGTTATCTACAATTTATCTTCTTGTTTAACTATGAATGCTAAAACATGAAGTTATGTTGCCAAATTAAAATGTCACATACAAGTTGTAGGATTCAGAGTTAAAGACCACGTCCATGTTGAGGGGTTTTCCTTCTCTAATAAATCTCCTCATGCTATGCATCAATTTCTGGTGCATATAGGGTGGCAATCTGTTTCCAAATATCTACCTCTATTGCTCCACAAGGAATCAGCTGGAAGTATACAAGAACAGCACAAATGGATTGGAGTACAGTATGTTCTTGATCCAAGAGTGGAAGTCTCCTTAATCCTCTGTACTTCTCCCTGATGATTCAACTGAGTTTCAGTGTGTGGGAGATTGCAGATGTGAATTAGCGAATTACTGCACACTGGTATATTGCATACACCTTGCATGCACCAACACATCCTGTCATTAGCCTTCCACAACTATAACTCCAATTGCCTGTTCCTTATTACCAAGCACATTATGTTTTCATCCTGTTCAGAACAGAATGTTTTTTTCCAAAACTGACCTCAGATTGCAAATATTGCAATGCAGATTATTACCAGTGATTTTATACATGAAGTTAATCAAGTCAGATCTCATGAAGGATATATCCACAGATATGACAGATACTTTTCTGATGCTTAAAACTGGGATTGGAGATTATAAAGTAGACAGGTTATACAATAGAAGGTTCAATACGAATGAGCATGACAAAATCCCTTTTTTTTAAACAAAGACTTTGCAGAATAGAAACCTGGATGAGATACAATTGGATCACAGGAAGTAGAATCATGATGTAATTTACAATTTTATTCACAAATCATAATAATAGTACTAAATCAATTCCAAACACTTCAGTCTTTTAATTTGAACACAGAATATTTGTTTAAAAACATTCAAAGTCATCTGGCAGAAAAAAATCCTCAACCTGTTATCTATTATGAATAATCCCATGCAATAATGGGAACAAAATCCTATTGTTAGTACACCTTGGGGGCTTCTTTATGATATTTCTTAACAGGATTTGGTAATAAGGAAATCAAAATGTAAAAAAAAATCACTCCATAAAAAATTCCATGTGTTTATGTCATAACTAAGAATAGAGTCTGCAAGTGAGAACCAAGGTGGCAGCACAGAAGACTTGTAACTGTAACCAATGCAGGAAACTATCTTATTCTCTTATCTTCCCTTTTCAGTTGCTGATTTGATCTGGTGTAGATTTCCAGTATCCAAACATTTCATTTTCTTTTTGCCAAAAGAATGAGTATTCTACTCAATTTCTACATTTTTTAAAGTTTACAAAAGATGATATCAGCTGCTGGTACTTCCTCATCATCTTTAGTTCATATTTTCTTTGCTCCAGAGGCTGGCAGCAGACATTTTATGCAGAGACGGATTTCCATTTCTGTGAAGAAGCTTGTTTCGGGAGACTGCGATTGGAGATAGAGTCGTAGATTGAGTCGTAGACTCAAGGATAGTCATAAGGAGGGCATACAATGACTATTTCTAGATTACTTTTGAATAACAATGTGAAGTAATCAAATACAGAAATAAGAAGGGCTGTAAAATACCCATAAGCTACAGCTCTCATGCTTTGTAACATTCAGGGTTATGAGAAATTTAATAAACAGCTCTTCCTACCTAATATCCAATAATGGCCATGCTGTTAGCTTTCAGCATTGTAAAATATTGTGACTCATTGAAATAAGCCTTAGGCGATTTGTATGAACAGTTTGTTCCAACTGTTGTCAATAATTTCTATAAAAAAATCAAAAGATATTTTCTTCCAGAGCACTGGGTAATGGCTTTGATGTTGTTTATGGTACAATTTACTGGAGGAATATTTGATCTATAATTTTTGGTTTATATTCCAGCTTCTTAATAAATGGTCCTTATCAATATAATCAAAACAAACTAAGGTGGATTCGCCAATGCAGCAAGTATTTAACTTCAAAAAAATTATATTTACATTTATAAAAATGAGCACTAAGCAAAGAAATATTAGTACAATGTAAGGGCGTTTCTCGCTAACAATCCATGATAAAATTCACTTAATGGCTGTTTATGGGACATTGGTGTGCCAAATTGGTTGCTGTGTTTGTCTGCAAATAGACAGTCAATGTACTTTACAGTGAATCCTATGAAGCATTTTTGACATGTCCTTCTGACTTTAAAGACACAATTTGAAACGCAAGAATTGTTTTATTTATTAAATTATATCACTGAGAATTTAGTGCAAACCAAAAGTGTTATTAAATGAAAATATGTTGTTTTCATTGTGGGGTCGCCTCCACCAACTCCACCAATAAAACTGAATATTCCAGCTCCCAATGGTAAGCTACACAAACTTGAGGGTAATTCTCCAAAACTACAAAATTTATCAATCGGTGGAAAAAGAGTCCTTGCTTGCTTGCCGAGGACAAGAAATTTATGAATAATCAAAGAATCAAATAGATGAAAGTGCTCATGAGTCCAATAATCTGTTATCCGCTTCTTGGGATATATGTTCATCATTGAAGCCTGTAGACAGAATTACATTTCTAACCTATCATTGTAATACATGTGTACAATTTCACTTATGGGAATTGAAAATAAAATTCGAAGATTACCTCTTTTAAGAGCACAGTCACACTGAGGATGTAACCTCAATCCCCCATGATTGTTTACACTGTATGGAAACCAAATGTGCTTTACATTACCATCAGTTTTACCAGAAACAGACAAACCCACTAAATAGAGCACAATTTCTGCACTTGTGCTGTTTCAGTTTAAAGTTCCATTTTCAATTTTTTTTCAGAAAACAGTAATTTATAAATTGGTGCAGTTATGACAATGTTGCAAGAATACACATCAACAGGATATTTTGGGCAGAATTGTGTGAACTTGTGCATTTGTGTTTTGTGTGATTAAGGTATTTTGTTGGCAGAACAGAAGTGATATAGGGATGGAGGGTGTCAAGGAGAGAATGTGCAGGTTGTTCTGCCTTATCTGGAAGTGCAACTGAATTATCATAGAATCATAGAATATTATAACACAGAAGAAGGCCATTGGGCCCATCATGCCTGTGCCAGCTCTTTGGAAGAGCTACTCAATCAGTCTCACTACCCCGCTGTTTCTCCATATCCTTGCAATATTTCCCTTACAAGTACCTATCCAATTAGATGACTATTTTGTAATGCCCAGAACAGAACATGCTCCCACCCATCTGTCTAGCCAATCTTTGTGTGGATGAGCTATGGTTTTTGGCAAGTGGGTACTAGGAAAATAGACCAGACTGATCAGTATTTATTGAGTCTTAGATATTGGCTTACCATCACTCGCTCCAACCGGGAGATGTCCCAGAGGTACTCTGTCCACATATTTGTGATACAAAAGAGCAGACAGTACTATGACTATTAGCAGAAGGCTTGTGAGCAGAGCTCAGCACATTTCACTGTGCATAGACTACACAGTTTTTTCTCACACAGCAGCTTGAGAAGACAAAATAGAAAATAACAAGCTAATTTGAATGAACTGCATAGAAAGTTAAATCACAAAACTGTCTGTTTGGCCAAATCAGTCCATGCTGATGTTTATATAATTTATGAGCTTCCACGCCTTGTAATTCCCTCTTTTCTGTGATAAAGGCCCTTTTACTCATTTGATTGCGTTCCAGAATACCCACCCAAGCTTCCAATCTCATAATCACAGTTTTTAAATGAATCCAGTGCTATGGCCGCAACCAACTTTTCAGTTCTAGTTGTTAAGTACCCTTTGGGTAAAGAAATACTTTTGACCTAACATTGTCCTTTGCAAATATAAACCTGTACGCTCTTGTTCTATTGCATGACTACGCTCCTTGTGGGGAAGGTAAATGGGGTCTCCTTGAAACTGAACTGGCTCCAAGGTGACATGCCTGGCAACAAAATTTCAGAATCGAGCAAGCCCTCTCTGGAGGTCTCGGATGTCCGATTACTGAGTCAGACGTGTCCAGAGTATTCCAGGGCACTGCTGATAAAAGCACAGCCAGCCTGCCTCATTGGCAGGACCTGAAAGGGCAGACCAGTCATTGAGAGCAGGGAGTCATCCCTCTTAGCTCCTGTTAACCCTGCAAGCCAAAGCGTTAATGGGTAAGGTGATCTTAGCTGGACAAGCAGCGGAAAAGCTTGCCAGACAGCAATATCAATGACAAACTATGTGATTTTAGCTGGTTAGACTTCAGCAGTACCCCAACCCACACTCTGGGGTCCCCAAGTCTTGGCTCTTGACAACCTGCGCCTTATACTTTCCAGAATTAGGTGAGCAGGAAGTGTCCCTCCAGGGAGAGAGCGCAAATTCCATTCCAGCAATGTATCTCTGGGATTCCCATGTTTGGATACTCTTAAACATGCATTTCTGCATGTTCTATTGCCCTGGTGGATCAGAAGTATTATTCTGGGTTTACATCCTCAATACCATTCAAAATTGTATAGGCCTTTATAAGATCCCCTTTGTGATGCCTCCTTCCATGATTTAGAACATCTTATCTTATCATTGCTCGAATATCATTCTTCTAACACTGGGGATTATCCTTGATGCTCTCTTCTGCAATGCTTTAGGTCTTGGGCAGCTCTCCTTTGTCCGAACTGTATTTAATATTCTATATACACGTTCCCTTTATCCAAGTTATCTCAGTTTGTGAAGGCAGCTATTGATCCATTCAGGTGTGTTATCGATTATTTTGCCCCTGTTGGACTTGTCATGCACGCTCTGCATTAATGTTCTTTAAGGAGGTCCATTTTAATTCAACTAACCTGTCCTTGAATAATGCTTCCAGGTCTATATCTCTTAGTTCAGCCCTCATAACCCTAATGATTGTTGTTCTAAAGATCAATACTGCAATACAACTCCACAACATTGCCAGACTCCACCACTGCCTCACCCCTGAGGCTGCCGAAATCTTCACTCACCCATTCATCACTTCAAGGCTTGATTACGGGAACTCCCTCCTCATCGGCCTTCCCAACTCTTCCCTTCACAAACTGCAGATCATCCCAAACTCTGCAGCTCGTGTACTCTCACGCACCAGGCTCCACGACCCCATCACTCCCACCCTTGCCCAACTCCACTGCCTCCCTATCCCTCAGAGGATCAAGTTCAAGATCCTCGTCCTCACCTTTAAGGTCATCCATGGCCTTGCCCTCTCCTACCTCTCTGACCTGCTGACCTGCTGCAGGCTCTGGCCTGCTCCATGTCTCCTGCCCGACCCGCCCTACCATCGGTTGCCGGACTTTCAGCCTCTCTGCCCTCACACTCTGGAACTCCATCCCACAGTCCCTTCGCCTCACTTCCTCCCTTCATCCTTCAAGGCCAGTCTCAAGACCCTTCTCTTTGACTGTGCCTTTGGTCTCCCTTCCACCTCTCTGCCTTCCCTCACCCCTACACCACCCCTCTCCCATGCTCGGGCCCCGACATCTGACTATTCAGCACTTTGGGATGTCCTTCCGACCTGAAAGGGGCTCTATAAATGTAATTTTGTTGTTGTTGTTGTTGTACAGCTTGGTTATGTGCCTTTGCTGTTTCCCCAAAACAAATATTATTGAGCTGTGGTCATCGTTATTTAGTGGATCAACTACTTCCATTCCCTCACTAGTGTACCTCATAATATTCTTTAGAATTCTATTTGTCCTCACCTGATTTGTTTCTTGAGTAATGCCTCTCTATCTGTCTCTTAGCTCAGCCCTCATACAATAACAACTTGCATTTATATAGTGCCTTTCACCCTGACAGCGTTTCGGAGCATGTAAAGTTCGAAGTTTACCTGCCTAAAGTTGTATACAAGAGATTGCTTGTGCTGGTGCGATTTGCCAAGTTAAACTGAAGGTTATTGAACTATATTGACTGTCCCCTAGTGGATGAACTACTTCCACTCCCTGAAATAGTGTCTGGGTCACTAATTAGAACTAAGTCAAGAATGGAACTAACTCTTGTGGGTTTTATAATATACCGAGTCCAGAACCATTTATGCACTACATTTACAAGCAAAGAGACTTTCCCAATTTATGTTGAACTGATTGAAGACCCACAACAGTACTTTCTTCTTTTTCTCATATACACTGTTAACATTATTATACAGTGCCAAGTCGATTTCCCTGCTTTAATAGCAATAATCCTTGCATTTGATTTAGGGCTTTTTACGTCTTCTAGACATCTCAAAGTGCTTCACAGAATATATTGAAAAGTGAATTGACTAAATTTGTGGGCGAAATGCGGCAGCCAATTACACACAGCAATGTCCCGGAAACTGTCATCGATTGAAGTCACCAATTTTATTTTTATTTTTTTTCTTGAGGGATTATTATTATGCGTGTGGAGTAAGGAAACTTGCTCAAGGTTTTGCTCTGTTGCGAATCGAACCCAGGTTTCTCACTTGTGAGGCAAGTGCTCTAACCACTGAGGTACAGGACTCCTTTGGCCTGGGGATTTGTACTAAACCCCAAATGCTAATCTGACCATTTATGTGATAAGCACATCTAACCAGATAATTTAATATCATGTTTCATCCTGAGATGCTGTCTGAACTCCCATGCATCTCACATAAATGGAAACCCCTGCACTCCAAGCTGTATTCACTTTATCTTGATTTAGCCATGTCTCTGTGATTGCTATAAGCAATTATCACTAGTGCCACTCTTTCCACCATTTTATTTTGCATTTATGTATATGTCCCTAACCTTACTTTCACAACAACAACAAATTGCATTTATATAGCACCTTCTATGTCAGGAGGACATCCCAAGGCACTAGACAATAAGGGTTTGCACCTGAGCTGCAGGTTGGCATCAGAGAGGGGTGGAGTGTGGGGGGTTGGAGAGGTTGGTTGACGAAGACGATAACTTGAGGACATGATCAAAAAGAAATGTCTTGAGATGGGCCTTGAGGGAAGCAAGGGATGGCATAACAATTAGAATCCTTGTATTTATATAGCGCCTGATCACATTGTTGCAACATCTCAAAGTGCTTCACAAATATATTTTATATGGATTGACTGTGTATTTTGTGGCAGAAAGCTACAGAATGAAGTTCCAGAAGGTGGGGGCAGAAAAGCTGAAAGCCTGACTGCCAATAGTAGTGGGGGATGTGGAGCAGGTCAGTGTGTACAGAGCAGAGGGAGCAGGGTAGATTGATGAAGTGAACAGCCACGTCCATGGCTGTTTCCTCAGCTACTGCTATCCCATTCCCCTGATGCTAAAAAGTATTTTTCACAGAGCCGACTGAGTTCATACAGATAGCTGAGTGGGTTGTTTATTATTCAACCTAGCATCAGAAAAAACAATATCTCACAAAGTGGGACTACATTACAGTCAAGAATCAATTTCTTCGAATTGCTTCTATAAATTGAGGCAGCTGATTAACAAGAAATGATAGTGGATTTATCACACTTGAACAACAATCTCTGAGAAAATTCCATTATAAGCACATATTGTCAAAGTTGCTGTATTTACCATGAAATGAAATTTCACCCGAAGTGTCAGATACATTTCAAGCTATTAGAATCAAACAAGTTCTGTATTTCTTAGAGTATTCTATTCAGGACAGGCAGGGAATATGCCACATATGCAAGAGTCACATCATTATATCTGCGAACTGTACAATTATTTTTAAGTTTAAAGATAGGAATAGAAGAATATACAGAACAGTCGATTTCTTTACCAAATAATGTCAGACCTAGTTATACAATGCTTCAGTATTTTGGGGGGCACAACCCCACCCCATCACTGGACAATGAGTTTACAGGCATCTTATCCCTGCTTTATAGAACTCTCTTAAATTCCCTCTGCCTTACACACTTTATACTTTCCAACACCTTGGGATGTTCTTGCAAAGTGAAAGGCGTTAATAAATGTAATTTGTTTCTGTTGTTTCAAATCTCTTCTAAAAACGTACTTCTTTGACCATACCAAGTGCTCCGGGATGCTACCCCACATGACGGGCAATATATAAATACAAGTTGTTGTTGTTGTACCTTCGCCTAACTCCTACCTTGGTTTCCCATTCTATCTCTGACATTATCATTTGCAAAAACATTTTATATATAAATCAAAAGCTGTTGTTGCTACAACATCAGTCTTAAAATGTCCCTTCTCTACTATGAACATTTCCAGCTTCTGTAGCCTCTTACATAATTTAGGTGACTAATTCCAACTAGGACACAACCCATTATAGCACTCCAGCCACCCACACTACCAAATTATACTCTCTTGCTCATAGGTCTAGTTGCTAAGCAGAAGTGAGGTACACTTGGCTTCTTGCACTAAAAAGTCATTGCCTGTGCTAAAACATGTCTACCTTGTCAGGTTGCTGCTGACATAGCCTCCTGCCTATATGCACAGGAAGTGACACTCATGTTATTTTGCAAAGAAAGTGACATCAGTGGTGTTTCTTGCACATGTGCATCATGCAGGAAATGACATCAGGGAAAATCTGATAACTTATAAGTTTGCCTTTTTTCATGCTGTTTAGTCCATATTAACTCATTAAAATGAGGTTCTCCTGTCATAGTTTACACTTAAAATATTCCTACTGTACTATGATGAACACAACTGTAGAGAGTAAATGAGGTGCGGTGTAACCTGTACTCATTACAGAACCCATTACAGTGCCTTGGGACATCCTTCCGATGTGAAAGGCACAATACAAATGTAATTTTGTATTGTATTTTGTGTTGTACTCTGTGGAAGTACATTTCTGACTTCCTGTTGCTTATACTCTATCGCTTCAGCAAAGCATCTCACATCTTGTTTACTCTCTTTGCTGCTGCCTCACACCATGATACTATGTTCACCACTCTATCCACCAGTAATTCCAAATCCATCTCCTCATGTCCTGGACATTAATAAAATGTTTCTTATATGCCATTGCTTTTTCTTCTTCCCCAAGCTCGCCATTTTCCATATTAATTGACATTTCTCACTTGTCATCCGAGTTCCCTAATCTATCAAAATTCCTTCAATCAACCTATTCTCTGCCCCCTTGGTATTATCAGCAAACCTAGCCAGCTTTTACTCTTACAGTGTAATAACTTGGCACAGATGTTTAAGGCACCAAATTATGGTCTTCCATTACCACTAAACTCTACACATCTACCCTTTGTTTTCTACAATTCAGTTAATTTCCAATCCACTTAAGTAGCTCCCTCCTTTTCCTTGCCTTCTATGTTTGTGCACCAATCTTTTCTGTGCACCAAGTCACAAGGTTTGCTAATAACAGCCTTTGAGTTCCCTTGTTCATGAATGCAGTTATCTTTTCAAAGTACTTCAATACATGTGTTATTCATCAGCTCCCTTTCATTAAGTATATGCTGAGGACCCATTACAAGTATGTATTTCTCCAGGTACTTTACTATTCTCTGTCAGGTTTCACTTCGATGTTTTTCCTGCAATGGAAGTTAGATTTATCAACCTAAAGTTCCCGAGGGTGGGGAGACAATTAGAATTATATCCTCTTTTCTGCAATCGTCAGGTACCATTTCAGTTTCCAGTGAATCCCTAAAGATACCCCCTTGAACATAATCAATCTTTTCCTCCACTTTCTTAAGTATCCTTGGCCTGGTACTTAGTCCTCCTTAAGTGAGTTCAGCCTGGCTGACACCTTATACAAAATATCTATTGTTTTTACTATGTTCTTGTCCAAGAAATTCACTCTCTGCTTGGAAAAATGGGTTTCTTTTTACCTCCTTCAACACAGGCACATTCATTTACATATCTGCCAACCCTTGGTCATTCAATATCATGTTTCCTTTGGGATGCTTCAGGTTTGTTTTTTCCTTACTCTATTTCATCCTTTAAACAATCATCTCCAGCACAATTATTGTACAATGTTGCCTTATCGCTCCACTTTTAAAAGTAACAGGAGTTGTATATTAACTGTAAATTAAAATACTGGGATAAAAGAGTATTTTTATTATGCTTATCACTATTATTATTTTCTCAGTATTTTTATGTCAGCAATGATTGAAATGCAATTTAAAACATAGCAATTAGCATACGGCCTAATTAGATTTGATTGTTTTAATAATAAGTTTAGGGAACAATGACTTCTTGTAAAGAATTTAAATGAGATAAAAATTTTCCCTAATGCATTCTCCATGAAATATAACAACACTCATATTCCCAATTCTATATTCCAAAAAAACATTTTGGCTTATTTAAGTAGTACATTGGGTAGTTCGGGTCATTGTTACATTATATTTGCATTTGTTTTAATTGTGACTGTATTCATATTGTACTGGAAAACTGGATGAAAAAGGGTTATGGCGAACGCAAATAATTAAAATTGTCAGAAATACACTGAGCCACTGAGAACTGAGGATGTTTTTTATTCCACAGCTGAATGACAATTGCAGATAATTACTTTAACAAAAAGGACCAGTGAAATCAGAAGTGCTGAAGGCAAGAGTAAGTGATAACAGACACCATAATCATTTATGCAGGCATGTGCATCTGTGTATAAAATGTGCACTTTGCTGGGTGAAGAATTGAAGTCGAGAGAATGAAAGATTCTTATATTATTTTGCATTCAGTGACAGTATTGAATGGCGCCATGCTTCTGGTGGTATGGTAGGGGTTGGGGGCAAGGGAAACATAATGTCGGTGATTCACCTTTTGTTTTCTACATAAAATAGCATAAGGCGCTATATCAAATGCAAGGATTATTATTTTTATAACAGTGGATGGCAGGAGATAACTATAACAAGGATGGAGGCATCAAGAACTTCACTTGATGGCACATGGGAGAACCAACACCTTTGGTTAAATTGTATTAGGTTCAAGAGGGAAGTTTACAGTTTTTCCATATTTTAATACTTTTGCTAACAACATAGTGCGCACTATGGCTGCCGCTTTGACCCGAGCCCCCTCACCCCCTCCCTCCTGCCCCCCTCCTCTCTCCCCCCAAACCCTCCCCCCTCTGCATCTCTCCCGCTCTCTCCTCCTCTCTCTCCGTCCCTCTCGTCTTCTATCCCCACTTGACCCTCCCACAACCTCCCTCTGTTCCAGCCTGGGAATCCTCCGCCGGGTTCACCGCGGCACTCGCCGTTGGCTGTCCAGCAGCAGCCACACCGACTGCCCCATTCCCCACCACACTCGCCACCCACCCCGGACACAGACCCGGGGAGTCAACCTCTCCTCCCTTATCCCCATCCCCCCACCCCTGCCTCACAACCTGGACCCCCTCCCCTCCCACACACCCTTCTGTCAACCGCTCCCTCCACATCGGACTGCAAAATGTCCGCTCCCTCTGCAACAAGGCCCTGGTCATCAACGATCTCATCCTTGATGAGAACGTTGATATCATGGCCTTAACAGAAACCTGGCTCACCCCAGGCGACACCTTCCCCCTCACGGAGGCCACGCCACCCGGCTACACCTCCCACCACATCCCCCGCCCCAACCGCCGTGGCGGTGGTGTTGCCCTTATCTCAAGGACACCACTTGCCCTATCCCCTACTCCACTGGCTCTTTCCCCTCCTTTGAGCACCTCACCCTCTCCCACCCCTCATTCCTCTCCCTTAAAATCCTCCTCCTCTACCGGCCCCCTAAAACCTCTCCCACCTTCATCTCTGACATTTCAACACTCCTCACATCTCTTTGCCTCTGCTCTGATCGCCTCATCATCCTGGGCGACTTTAACCTACACTTCACCCCTCCTGCTCCATCTCCACAGACTTCTCTTCCCTGCTCTCCTCACTCAACCTCTCCTTACACATAAACTCCCCCACTCACAGTCACGGCCACCCACTCGATTTGGTGATCACCCGGGGCCTCAGTGTCTCGGATGTCACTATTACCGACAAGGCCATCTCTGACCACTACTTCATCTCCTTCACCACCTCCACCCCCCTCCCCACCTCCACCAGAACCACCAGCATCTTCTACCACCCCCACAATCCCTAACCGATGCCTTGGAGTCCTCTGAACTCCTCTCCCTCTGGCCTTCAACCCTCACCGACCCCTCTTCTCCTCTCTCCCTCCTCCACAATACCCTCTCCTCCACACTCGATACTCTTGCCCCCATCACTTCCCGCACTGTCTCCTACTCCCGCTCCTCCCCCTGGTACACCACCCACCTCCGCTCACTGAAAAGCCAGGTGCGGGCTGCTGAACGCACCTGTGTCAAATCTGGCCTAACGGTCCACCGACAAATCTGGCTGGACCTCCTCAAAATTTACCGCTCCACTCTAGCCTCGGCCAAGTCGTCCTTCTACTCCAGGATAATCCTGGAGGCGAAGAACAACCCCAGGCTACTGTTTTCCACCACAACCCGACTCCTCCGTCCCCCCCGCCACCCCGCGCAGGTCATCTCCTCCAACCTTCACTGCGAGGAGATGCTGGATTTCCTTGAATCCAAGATCAAGGGAATCCGCTCCGCGGTCACTTCCCCTCCAACTTCCACCAACACCCACCCCCTCTCCCACACTCCGACTCCTACCCATCCTCCCCTACACACCTTCGTACCCGTTTCCCCACCCTCTGTCACTGAACTCATCCTATCCCTAAAACCAACCACCTGCTCCCTTGACCCCATCCCCACTCCACTCCTTATCTCCCAGCTCCACTTTCTTGCCCCACATATCACTGACATCATCAACCTGTCCCTCTCCTCTGGCTCTGTCCCCATTCCATTAAAAACTGCCACCATCACGCCCACCCTGAAAAAACCCTCCCTTGATGCGTCGCAGCTATCAAGCTACCGGCCCATCTCCAACCTCCCCTTTCTCTCCAAGGTCTTGGAAAGAGTTGTCGCCTCCCAACTGCGCTCTTTCCTTTCCACCCATTCTCTCTTCGAACCCCTTCAGTCAGGTTTCCGTGCTGCCCATAGCACAGAAACTGCCCTGGTCAAGGTCACCAATGATATCCTGACCATCTGTGACCAGGGCTCCCTCTGCCTCCTCGTCCTCCTCGACCTATCGGCAGCATTCGATACGGTCGACCACGCTATCCTACTCCACCGCTTGTCCTCCCACCTCAACCTTCAAGGCACTGTCCTTGAATGGTTTAGGTCGTACCTTTCTCACCGTCTTCACTTTGTCTCAACGAATGGCTTCTCCTCCACCCCCCGTACTGTCTCATGTGGTGTCCCTCAGGGCTCTGTCCTCGGTCCCCTCCTCTTCACCCTCTATATGCTCCCCCTCGGTGACATCATCCGCAGACATGGAGTTAACTTCCACATGTATGCGGATGACACCCAACTCTACCTTTCCTCCTCTACTCTCAACTCCACGACCACCGATGTCCTGACAGCCTGCCTGTCCGACATCGAGTCCTGGACGAGAGACAACTTTCTTCAGCTCAACGTGCGAAAAACCGAGGCCCTCCTGATTGGCTCACGTCAGCGCCTCCGCACCTCAGGCGCTGACACCATCAGCATCCAAGGCTGCACTCTCCACCTCTCAAAGCCAGTCAGGAACCTCGGCGTTTTGTTCGACCCTGAGCTGTCCTTTCTCCCTCACATCCGCACCACAACTGGCACCGCCTTCCATCACCTCCGGAACATCGCCAGACTACGGCATCACCTCACCCCTCACGCTGCTGAAACCCTGGTCCACGCCTTTGTCACCTCAAGGCTGGACTATGGGAACTCTCTCCTCGCCGGCCTTCCCGCCACCTCCCTCCACAAGCTGCAGGTCATTCAGAACTCTGCAGCTCGTGTACTGTCCCGCACCAGGCTTCGGGACCACATCACTCCCACCCTCGCTCGCCTCCACTGGCTCCCCATCCCCCAGAGGATTGATTTCAAGATCCTCATCCTCACCTACAAGGCCATTCACGGCCTTGCTCCCTCCTACCTCTCCAACCTACTATCCCCCTACCTACCTGCCCGTACCCTCCGTTCCTCTGGCTCCGGTCTGCTCCACGTCCCCCGCCCCAACCGCCCTACCATCGGTGGTCGGGCCTTCAGCCTCTCAGCCCCGAGGCTCTGGAACTCTATCCCCCAGTGCCTTCGCCTTGCTTCCTCCCTTTCCTCCTTCAAGGCCGGTCTCAAAACCTTTCTCTTTGACCGAGCCTTCAGCTCCCCTCTCGACTCTCTTCCCCCTCCCCTCCCTTCCCTCCCCTCACCCTGACCATTTCCCCCCTCCTCGCTCCCTCCCTTCCCTCCGCTCACCCTGACCATTTCCCCCCTCCTCGCTCCCTCCCTTCCCTCCCCTCACCCTGACCATTTCCCCCTCCTCGCTCCCTCCCTTCCCTCCCCTCACCCTGACCATTTCCCCCCTGCTCGGGTCATGACCCAACTGTGCAGCACCTTGGGACGTCCTCCTGACGTGAAAGGCGCTTTATAAATGGAATCTTGTTGTTGTTCAGAAATTGTTGTTTAACTACAATCTGAGCTGCAATGCACAAGTGTTGAATTCTAGGCATGTGACAAGAAAGAAGAATTTTGTGGATCCTTTCTGTTTGCATTTTATGTCAGATTGACTCGATTGGTAGCTCTTGCCTCTCAGTAGAAGGTTGTGAGTTCAAGCTTCATAAATCTCATAGTTTAGGTTGATACACCTATGTTTGAAGGGTGGGGAGAACTGCATTGTCAGAGGTGCTGTCTTCTAGATGAGATATTAAGCTTTCCGAGATGCCGTCCGGTGCGAAGGGCGCTACATAAGAACATAAGAGCGTAAGAAATAGGAGCAGGAGTAGACCATCCGGCCCCTCGAGCCTGCCCCGCCATTTAATAAGACCATGGCTGATCTGCTTACCTAATTCCATTTACCCGCCCTAAGCTTATATCCCTTAATCCCTTTAGCTTTTAAAAATCTATCAATCTCAGTATTGAATAAACTTGAATAAATGCAAGTTGTTGTTGTCAGCCAATTTCCAGTCTGCCTGTTCAAGATATTAAAAATTCCAAAGCACTACTTGAAAAAAGCAGGGACATTCTCCGAATATCCTGGCCATCAATACCCAATGTAATAATAAAAATTTGTCATTTGTTTCAAAATAGTTTGCGGCACATCATTGTGTGCAAATTGGCTGCCCTATTCACCTACAAATATACAGTCACTACACTACAGAAAAACTGTTGTTGGATGTCAAATTATCAAATTGTGACTACCCTCTGGGGCAGGGGAGCGGAAAGTAAAAGGAGAAAGAGGTAAATTGGGTCCATTTCTACTCTAACAAAGTGCCATGCTTGGCAGCAGAATATCAGAAGTGCTGAAGGCAAGAGTAAGTGATAGCAGATACCATAATCAAACCTCTGTCCTGGTCTTAGTAGTACAGTTCCTCAGATAGACAGGTCCACATTATTCTAGTGCACTGCTGTTGGCAGGCCAGCCATGAACAGGTCTAGAAGAGATAGAGCTTGTAGGGTTTCTTCCCACATAACTTCTCTTCACTCTGCAATTTCTGTTAACTCAGCATGCCAAAGCTAATCGAAATACCCAGTCCAGGCCAAGCAGAAGAAAGCAATTCCAGCCAATAAACACTAGTTTCAACAGAGCACATCATTGCAAAATAGTGTTGCAATAGCCACACCATTGGCTATTCAGGAATTTCTATTAGACAACACTGCTGTATTTTATAATTCAATGCAGTATCCAATTTGTGCACAGCAATGGTCCAAAAAAAGTCATCAAGTGAATGATCAAAATTAGTTTGTAGCATGTCCAGGCTTCAGCATTGGAGCCTCTATTTCTTTTCCATCATTAAGAATTTGGAAATAGGTATATGGAGGGGGAACAATTTCTAAGTTTGCTTATGCTGATGATACTCAACTTGTACACTTTTCAATGTATTGATATGATAATACACAAAATATTTTTGAGCAGCGATCCAGCACTCCATGTGCCTGCAATCAATTGCTTGAGCCATGAACAAAAGCTGTAGGAGTAACTTTAAATTTTCAATTGCTTTGTTTTGTTTTGCTGTTATCAACTAATATTGCCAGTAGTCTGACTTTCCCTCTCTCAGGGAAGAGGATGTGATTTCAGGAAAGAAATTACTCTGGGTGTCGAAAATCATTCCAAACCAAATTGCTGTTTCTTCATTAGTGCACCCTCGATATTGTGGCCAAGATTAGATGTATTAGATACACTGNAAAAAAATGTATGCACCATTGGTGAATAAAGTACTATATGCTAGGGAAGAAAAATGATTTCAATGTTATTTTGATTTGCAGCATTTACATGAAATAGGGCTATGTGCTTTCACTCTCATCAGTAATCATAGGCATCTGTGCAGAAGCTGCACTCACTTTTATTAATGCTTGGAAGTTATTTGCAGTAAATGGATTGAGATTTAAAGTTCCAAAATGATAATACGCAGACTTTGCTTAATTACCAGAAGATTCCAGCATACTTTCTCTTACCAGAGATGAAATTTGGTACATCAGGAAAAGAATAATGACCCTCATTCAGTGCGAACAGAATTACAACAAACAAAGGATAAATCAAACTAATGAATTATTTTTAAAGTCTGCATTTATTCGAAAACAAAATTGGAAATTACATTCCGGAATACTTCTGGGTTGCAATTTTGACCATTAGTGCAAAATCTGTCAGTTGTGGAGACAATGGGATCAAATTACTACACGTCAGAATAACTCCATTTATTAAGCAATTTGAGATGTTTGAGCATACAGCAATATATTACATTCAAGTATGTTTTATTGTTTCTTTTAGATCACCATCCCTTACCAAATGAGTCATTAAACCAAGGTTTTGTCATCCTTGGGATTCAGAGTGATGTTAAATTAATTTCAAAGAAGGGTAAGGAGTTTTCCCAAAGTTGTCCTCAATACAATACAATACAAAATTATATTTGTGAAGCACATTTCACGTCAGGAGGATGTTGTAAGACAATGAACAATCAGCGTCATTAGGACCCGAGCGGGAGGGGTGTTGAGATCAGGGAGGGTGGAGGGCAGAGAGGGTAGGAGGGTGGCCGAAGACAAAGTTGAAGAGGAGAGTTTTGAGACATGTCTTAAAGAAGACAAGGGAGGGAGCGAGGTGAAGGGAATGTGGGATGGAGTTTCAGAGGATGGGGGTAGAGAGGCTGAAAGCCTGACTGCTGATGGTGGGGCAGATTGGGCAGGGGACTTGGAGCAGAAAGGAGCATGCTGAGCGGACAAGTTAATAAGGGGTTAGCAGGTCGGAGAGGTAGGAGGAGCCAAGGCCATGGAGAGCCTTGAAAATGAGGACAAGGATTTTGAACTCGATCGTCTGAGGGATTGGGAGTCAGTGGTGCCGGGTGAGGG
This sequence comes from Callorhinchus milii, assembly GCF_018977255.1. Classification (NCBI taxonomy): domain Eukaryota; kingdom Metazoa; phylum Chordata; class Chondrichthyes; order Chimaeriformes; family Callorhinchidae; genus Callorhinchus; species Callorhinchus milii. The sequence goes on along the minus strand of NW_024704745.1, from coordinate 37,002,135 downwards.
TGGGTGTGATGGGATCATGAATAACATCATTTACACATCTTAAATTTTCAGATGAATTATCTACCCATCTAGCACAACAACACCAAAATTACATTTGTATAGCACCTTTCATGTCAGGAGCACGTCCTAAGGCGCTGGACATACAGATTTTCAGACCCAAGCTGGTGGTTGGGATTGGGAAGGGTGGAGGGCAGTGGGGGAAGCAGGGACATTGAAAGCACGGTCGAAGAGTAGGGTCTTGAGATGGATCTTGAAGGAGACAAGTGAGCGAGTGAGGCAGAGTGACTGTGGGATGGAGTTCCAGAGGGTGGGGGAAGAGTGGCAGAAAGCCCGCCCACCAATAGTGGGGCGAGTGAGGCGGGGGATGTGAAGCAGGCTGGAGCCCGCTGAGTGGGCAGGATGGTAGGTGGTTAGGAGGTCGCAGAGATAAGGGGGAGTAAGACCATGGAAGGCTTTGAAGGTGAGGATCAGAATCTTGAACTGTGTCCTCTGTGTGATGGGAAGCCAGTGGAGTCGGGTGAGGATGGGGTGATAGTGTCACAAAGCCTGGTGCCGGAGAGGACATGGGCTGCAGAGTTCTGAATGATCTGCAGCTAATAGAGGGAGGAGTTAGGGAGCCCGACAAGCAAGGAGTTTGCATAGTCATGCCTCGATGTAATGAATGCATGTATGAGGGTTTCGGTGGCCTGCAGAGTGAGATAGCGGCAGAGCGGGGCAATGTTGTGGAGGTGGGGGAAGGCAGAGTAGGTCATGGCACAGTTGTTATGTCTGTGACCCCCAGTTATGTGACTCATGGATGGAAACCATCATAGTTATTTGCTGTCATAATAAACAATATTAAACTGCTCTATTCTAATTCTGATCATCAAGATGTTAAAAGTACCACAGGACTTTTTGAAAAAGAGATGGAATTTTTCCTGTTAATCTGACCAACAATCTATAGGTAAAATTAGTTGTTTACTTCATGATTGTTGGTAGGCTGAATATCTTTTGTAATCTTTGTATCTTTTGTAATTTTTTGTAATTGTCTGTATCTGCAAAAATCGTTTTTGCTTGTTGATTCAAGTCCCACAAGCAACTTAAAAGCAGGATCTCATTGAAGCTGAACTGGCTCCAAGATGACATGCTTTGCAACAGAATGTCGGAATCGAGTGGTGGTCTCGGTAATCCAGTTCATGAGCCAGGCGGGTTCGCAGTATTACAGGACACCTCTGATGACAGCACGGCCAGCCTGGCTGATCAACAGGACCTGCAGTGTCAGACCAGTCACTATAGGCAAGTAATCATTTCACTCAGCTCCTGTTAACCAAGTAAGCCAAAGCCCTAACGGCTAGAGGATCCAAGCTGGACAAGCTGCAGAAAAGCTTACCAGGCAGCAATATCAACGACAAGCTATGCGGTTTTAGCTGATTAGAATCCAGCAGTACCCCAACGCACACTCTGGGGTTCCCAAGCCTTGGCTCTTACCAAACTGGGCCTAATACTTTCCGGAACTAGGTAAGAAGGATGCAGCTCTCAAGGGAGAGAATGCACAATCCATTCCAACAATCTATCTCTGGGATTTCCATTTGTACACGGGATACATGGAAATCTCAGTTTGGTTTGGATACTCTTAAGCATGGTGATGAATTTCCGCAATCTATCAGACACCCGGCTGACCAAAAAAAATATTTGAGCTCATAGTCTAGGCTGAGACTCCATTGCTGTGTTGGGAGCTGCTGTCCTTCAGATGAGATGTTAAATTGAGTCCTGCCTCTCTTTAAGGTGGATATTTAATAAAAGCACTTATGGCGCTATTAGAAAAAAGAGAATTTCCTAATGCCCTGGCCAACATTCCTTCAGGTAAATTGATTGTTCAACTCCTGGCTGTTTATGGAACACTGATGTATGTAAATAGATTGTTATATTGGTCTACAAATGGGCACTATAATTAAAAGTATCTATTGTAAAGCACCTTGAGACATTGACATTACAAATGCTAGGATTATCATATAGCACTTTCCCACTGATCTTCAGCCTGTTACAGGTCTGACTGCTCTGGTTCCCTCTCGTAAGCTGCTTTTCCAGGTAGAGTATCAGCCTTTACTTTTCTTGGCCAGATTCCAATGTAACTCAATTATTTACATGTTGGGTGGTTGACATCAACTGAATGCATTTGTCTCGCATCCATTACAAACTTCTCATCCATATTGTTCCTTTGAAGTTGAAAAAACTTCTGAATTCAGATATTTTTTAAGAAAAGAGAAAAAACAATCATAATTACTTAAGCCAATTTCTCAATTTGATCAGATCAAATTTGCAGAGATTTGTTAATCATGCATGACTATCATACAGCAATGGTGTGCGATCCAACTAAGAGGGATGAGATCATATCCCATTTGGAGTCCTGTAGCTCAGTGGTTAGAGCACTCACCGCACAAGGAGAGACCTGGGTGCGATTCCCGGCAGGGAGAAACATTGGGATAGCTTCCTTAGTCCACACTCCTCTGTTTACCTAGCAGTAAGGAATCCGGCTATTAGTCAATTCCCGGATCGCTTTTTCAGGGGTAATAATTCCTTCAAACAATAATAAATTGGTCACTCAATCCACGACTGTTTGTGGGACATTGCTGTGCGCAATTGTCTGTTGCGTTTCGCCCACAAAATATACAGTCAATTCACTTTACTGTGTATTCTGTGAAGCGCTTTGAGACATTTTGAAGATGTTGTAGGCGTTATATCAAGTTCAAGGATTATTATTGTAATTGTTTTATTGATGGTTGCAGAGCATTGCAGACACGGATTAGCTGCCAGGTTTTCTTCCTCATATTTACTTCATTTGCAAGTCTCCTAATTTTGTGAAGCACCATGGACATTATTTTTACTGTGAAAGTTGGAACCTAACAATTCGATTGTTGCAATTTGACAGATGTGTAAATCATACACACTTGGGTACATGTGCTCCTGTTTGGTAACTAACCACCAATGAAACAGATTTGAGAATCATTGGTTGATTGGTTACATAATTAAAGGCACCCTCTATGCAGGTTCACTAGCAGTTTACACAACTCACAACTGTTATCACTAGTTTTCCACCATATGGGTAACAGGAATATCTAGTTTTCTTAGTAATTGAACTAGAATACCAATTTTATTATTGTGCAATAGTTCACCAAACCTTAACAAACATGGAATAATTCATTGCACTGGATAAATGAACAGCACTGGTTAAGAGCAGGAATTTTCTCTTTATTTTATAGTCACTTTTGGCCCTGTGTTGGGCACACATGGTTAAATGATGTCCTGAATTCCTCATATCAGAATAGTATCTGCTGTATGAAACAACTTCCTCCAGAATGAGAACATTTCCTGATCTTTACTCTTGGGCAGCCTCCCCTCTAGCATTCGGCATCTTGAGAGGCACATGTACTCCATGAATAGAATTTCTCAAGAGGAAAGTTGAAAGAAATCTAGGGCTTGTCACTCAATATGTCAGTATGCAGCAACAATGTGCACGGTGAACAGCATGCTTGACTAAATTATCATATCAGTTCAGAAAGCCTGATGGCATTCTCAAGTCAGCCTGGTTAGATTGTATCTGGGTACTGTGTACAGTTATACTCTTCATTTGACATAAGAACTAATGCTCTTCAGCTTTCAAAAGAGATGTCTCGTCAGAGTATGCCATGAATCAACACTGAAAAGTCCAGAATCCAGGGTGGGGGTGGTCATTGACTAATGATGCTATATTACGTCCCAGCAGTTGGCTTTCACCCACCCATTTTCACAAAGTCAGTGGGGATGAGTATTCATTGTGTGAGAAATTAATAGCAGCATAAATTGAGATCAAATGATATTTATAACATTGAATGTTTGCATTTCACCCCTATAGATCTGAAGCATTATAATCAAAGTTAACTGTATCTGGCTTTTGAACATGTTTTTTCAAAACACAATACGTTCTTTCAATATCCATTCTACTTTATATGCATTAAATATTCCACCAAAAGTTTTCTCACATTAATAAAAAACGTGTGGTTAAACTATTTTCACCATTTCATAAAAAATGGATTGTAAGACTTGTAGTGAAAGGAACCATATTAAGTGCAGCCTCATTATAACACACTGTTATAGTGTCAATTCAGCTGTAATCTAATTGCACTGTGGGCCTCATTTACTGTGCATAAATATAGACGACTTGCTCTCTTCTTGAGCACCAGTTGGCTTTTGAACTAAAAGGGCAAACTTCTGAATCATTAGGATATCATTTCCTACTTTGCGCATGTACAGTAAGCAGAAAGTGGTGTTGACGATGATCTTGAAGTCTACTTTTTTTTTGCATAGCACTGGAACCTGCTTCACACAGTCATTGCAGTCAAATTAATTGACTGCACTCAAACCAGCTAGTGTCACAAAATATACAGTCAATTTACTTTACAGTTTATTCTGTGGAACATTTTGGGATGTCTCAACGATGTGATAAGGAGCTATGTCAAACACAAGAAATACTATTATTATTATTATTGTTATTGTGCCTTCCCATAGGAATGTATGAATTCAAAACACTGTATTTTGAGGTTCCACTGCATTAGTATTTATTCATTTTCTGTTGATTTCTTTATGGTTTAAATAAGAAATTTAGCTGGCTTTCCAGACGCAGAAACCTTTGAAAAAATAATTCATCTTATGAATTATGTAGAAGATTCCTAGAAGATACAAACGGAATGGCAAATACTTTTCAATGGACACCTTTGTGATAACTGACATTGTTAAGTCCCATGAATCAATGCAAAAATTCAGGAATGTTTTCAGAGAAGTTAAATCTGCTTGTGGCCAACAATCCACCTCAAAGAAATGAGTCATCATACCAAATGATTTTTTTGAAAATTAGAATTTACTCTAATCTAAGCCTGGAGCAACAGTAAATAATTAGAAGCCTTTAATAAGAACATCAATGTAGTAAGAAAACATGTGTTTCATCCAATCATACTTATTAAGCTCAAGCTATTTAAAGGATATGTACTTATTCTATTTGGGAATGACATGTCCTTTAAGTGCTTATAAATTAATGACAATGTTTCAGAATGAATTCAAAGCTGTAACGTATTCCTAGACATCTGCTACAATATGGACTATTTGTATCTCTTCTTCCGAGTTGCTGTACTATGTACTGTTCGAGTTCCATTCTAAAAACAACAAAATTACATTTATATAGCGCCTTTCATGTTGGGAGGACGTCCCAAGGTGCTGGACAATTAATGTTTCAGACCCGAGCTGGATGTCGGGATCGGAGAGGGTGAGGGCACTTAAAATGGTAAATGCACTACACAATATTACCCAGGAACACAAAATAGACAATTGGAGCTCCTATTTTGTAAGGGAGAAACAGCAAAAATGGAGAGAAAATGATTTTAACTATATCTAGGTTAATAATGAGATATTTTCAAATAGAACTCGTTGCACTGTTAGTTACTTTTGTTTTGCGAATGAAATTTACAAAAGTCTCACTAAATAAACAAAAGTGGAAAATTGGCAACCAAAGGCCCGTGAAGACACTGATGCAGCCCATTCACTTTCTAATTCATTGAGACAGTAATTGGGCCCTTTCTTGACAGAGTATTGTTTTGAGTTTCCTTTTTCCAATCATATTTAAAATCATGTATACTTCTATAAACACGCCCTCTGAAACCTCTCCTTTCACAGCAGTGGCCAAGTGTCTAGATTTTAGCAAGTGCTACTGAGAGAAAGAGAGAAAAAAAAATTCATAGAAACTAGATTGTGCAGAAGACAGAGGGGAACTCCCCCATTATGTTTCATAGAATTATAGAATTATACAGCACAGAAGGAGGCCATTCGGTTCATCATGTCTGTGACAGTTCTTTGAAAAGAACTATCCAAATCAATCTCACTCCCCCGCACTCTCCCCACAGCAAATGTGTCCTCTCCAAACTTGTCATCTGACAAATCAAGGAATCTCATTGCGAAGAATTGATAACCATGGAAATTTACAGCATAGACAAAAGGCATTTGGCTCATTGTACCTGTACTGGCTCTTTTAAGAACAATCTTTTCAGTCTCAGAAGAAGCCAAATGGTCATTGACTTCTTTGATTCGCCATTGATGAATCGGAGGCTACTCTTCACGTGACATCAAGTTAAATGCAAGTTATTTTTTTTCTAGCTTTGCAGATCTCTATGGTTTGCTCTGCACCATGTGTTAAACCAAAAGTATGTTGTGTCATATCAAACGTATAGTGGGAATTCCTCTTAATTTTGTAATTAACCAGTAAAATATCTTATCAATCAACCTTTCCATTGGTTCATACTTACATCAATAAAGAGATCTAAAACTCCTTTACATATGCATTTACAGAATTCAAAATGCAACTGATTCACAGATGATAACATAATATGAAAAGCAAGCTTAATTTTTAAATTGTATGTGAATGTTCCTCAAGCAACACAAAAGTTTTAATTAACACCAACAGTTGATTTGCCATATAGAAGAAACATTATACATTCCAATACTCTTGGATATGTTGAGGAAGTACACCAAAGAGTCATGGTGATAATTTTAGCACATTTTGATGAAGTGTGAACATATAATAGGAAATTCCATTATTAGCACACATTAAATTGAGCTAAACTTACTGTCACAGAGTATCATCTCAATTGGATATGCTGCAGGACATTTGCAGTAAAAGTCCTTTTATCTAATAGATGTCAGTAAAGTGATTAAAACCTTCAAGCAATGAATAGTACTTGTGTGAACTCCCCCTGAAGCAACATAAAATTTACTTTGTGATTACACAGAAGTGCATTAAAGATATATGCAACATCAAAACCATTGTAAATTATATAGTATATACAAATTTGGGGCTTGATGCCCTTTGCAACCATCTGGTCTTTTTTCCTCCAATTCCCCTTAACAATAACATAACAGGTACATTGACTGGAAAACAGATGTTGGATGGCAGCATTGGGCACAAAGGACAAAAGGGAATATCCAGTCAATCCCAATATCAATGATAGGATCTTGAGGCATGATAGAAGCTATGAAGACAGGAGTATTATAATTTGTTTAAAGGATGCCCGAAAAAAAATCTTCCAGGTATGTCTTATGTTTTTTGAGGCATTATTTCCATCTTATCTGAAACTGCAAGATTTAGTGAATCAGTAGACTTCTATATTCACAAACAAATATTTTGGGTGGTCTGTAAATAAGAGAACATTCCCCAATAACCCACACTGGATTAAGAATGAGAGCCAAGGAAATGCCTGTAACAATAATATCCCATATTTAAAGGCATGTGGATTTGTCTGGGTTTATCAAACTGAAGAATTGATTGGAATAACTTTCTACATATCTGCCCCTAGAATCAAGCACACTTGTAAATAATAATATATAATAATCCTTGAAATAGCGCTTTCCATGTCTTCTAAATGTCTCAAAAGTTAGACAAACTATTAATTCAATTCAGGCAAAAGCTCTCTTCTCACTATTCCAGCAATATTTCTGATCCTCAAAATAGCACCACATCAACAAAAACAACAAATTACCTTGTATAGCACAGTTCACATTGGAAAGACCTCCCCGGGTGCTTACTGAGTATATGGAGGGGTTGGGATCAGGGAGGATGGAGGGCAGAGATGGTCGGAGGGCAGCCAATTGCATGGTCAAAGAGGATGGTCTTGAGGTGTGCCTTGAAGGAATCAAAGTAGGGAGTGAGGCAAAGTAAATGTGGGATGGAGTTCTAGAGGAAGGGAGCACAGAGGCTGAAGGTCCAACCGCCGATGGTGGGCCGACTGGGCAGGGGACATGGAGCGGAGGGAACGGACAGGTTGAAAAAGGGTTAGCAGGTCGGCAAGGTAGGAAGGGGCAAGGCCATGGAGGGCGATGAAGATGAGAATTTTGAACTCTGAGGGATGGGGAGCCAGTGGAGCCGGGCGAGGGTAGGTGTGATGGAATCATGGAGTCTGGTGCAGGAGAGGACATGAGCTGCAGAGTTCTGGATGATCTGCAGCATGTGGAGGGAAGAGTTGGGAAGGCCGACAAGCAGGGCATTGGCATAGTCGAGCCTGATTGTAATGAAGGCATGTATGAGGGTTTCGTCAGCCTGAGGGGTGAGACAGAGGCGGAGTCGGGCAATGTTGCAGAGGTGATGGAAGGCAGAGCGGATCATGGCACAAATGTGGGGGAGGCTGTGATTGGCGTAAAAAGGAAACAAGGGAGATGGGTTTTCCGATTCCTCTCATTGGAATATATAACATTTCTCTTCCCTCAGGCATTTCAGGTCCCCTTAGAGCTCTCTAATGTGAGACTCAAATGTGTTCAACCTTTTCATCCTTCAGGCATGAGGCTCATGTTAGAAAGTCACTTGTAAAAATATATCAGACAATTTTCGCATTGGTAGGTGAGAACAAGAAGTTTCATGAGATCGCATGACCATCACACTAACCAGATGCAGTTGCAGGCGCAAGCTCTTGTATCTGAATTACATTACCCCAAATTAACCTTACCGGCAGTAGATGGATTGATGATGCGAATGAGTACTCTAACAATCACAATAAAATGCCTCTGGAAATTCAGTGGTTCTATAAATACCCTTGGCTAAGTTTACAGTCTTAAGAAGAAAACTGTAAATCAGTTGAGGATCCTCATCCCCATCTCCATTCTCTTGGAAGAAGTTTTCAGGATATATCATTTTAATTTATAACTGATGCATTACTGCTGAACAATATTCCCTAATATGAATTCCCTTTTGCAGATATCTCAGATTCTATACCAAACTTACTCATGAAATTTCAAGATGAAAACTAACAACCTTTGTATTTGTATCATTGAATTCATACTACATCCAAGATAGATGCATTTAAACACATTTTCCTGGTTATATTTTGAATGGACTAATGATGGATACAACATTCAGAGCGAAGTGAGAGGAAGACTTGGTATGCAGAAGAATTCTGGATGTATCAAATATTCAATCTGCATAATCTTCCTGAACTGTTGTTATCTCTCATCTAAAATGCTTTAATCTTTTACTAAACCAGAACTTGGACACTGCTCAACTGGATCACACAGTGAACAACGACCGGCAAACCTATTTGGCACAGTTGACGTGTAATAAAAGCACGTTGCTTTGCATTAAACCTCACAAAAATGTTGAATTCACAGCCAGTAGATTTAATACGGTGAACTAATAGCTCACCTAACACATTATCCAATTTTTCTCAAATATCTGTCAGTAACTCCATGATTTTCTTCACAAATTTATCTTAAGCCACATAAATCCTTTTACTTTTTATTATTTTTTTAGCAGGTTGTAGTAGTATAAAATGTTATGGTTATGTACCAAACCTCCCTCATCTAATCCCATCCTAGGTTTCTGCTCTTTCAATTTCAAGTAAGATGTTGTATTATGCAATCCATCATTAAACCTATTTGATTTACACATCAGAAGTGTTTAGAATTTTAAAAAATGAGGGCAAAAGTGCTCATTAGACTTATTTCCACTGCTCCTCATAATAAAATGTTTTTTTTCTGCAACCAAAGAATCATATTAAAAAATAAAAAACAGCATTCAATAATGCAGCTACATTATCAACTCTACAATATTTGAGCCTGAAATTCCATGTTGCATCATATTAATTAAATATTTTGTAACTAACATTTGTGGAAAAAATTAAGATGGATCTTGATTAAAAAAATCCATATTAAACTTCATAGGGTTTACTCTTGGCATAAGGCATAATAGGCCTAAAATTCCTATTAACTTGGGCTGTGTGTGTGTGTGTGCGTGGGGTGGGGGGGGAGGGGTTGGGGTTCAAACTAACAACTTCTGGAAATAATCATTTTGAGCTCTAAGCTAGAGCTCTAAGAAATGATCTGCATAATCCTCTTCGGAAAAGACCAGAGATTGACACAGCTTCCCTGATCACTCCTTTCCTGGAAGGATGCACCTTGCTGACCAATTTTCTCAACCCATGAGGACCAATTAAGGATTGTACACTAATATTGTGAAATGTTTGCTTCTACAATAAAACATATGTATTTTAACTTAACTAACGCTCTCTCCACTCTGTGGACTCTTGACTAGTCCATATTCCCCGCCCTGCCAACCCCACCATCTGCAGTTAGGCTTTCAGCCCCTTTCTGCACCCATCATTTGGAACTCCACAGTCCATTCACCTTGTCCACTCTCATGCCTCCTTCATGGCTTGTCTTAAGACCTTCCTCTTTGGCCGGGCCTTTGGTCATTCTCCTATTCCCTGCCCACCATGCCTCCTGATCTCAATCCCCAGCTTGGGTGCATATCCTTGACTGTCCAGCGCTTTGGGATGTCCTTCCGATGTGAAAGGCCCTATACAAATGTAGAATGTTGTTGTAAATATTTCTTACATTTTCCCCCAATTTCTGTTGTTTTAAAATTATTTTCTGGTTAGAAAATTGTGTTGAATTTAGAACCTATAATTTATATCTTCATTGCCCTAATGCGCATCTGTGTCCAATAGTACTGCTGTGAATCAATAGGTACACTTTACCTTTGTGCCTTTTATTCCTGAGTTATGCATTTTCCTCCCAAACCACCTGCCAGGTCTTTGGAGTCACAGAGTCAGCTTTTGCACTATTTGTTACATTGTGCCATACTTGTTGTGCTCTTAAAGACTGGGGAGCTGCTGTTTCCCAGCAACGATGTGCCCTCATTGCTCTATTATGGTGTTCAGAATGATCTGCAAAGCCTCCTCCATAAATTGATGTTTTTGCTGTTGTTGCTGAGCTCTGTGCAAGCAATTCTACCCTTCACAGTTGTATTCTTGGACTTTAAAATTTAATTTGCAGTCAAATGCCTCATTAGTGGCTTCAGGTATGTGACGATGGATTATCTCTCAGGATGTGTCACTGCCTGTTATTTTCTGTTGCCATTAAAAAAAGTTATATTGTTCACAAAAGCATATAGGAATAATATGTCTTCATACATCACTGCTAGAACTTGAACTATATTGTCACAACTTGCTTAGAGCAGGAAAAAAACAATGCTGGTCACTTTAATAGTCCTTATAGTATGATCTTCCTTGTCAATGTTTTCAAAGTATTAATCTTATTGGTCTTTTCAAGATCTTTTATAATATATCTGGCATTTGAGAAAGCTTTATTTCACTTCGCTGAGAGTCTCAGAGTCTCAGGATTTTACTATGAAGTATAGTTACTGCAGTAAACGTAGTGAAGTATATATTGGTAGGCAAAAACAGCAGCCATTTTTGCATAGAAATGTCCCACTGACCGCCATGAACTGAATGAATGTTTTTTTTATTTGAGGGATTGTTGGCCAGGACGCTGGGAGAAAGAGTACACACATTATTATATGTCCACAATAGAACCTATAATTTCTATACTGTTAACGTTGAAGATATTCAAATTTAAAAGTTTAGTTTACTATTCAGTTTTTTCTTCAGGCCATTAATAATGTTAAATAACTGGTTAACAATAATGTATGGTTAGGCCTCAGTTAAAATATTGCGCCCAGTTCTAGGCACCACACTATAGGAAGGATGTTAAGGCATTGGAAAGGGTGCAGAGGAGATTCACGAGGATGGTACCAGGAATGAGGGACCTTGATTATGAGGAAAGGCTAGAGAGGCTGGGATTATTCTCATTGGAGCAGAGAAGGTTATGAGGAGACCTAATAGAGGTCTTCAAAATCATGAGGGGATTTGATAGATTGGAAAGGGAAAAACTGTTTCCACTGATGGGTGTGTCAGTGACTCGAGCTCACAGATTCAAAATAGTCTCTAAAAGAAGCAGAGGGGAAGTGAGAAGAAATATTTTTCACGCAGCGAGTTGTTCGAATCTGGTTCGCATTGCCTGAAAGGATGGTCGAGGCCGATTCGATGAATACTTTTAAAAACGCGGTGGATGGGTATTTGAGGAGGACGGGTTTGCAGTGTTATGGGGAAAGGGCTGGGAAGTGGGATTGACATTAATTGCTCTTGTCAAAGAGCCGGCACAGACTCGATGGACTGAAGGCCTCTTTTTGTGCTGTACAATTCTATGATTCTATGATTCTATGTATGCTTTATTCGATATGCTATAAATTCAGAAACCAGACAATATGGACTAAAATGTAAGATTTGCAAAAGGATTAGTAAATAGTAAGTCTGGAACATCACTTAGACACTGATCTCTTGTACCTGAGTACCTGCAGGAATCACTATTTACAAATCCTTTGGCAAACATTATAATTCAGACCTTACAGCCTTACTTTGGATGTACTCCTTGAATAGATTAGCTTAATTTTGTATTTCAAGCTATTTTTTATGATTGAGCATTTAATTTAAGGTATCCTTGATCACCTCTATGAACAACACCAACTTGCATTAATGTGGGCCCTTTCATGTAGGGTTATATCCTGGATGGCCAGATGTCTTTAATCACTATGCATTTTTGGTGGGTTGTAATTTATTTGGGATTTCCAAATGGGATTTTTTTAAAAGGATTCTGAGTTACAAAACAAGTTCCTTCTGCAAATTGAAGTGTGAAATATTTTAAGTTAAAGGAATGAATTCCAGTTGTAATTCAGAGACATTTTTAAAAAGATATTAGAAATCTACACGCTTTAAATCTCATTATCACATTTGAAAGAATAACTTTAGTGTATTTCATGAAATCCTTTCTGTAGCAATACCTACTTTCATTGTCTATCAAGTTGTAATACAAAAGTTTTCATATTTGCATTTATCTTTTCTATACAAGATTCCATGAGGTAGATGTGAAGCAGCTGCTTGCTTGATCCATACACCGTATTTCAATAATTCATCTATACACCTTAGTTGAGTAATAGTGCAACTGCATTTTGTGCCAAAGTTTTCAGAGCTGTGATGTTAACTATCAAGAACAAAAATTTGATTGCTCTTTCTTCTGGAAACTACAAGTAATCTGATTGCCATTCTCTCACAAGAGCGGGTTTTGCTTTCTTTATTTGGCCTCATACTGTATGTTTTCTTGCTTTGGAAATTTGTGGCATTTTTTAGCTTAAGCCTTGTATAATGCAACTTTTTGAATATCACTAGCTTCGTAACTGCGATAGAAAATGCTTAGCATATAAAGTGGTAGAATCCAAATACATTAAATATCCTGGGCAAGAAATTACTTTTAATATTTGGTGTATGGGGTATTGGAAAGTCATAATGGTAAACAGATAAAACTCAGTCTCAACAATTTTTGGTCAATCAGTTGTCAGAAGCCAGTGAATGAATCCAAATATTAAAAACTAGCAGGATCCAGAAAGTGCAACAATATATCATTCATAAGCAAAACATGTATGACATTTTTACTCTGACACTGTTGAGTTTCCAGTTGCCATTTATTTTTCCACAGAGCAATTTGTGATAGCTAAGGTTGCTGATGATTCAATTAATGTGCAATTTAGCATCTATTAAAGAAGTCTTTCTTTCCCTTATACAGAAGCACACTCTTGAATAGTTGGTATAAATCTATATGCATTTATATGATAGATTTCTAACATGAAAATCCTCAGAGAAGATCTAACATCTTTAATTTGTCAATGTTGACTGTCTGGGAACGCTTTAAGTTTATTAAGTACGTAATCCAAATGGGTTCAACCTGCATCCACATCTCACCTCCAACCTCCAAGAGGAAGCATGTAGATATTGAAGAGGAGGGGACCAAAAATCGAAAGCTCTACTGTGTCTAATTAAAAAAGACAAATTTGATTGATACATTATGCTTCAGAGAAATTTTCTTTTACCTTGATTATAACTGCAGAAATGTCCATCTCTACATCTGAGAGCTAACGTATCTGAAAACATGCTCCTTACTTTAGAATTGTCTTCAGTGATATGTTTATTTTGTAGGCATTAGTATTGTATCCTCACTGATAAGCAAGCGTGTTTGAATTTAGGTCATAATTACTTGAGACTGAAGCTCTATGTACTGTGAAAGATATATATAATAACAATCCTTGCATTTGATATAGTACCTTATCACCTCATTGAGAGGTCTCAAAGCACTTCACAGAATATATTTTAAAGTGGATTGATTGTATTTTTCATTCTTATTTACAATTAGATTCATTGTGGGCAATGTGGTCTTTCTCTCCATTATCAATGTTTGCATGGTGCCCAGTTTTGTAATAAAAACAATCCTTGCATTTCATAAAGGCCCTATAAATTCTTAACTTCATAACCTCAGAATATCATAATGTCTATTTGTAGGTAAAAGCGAGTTTGCACACAACAATATCCCACAAACAACCCTGAACTGACTGAATAATTTGTGTTATGTAGAGGATTGTTAGTCAGGACAAATTTCCTTCTGTTTTTGAATAGTACTACAGATCTTTAATATCAACCTGATCAGGTAAACAGAGCCTCAGTTTAATAACTAATTTGAAAGACAGCATTTTTGACAATGAAGCAGTCCCCCAGCACTCCATTGGAGTTCAAAGTCTCAATGAGGAGCGTGATCCCCAAACCTTCTGAATGCTTCCAACTAAACCAGGCTGACATCTTTATCCCTTTCCAAGAAGAAAATGTTGCTGTCCTCTATGTCTTGGTAGAAAGTTGCGCTTTAATTGAAAATACTTTCTGCTTATTCTGTTCAGGAGATTGCAGCCTTTAAAAAATAGATTTATTTTATTGTACAAATCTTAATTCAGAACCCTAGTGAATTTAACCTTAAGACGCTCAACAAATATTCTGTCTGTTTGTCAATTCTCGCTAGGCTTACATACAAGATGTTAATATCCTTTCATGGAAGTACTTGCCTTCTGTAAGTACACTAATAATTATATTAAAGAAGAACTTATTTAGTCAACCATTGTTGCAAACAATTACACTGAGGAAATGCTTATTTGTTTTGCTTACTTCTAGAATTCAGGGCTATAATTAACTGCAAAATGATGTAATTGAAGGAAATTAAAGGAAACAGTTTTTACCAGAACACCAATTAATATCCTTGAGGAAATAAACAATGCACGATAAAGTACAAAACATTAAATATGGTGTCAGCCTGGCTCAGTTGGTAGCACTCACGCTTCTGAGTTAAAAGGTTGTGGTTTTAGGCCCCACATCAGAACCTTAAGTTTGCATAGTCTAGGCTGACAACCAAATACAATGTTTTGGCTATGCTGCATTGTTAGAGGTGCTGTCCTTTAGATCAAATGTTAAACTGTGGTCCCATCTGCCTGTTCAGGTGGACTTTAATCGTCCCATGGCACTAGGAGGGAGTTACGCTTGGTGTCCTTGCCAACAATCATCCAAATAAAATTTGTCATTCACTTCATAGCTGTTTACATAATAATAATCCTTGCATTTGATATAGCGTCTTATCACATCTTCAAGACGTCTCAAAACGCTTCACAGAATATAATGGAAAGTGAACTGACTGTATATTTTGTGGGTGAAACGCGGCAGCCAATTACGCACTGCAGTGTCCCACACACAGTGGTGGATTGAGTGACCAAATTTTTATTTTTTTTGAAGAGATTATTACCCACGGAAAAGTGATCCACCAATCAACTAACAACCAGGTTCCTGCTTACTGCAAGGTAAGTAGAGGTGTGTGGAGTAAGAAAACTTGCCCAGCGTTTTGCCCTGCCCGGGAATCAAATCCAAGTCCTCTCGCTTGTAATGCGAGTGCACTAACCACTGAGCTACAGGACTCCAAAGACAACATGTTTGTGCACACAACATGTGTGCTGCTGCATTTACCTCAAGTTCTTTAAGATAGCTTCCAGACATGAAAGGTTACAATATCAAATTCAAAGACTATTATTACATGTGATATATACAGCATTTTGTTTAAAATAAAACTGAAAATAATTTATTTAGAATTTATCCCAGAGAGTATACTCAAGTATTAAACTACAGTATGAGTCTGTTGAGCATGAGTACCATTTGATTCCAATTACCTGGACTGGCACTACCAAGACAATTGTTTCATTTCCTTCAAATTGGTTCTCATTCATCAATAACCTCTTCTTCCAGATTCTGTGTTACTCCAACTTGCTATGTTTCTTTAATGTTCCATTAAAAAAAATAGATCACAATAAAACACAAAAAACAATATGTTTCAAGGGTATAACAGTGCTTATTCTGGTATAACAATCTCTTATAATAGCACTCATAAAACTGGGTCATAATGCTGCGGCATTGAACTACTTCTGGATCTAAAGCCCCATGGCTGGTTGGACCCATTTTTCATAAGTTTAAATAACATTAAAACTCCTTGACCCTTTCCCATATTGTTTATGATATTATCTGAATCATGAATTACTTTACACATTTTCGAAAGTGATGTCTTTATTAATTTTAACATTTGTTCTCCAATCCCTCCTCTCCTAAATTGCTGATTTATTCTGGGATATATTTGCATATGTACCGATGGCCACTAGTACTATTTACAAGATTATTATTCATGTCTGAGCCTTTAAATAAAGTGCTTTGATATGCCTCTCTGAAGTGAAAGATGCTGTATCAAATGCAAAGATTATTATTATTATTGTATTATTATTATAAAACATGTATTTTTCGCGCAGGGAAATGCTGTCAATATAATTTAGAGAAAATTTGGAAGGTAATTGAAAGTGATTAAACAATCCAATAGTGCATTTTGATAGCAATTGTAAAAATATATGTAGAGAAAATGTAAAAAAAAATACTCCCAGTTAGCACTTCCTCTTAACAGGGAGAGGACAAGAGCACAGATGAAAAAAGGTACCAGGATCCTCCATACTGACTTTATGATGTATTAGTTTAAAATAAGTATTTGAAATACTTCATGTTTATTAAGAAGGACAGGAAATGTAGAAACAGAACTTAACAGAGCATGATCTTGAGCATTGGTAACACTCACGCAGTTCTTGAATTTTGGGTCAGTACATGGTGACCAAAATAGAACACAGATTAAAACAGGGAGTTAGCAAAATAATAATAATAACCCCTGCATTTAATCATTAAGATGTGCCAAAGCATTTCACAGGATATGCCATAAAGTGGATTTTGTGGACAAAAGCAAATCAACTCGGGTTGCAACTCAATGGACGGAACAGAGGTGATCCGCAAAATGATCACCCAATCTACCTTTCGTCTCCCTGATGTGGAGGAGACCACATTGTGAGCAACGAATACAATATACTAAGTTGGTGGAAGTACATGTAAGTACATGTTGCTGTCTCACCTGAAAACAGTGTTTGGGACCATGGACAATGATATGGGAAGAGGTGAATGGGCAGGTGTTGCATTTCAGGGGGGAGTGGGGGGAGAGGAGGTGATATCTATATTTGTGTGGGTGTGTGGGCGGTGGGGGTGGAGGTGATATGTATATTGATGTTAGTTATCTCAATGGAGCTATCCATTGTAATCACATTCTCCTGCTTTTAAATCTTTCCCCAAGAGTCCATCCATCCATCCAACAGGGTTAACACTGCCTGAAAGTAACTAAAAGTGTGAATGCACTCAGTTGACACCTGCTCTACTGACGGCAACACTGTGCATATATAAACAAAACTACACATTTGCTGGAAAGCAGGAAAGAAAATAGTTTTTTTTCTTCCTTACCATAGTACTCTAATTAAGCAACAATCTTGGCCTTTATTGTCATTGTTGCTTTCGCAGTAGTGGTAAATGTATTGAAAATAGGATCATGTGGAAGATTAAGGAAATCCATTGTGATATCAACTGGTACCGACCAAACCTGATATGTTTGCTTGAAAATCAGCAAAGTCAAATGTGTGGAGTCCCCCATGTCCATACTCACATCTGTCACCCTGCACTGCCATCTACTGGCATCTGACATTGTCAGTTCAAGTGAGCATGTTTGCTTTTTCCTTTGCTGCTGGTGTTGAGGAAATGGCTACTTGAATGACAAACAGCGCTGCTGAGTGCACTAAATACTGCCTCGCTTACAAATGGTTTATTAGCGCTGATTTATGACCCAGTTAGAAATAAGGAAATAATCAGGCTTGGAAGAATGAAGGAAAATATCACAGCATCGAACAAGACCAAAGGAAAGAACATCACTCGAAATAAGTGGAAGACTCTGGCGTTCCTGGTGTAGATATCATTTTTTTTATTATTTTGGGGGGGGTAAAAAAAAATGCTTCAGTGTTTCATTGCAATTTGAAGACTATTTTCCGAATTTCTGCATCTGATGCAGATTAACGTTAATTCTTCGCAATTGCTGTTCACCGGCCACTGACAGTGGGGAATTAGAAGACAAAAACAGATTAATAAAAGGATTCGCGGTAACAACATCGCACATTCCCCGAGGGGTTTCCATAACTCTGCATTAATACCCACAGTGGATTACTCCCGACAAACCCTCCCTATCTCTGTAACCCGATTTGTAGGTAAATGGAGACGAGTTGGATTTAGCCTTATTTTTAATGCACACAATTATAACAGTGCAGTCCAAAGCGTATCTGTACGTGTATGTGCGTGTGTGTGTGTGTGTGTGTGTGTGTCGGTTTAGACCAAAAAGTGCTGTAGAAAGAGAGGGGATCAGAGAGGAAGGCTGTGTTGCCGGGAGGCGATCACTCTGCTGTGATTGCCTGTTAAAGTTGGTGGAAGTGAAGCACAGCCCAGCGTCCAGCTGACCGTCACGTTACGAACGTGAAGCAGTCTGCAAAACCCAAGCGTCTGTATCAGCACAGCAACCTCCCCCTCACCCCCCCCCCCCCATCACCACCACCACCACAACCTCCCCCCCCATCGCCACCACCACCACCACCACCAGCCCCCACCCCCCCAAAAAAATAGCAGAAGGACCACTTTAAGGATTCCTAATCGCATAGCAAAAAAAAACAACTAACTCCGATCGTAGCCGGAAACGCACCATCTCCTGTTATATTATGATCTCTCAAGAGCGCGGGGTAGGTACCCTCTAATTTCATTAGGAGGATGTCTGGCTCTGCTCTGCTCGGCTCTGCTCGGCTCGGCGTGTGTATGTGTGTGAGTGTGTGAGGAAGGTCTAAATGAACTCTCGCTGTCTGTGGTCCTGACCAGCTAAAGGCAGCCTTTTTTTCCCTGTGTGTGGTTCTCGGTGCCGGACCTGGCGATCGAGGCATTGAGAGCTTTGGGCAAATAACGCAAACCCGACATTAAAAAAAAGAAACACATCGCGGAACCCGGAGAGGCATCTGATGCGGGGCATCGCCTCTCCCGAGCCACGGCTGCGATCGCTTCACTACTGCCAGTCGCCAAGTTTAGTGTGACAGGTCATTGCCTTCCGCACTGATGGAATTGGGGAACTTTAATGGGAGGAATGGAAGTGCGGTGTCGAGGTACCGGTGGGGGATAAAATTATCCACAAACCGAGGGGGGAACCTTACGAATCCCTCCGAAATCAGAAGAGGGGAATTCCTATAGGGAATAATATTTTTTTTCCCTTTCCCCCCACCCCTACGGTTACATTGCATTACATGGTGTGCATCAGTGCAGCCTTCGTGTTTCAAGGGGGAAATGCAAAACGATGTGCTCGAAACCAAGTGGTTTTCAGCCTCAGTGGGTCGGGATTTCGCGGAGATTGTACGCAGTGGCGGAATCAGNAAAAAAGAGAGAGGGAAGCGCCAGGAAATCGGATTTGTTTCCGACTGTAGATGAAATTTGAGCATTAAATCACTGACGCACATTGTTCGTTTGCCTTTAATCAACTTGGGTATCTTTTACCCCCGAAGAATGAAGGACTGCGACAGCCATCGCCGAGTATAATCAGCATTTCCTGTGTTGTAACATTGGCGATGAGCTTTATCCATGACCAATGTTCCAGACTAACTACTTTTACCAGACTGCTTTTGCAACATTTTGGGTGTAAACGCTATGTCAGATATGGCTGAGTGTTTCAGGTTTGTCTGCAAACCCAACAGTGGCTGAAGATCTTGGGTAAGTCGGTCAAAAAAGAGCTTTGCATTCGGCTCAAATTAAATATAAAGCCATGTGTAGTCTTTTCCAGCCGTTTAGTGTCACTTTGTCATCTTTCATGTCAAGGAGATAAGGGTAATAGCCTTTCACTGCGCTCTGTAGCTTGGACTCGGGAATCACAGGCTCCCTGTGTTGGCTTATGTGAGACGCATCCGCATGTTTTTTTAGGGGTCAAAATCCTTTGCAATCCATTTTTTTTTTGCTTTGATCCATTAGTCGGTAAAGACAGCCTTTAAAAAAATCAACGTGTTCGTGTATTTCAGTCAGCATATAGACAGGCAGCTATTGATCAGCCTGACGTCTCGGGATGATTTAAAATCAAAGTAGCATTTTTTTTTTTTTGGGGGGGGGGGTTGCACATTTTAGGCAATGCGTGTGTTTTCTTGTAATCTCACCGCTGACTCGATGCAACTTTCCCATTTCAAGTAAGAATATCTCTCGTGGATTCTTAATCACTGGGTGCGTTTCTTCAAGTAAAACCACGGCTGCCTCTCGAATGCATTGGACTTCCAGTCGAGGATCCAGGGTCGGATTGAGAAGCCGAGGAGACATAGTGGGATCCGTGGAATTATTTGGGGAATGTCATTTTAACTCTTGATGACCTCCACGTCATTGCAGCGATCTGTTGGCAGTCTCATGCCAATTCGAGCAGCCGCGTCTCTGGTCAGGAAATAAACCCCCCTCCCCTCCCTCCCCCCTCCCTCCCCTCCCCTTAAAAGTGGGGAGCCAAGGAGACGGGGAAAATCGTATTTTGTGACGTTTGCGATCGTTGGCAAATGCAAAGTATTTATACTCTTTTCTTCTCTCCTGAAAGGTGACAGGCTGCAAACCAGCACGAGAATAAACAGCGAGAGCCGAGCCCGAGCCCAAACCCCGGGCATGAAAATGTACGTGTGGGTAACGCAAACCGTGGCATTCGCTTCCTTCGCCCTCGTCTGGGCTGAGAGCATCGACAGCTACGGAGACGTTTGCGAGAGCCTCTGCTCTTGCGAGGACAGGGACGAGGTGCTGATCGTCGGTTGCGAAAACAGAGAGATCGCCAGCCTCGTGCAGATCAGCCCTCCGCACTTCCCCGTCTATCACTTGTTCCTCACCGGGAATCTGCTGAGCAGGTTGTACCCGAACGAGTTGCTGAATTTCACCGGCGTCTCCATCCTGCATCTGGGCAACAACCGCATCCAGGAGATCGAGGCGGGAGCTTTTCACGGGCTGAGAGGCTTGAGGAGGTTACACCTGAACAACAACAAACTGGAAGGGGTGAGGGACGACACTTTTGCGGGGCTGGAGAACTTGGAATACCTCCAGGTAGATTACAACTACATCAGCTGGATCGAAGCCGGCACTTTCAGCAAACTGCACATGCTGCAGGTGTTGATCTTGAACGACAACCTGCTCGGCAGCTTGTCCAGCAACGTTTTCAGATACGTCCCCCTCACTCACCTCGACCTGCGGGGCAACCGGCTCAAGATGTTGCCCTACGCGGGCCTTTTGGAGCACATGGACCGGGTGGTGGAACTGCAGTTGGAGGAAAACCCCTGGAACTGCAGCTGCGATCTGATCGCCCTCAAGGCTTGGCTGGAGAGCATCGCCTACACGGCTCTGGTCGGGGAGGTGGTCTGCGAGACACCTTTCCGCCTGCACGGCAGAGACCTGGATGAGGTCTCCAAGCAAGAATTGTGCCCCAGGAGAACGAGCACCGACTCCGATTGGAAACCTATGCCACCTTTGACCACACATGGGTATTTTTACACCACTCCGGCCCCGGCCACTTCCATCATCACCTTCTCGCCCAAGTCTCCGGCGAGAGCCCCTAAAAGCACTCGCCTCCCCAAACGTCCGATCTCCAGAGGCCCCACCGCAAAGGAAGGATACAACTACGGACCCATCATCGCCTATCAGACCAAATCCCCTGTGCCTTTAGTCTGTCCCCGGCAATGCACGTGTAACCTGCAGATCTCGGATCTGGGGCTCAACGTCAATTGCCAGGAGAAGAAGATCGAGAGAGTAACCGAGCTGGAGCCAAAGCCCTACAACCCCAAAAAGATGTACCTCACAGGAAACCACATCCAGATCGTCCGCAGATCCGATTTTATCGATTCCACGGGATTAGACTTGCTGCACCTCGGCCACAACAAGATAGCCACCATCCAAGATCGCGCTTTCGTGAATCTGACGAACCTGCGCCGACTTTACCTGAATGGAAACTGCATCGACAGACTGACCTCCGAGATATTTTACGGTCTGCGGAATCTGCAATACCTGTACCTCGAGTACAACGCCATTAAAGACATCGCGCTCGGCACCTTCAAGGTGGTGCCCAACCTGCAGTTGCTCTTTTTGAACAGCAATCTGCTCCGTTCTTTTCCCGCCGACGTCTTTTCGGGCTTGAATCTGACCAGGATTAACCTGAGGAATAACCGTTTCACCTCCCTGCCCGTGGTGGGGGTCTTAGAGCACCTGAAGTTCCTTATACAGATAGACCTGTACGAAAACCCCTGGGATTGCAGGTGCAACATAGTGGGGATGAAGCATTGGTTGGAGAAACTCAACACTGGCGCAGTCATCAACGATGTGATCTGCCAGTCGCCAAAGAAGTTCACAGGGGAGGACGTGAGAGCGATTGCATCGGATCTTATTTGTCCCGATTACTCTGACATCGTTGTAACTACCCCCTCACCCACTGCTGTCCCGACCCCGGAGCCCACCAGCAGCAGCACCACCCCGCCCCCACTGCAGGTCAGAGCAGAGACCAGCTCCGTGCCTCTCTCCGTCCTCATCCTCAGTTTGCTTTTGGTTTTCATCACCTCTGTGTTTGTGGCCGCGGGTCTGTTCGTGGTCGTGATGAAAAGGCGCAAAAAAGCACAGAGCGATCGCACCAGCACCAACAATTCCGACGTGAGCTCCTTCAATCTGCACTATGGCGTTTACAGCCACAGGTCAACCCCCAAAGCCAAGAGTCCTGCCAGCCACGTGTACGAGTTCATCCCCCATCCTTTGGGACACATGTGCAAGAATCCCATCTACAGATCCAGGGAGGGCAATTCAGTGGATGACTACAGGGATCTACACGAGCTGAAAGTTACCTACAGAAACCACATAGATGAGGAACGAGAAAACCAGCTGAGAAGCCCCACATACAGCATCAGCACTATTGAGCCGCGAGAGGACATCTCTCCAATGCAAGAAGTAGAGCATTTCTACCGTGGGATTTTAGAACCTGAGAATGAATCACCCAATGGGAACAACATTGACTATAACTATGGTAGTCCACCAAGCTATCATTATTCGCCTAACTATGAAGTTAGGCGCCAGTATCTACATCCAGAAAGGTTGAGGGAGCCGGTGCTCTATGGTGCCCCCAGTAATGTATATATTGAGCAAAGTAGAAATGACTATCTGGAACTTAAAGCAAAACTTCACGCTGAGCCGGACTACCTCGAAGTTCTTGAAAAACAGACAACGTGTAGTCAGTTCTGAACTACAGAGTTGTTTATACACAGTATTTATTTCAGATTATCAGAGGTTTGCTTTATGTTCTCCATAAATGTTTGAGGTGAAAGTGCCTTGGCACAAGATTATCACCTTGAATGGATATTTGAACTAGGGGTGTGCACTGCAACTGATTTGTTCACTGAAAACACTTGCATTTGATAGATTCAAGGACACCTGGCTGAAGATCTTGTGTCAAGCAATTGGTCTGGCGAATGGTGGCAGTAGGCATAAGTAAATGTTTTGACATTCATGGCCCCTTGATGGGATAGTATAGTATTTCATAACATTCCCATGTCTGGAAAAATATTGTATTTTTACTAAAATAATGATACTTCACAGTATTTTAGTAAGTTTGTTCTTCATTCCCATGTGAGACTGTACCTTCAACCCAGGTATTTTAATTTGAAATAAAGAGCTAATTTTAGCCACACAAAAATGACCTGCAAACAACAACAACAAATTTACATTTGTAAAAGCGCCTTTAATGTTGGGAGGAAGTCCAAAGGCGCTGACAACCCTTCAAACCAAAACATGTTGCTTATTCCTGGGTGACATCAGAAACGTTGCATGTTGTATAAAAATGCATCAAACATTTGCAATCTTGCAACCGGCATGGGCAGACATGATGTAGCAGATCATTGTGTATAATAGGTGGTGTACACTCCACAATTTGGGTTTAGTTGCAGCTTCAGCAGTCTACAAGTTACAGTTGAAATGGCTTTCCACCAATCCTTACAAGGCTAGCACACCCCTACTTTTAATATGAAGCTCTTATTCTTCAAGTGGATGTCTTTGTATGCATTCTGCACTTTTAAATTAGAAGAGGTCTCAGAGTCTTTCATATTCATTTTCAGAGATGCACAAATCCCTGTGAGCACTGGGGTCATGCAGGGATAAATGATGGATTGTAGAACTGTATACCTGATGTCTGTATACCCTTGTAAAGATAAATCACTGGAAGAGGAAATCTTATTGCACCACCAGATGTTGGAACTGGCTATTTATAAGGCTATTTGTAAATATTTAATTGTTTTATAGTTTGAGAAAACACAAATATTGTGAGCATTTCAAATCTAAACAAACAAAATGTTAATGCGTTGAATCTTTAAGTTCAATCAAGCCAAACAGAAAAGCAATGCACTTAAAATACATTATTATTATTATTACTCAAGATGTAACATTTGTTATTTGCTGCCACAATGCAGTTTTTTTTGCTAATTCATGCAGCAGCTACAAGCAGCAACTAAGATTGGAGAGCAAATGGTTAATGTACTGATATGATATATCATATGAAGCAATTGGCGTTAAAAGAAGTAATCAGAGGTGGATCTGCAGCATTGATTGTCGAGATTACATTAAAATCCCCAGTAGAGGTCACCAAAGTGGTTAGCAGCAGTATTTTTGATTTGTGCAATTAAACAGTCAATGATTGTAAGGCTTAAAAGGATCTCTATATTTGTATTTTAGACTCCAATCCTTAGTATTACAATCAACTGAATTGAATGAATCTTGTATCATGAACTAGTCAATAGTCAGCTATTTCCCAATATTAATTGGCCTTAAATAAAATTTCAGAATGTCTTACAAGTCTGGCAGTCTTCACAATTAAATGTGACCAAATAGCCAGGTTTCACAATTGTTTTCCTCACCATTCTTTACAGGGCTCCTTTGAACAGGTTGAAGAAGTTGTATTAAGGTGTATTTTGTTAATACTGCTGTAGTACATAAAGGGTTGTTTCAGCACTTGTCACAATTTTCACTCAAATATACAGCGTGTGAATTAATATTGAGTCATTTAGTCAGTTTGTTAGCTGTTCAGAAGCAAACTTTCAAGTCATGAATGCAATTACATTGTAACTTTTCTACTGGTAAACAAAATACTTCAGTAGATTGAACAGTGTTTTTCTGATACATACTGCTAACAGCAGATATACCCCCAAGCAATTCAGCTGCAAAAGACAAACTGACGTATTACTCACCCAGTTACATCAGTAAATTTAATTGAATCTCATTGAATTTTCACATACAAAGCAAAACTTCAGGTCACTGGAAAGCACGCTTCTACATTTCCTTTTTAAGGTGCTTTTAATTTGTGCACCATTCTACTAATTTTCTTTGAAATCCTGCCTGTTATTATGTCACCACATCTGCCTATTTTTGCCTGACTGCATTGTTCAGTTTTAACTACTATAAATAGGAATTGATCAAAATAACTTCCATGACATACTTAAGATGGACCTGGGATTGATGAAATGAAACAGTTTGGTGTAGGCATAGTTGAGTTTACTATTATTTTATCAGAAAAATACTGTTTTTTCATTTCAATCTCTGCTGTTTACATACTAATGGAGAACGGTATCTCTGGAGAAAGGCAGTTACAGCACATATTAACAGATGTGTTCCATCCTCTTTTCCTGGCCTTAGTGCAATGCAGCAAAACACTAATAATGGGAATAGAGATCTCCTTTCCCTGCTGACAAAAAAAATGCCAGCAATGCTACAGAAGCACTAAATTTATTTCACTTATAGGACCACAGTATTTATTATATTTTTTCCATTTGGTTTTAATTGTTTTAGCGCAATAAAGTGCAACCTATTTGTAGAATCCTTACCAGAGGTATTTCTGAGGTTAATAAATCCCAATATATATTTAAGGTGGAAAATTATTCAAGATGCTTTGCTGTTTTTTTTTATCCACAACTTGCAGGATTCATATCACACTCTTTCTTTGAAGTAAGATAAATATTTGCAGAACAGATTGCTGTATCACTGAAAGATTAACTTGCCCTTTCTTCAAATTAGAACATATGCTTAACTGTTTAAATCCCAGCTTCTCATCTGATACCATTTCTGTTCCGTTCCCATGATAAAATGCTTTGTGGTTATTGTGAATACATTTTTTGAAAATTACTTTTTAGAAAAAATAAGAATTATCAATTTGATAAGATAGGAATTAATCTGAATACAAGATGTAAAATATTATTAAGAAATACTCTTGAGTATACTTATTGGTCTTACATCAGTCTTTTTAAAAACAAACATACAATTAATTCCTCAAGTGTGATTGGTTAAATCAATGCATTGAAATTCAACAAATTGTCAAATTCCTTCAAGGAATCTCGTAATGCTTTATTTGGTAATTCAGCATGCTGTGGTACCACTTGTCATGTGTAAGGAACTTGATTAATTATTTGATAGGAGATCTATAACAAATATTCAATTGATGCCACTTATGTTGCTGCCTAGAATACAGATTTTATGGTAATAATTGCCAACAAACAGATTGTTGTCAGGCACTAAGTAATTCAGATTGATCCAGGTAAGCATTATCGTCTGGTTATGTCCCTTCTGTTCATTGATATACGTAACTTATTGGTAGCTACTTTGTAGTGCAGGAAAAAGAATCAACTATCAATTGGAAATTTTAAAGACCTTGTTAAAAGATTAAATCAATGCAATTTTGAATGAATATTGCAGCAAATAGATTACTTTTTTTCCACTCTAAGTACCTACAGGATTGTTTCAGTAGAGCTAGCATTTTAAAAATATATTTTTTAGATTTTTCAAGTTCTCAGCACATTACAATCATTGTTAATTGTCACAAGCTGCTGCTCTGTGGTGTCATCTGAGCTGTTCATGAAATTTGCGGAATTGCTTTCTTGAATCAGAGTACAAATATCCTGCCACATTTACACCAATATGTCAATGCTGTAATTGCAGTAACAATTTGAATTGATGGACATGGATTGCAATCATTGCTAGCATCATAGTTGATATGGAATCTGCAAACCCAAATCCTAAGATTTATTTAATCAACTGTTTCCTTTTACCGTCAACTATATCTCAATCACTTTTCTGTATTTATTAATTATCATAAATTTATTTATTGCACAATTCAATATCTGCACACCTAGTTCTACAACTATGTAGTGAGCACAACAGTCCAGGGATAACTTAGCATTTATCAAGGATTACACCAATTTACAAAAAAGCTAACCATATGAGTTATTGCTTTTATATATCAAATATATATGTTGATAGAGTCTGATGCTACATGATTAAGAACTCAGAACAAAACATTTAATCTAAAGTATACTGTACATCAAATTTTGAGAGGTAACTATTATTTGGACTTTTGTTAACTAATATTAAGTTTTGTTTTGAATTTGCAAATATATCAATTGATATAATCAAAACACATGTGTTTATAATGTTTTTTGTAGAACTATAATTGTAGCTTTATATGAATATGATGTTATTTAAAACTTGGAGCAAATATTGTTCAAGGTTTTTTTAATTTACTAAAAAGCATGGGAAAGAGTAGGAGAATGGGTCTCGATCTACAGTGAGTGTGTTACCACCAACTAAGACATTATGCCTGAATGGCCTTGTTCTTTGCTCTACACGTTCCTTAATTCTATCGAAAATAAACGAGTTTACACATTGGTTTTCTAGTGGACTATATCCACGTATCTATAACCCATAATACCTTTTACAGATCAATTAAGTGGATGTGTAGAATATCTAAGATTCCTGCACATAATATTCAACTGTATTAAATAGTGAGGGCAAAATGAAAATTAAAAAAAACTAGCCTAAATCTGGTGCTCGGCCTAGTGTTTGCTCAGTTCTGAAACAATGGAAACAAGATGGGTTTGTGTCAAATAATTTATAATGGTTTTGAATGAGCTAAAGGACCATTAGCCTAAGAAGAGTATAGTGGGCGGCAGTGAAACTGATAGTGAATTGAATCTTCCCATTTCCTAAAAATAAAATTGTCAACACCAGTAACAATCTACATAACAATTCAGTAAATCTTTAAATGAATAATAAATAATAATCCTCGCATTTGATATAGAGCCTTATCACATTATTGAGGTGTCTGAAAACACTTCACAGGATATGCTGTAAAGTGGATTGACTCCAATTTGTGGAGAAATGTGGCAGCAAGTTTGGGCTCACCAATGTCCACAAACAGCCATGGAGTGAGTGACCAAATTTTTATTTGGGGGATCGTTGGCCAGGACACCAGAAGAAACCTCCCTTTTCTTTTAGAATAGCGCCATAGGATCTTTAATATCCACCTGAACAGACAGACGGGACTTCAGTTTAATATTGGGTCCGAATGATAGTACCTCTGACAATGCAAAACTCCCCAGCACTGGTTTGGAGTGTCTATGTGATTGAAGTCCCAACATGGGGTTTGAACCCACAAACTCTGACACAGAAGCGAGAATGCTACTACTGAACCTGGATGACGTAGCAATTCATAAAACAACTTGCACATAGATGTCTTTTTCTTGTCTTGTTTTTAAGTTTGAAGAATCAGAAGATTTCTAAGTTCTCCTTTCTTGTACATGACTAAAACTGTCTTTTGTAGCTTACACTGATGATTCTAGGAATCTAATCCCTGATACTTAAAGCACCTCAGGGACCATACTTGTTGCACTACTTGCAACTTCTGGTTTATGATTTCCAGTTTGCAAAATACATTTTAGTCAAATCATAAATTCCAAGTTGTCAAAGTCAAAAAAAGTTGACTGCTCCACCCGAAATTCATTCAACAGTGATTTTTGCTTTGTTGATTTGGGTTACCAGCTATGAATTCAACAACAACAACAAAATTATATTTGTATAGCGCCTTTTATGTCGGGTGGACGTCCCAAGGCGCTGGACAGTCAGTGTTTCAAACCCAAGCTGGGTCGAGATTGAGGAGGATGGAGGGTGGGCGGGATGGAGGGTAACCGAAAGCATGGTTGATGAGGAAGGTATTGACATGGGTCTTTAAGGAGGCAATGGAAGGGGATGAGGTGGAGGGACTGCCAGGTGGAGTTCCAGAGGGTTGGGGCAGAGTCTGAAGGCCTGCCCGACAATGGTGGGGCGGGTGAGCCCACTGAGCGGACAGAGCGGGCAGGTTGGTAGGGGTTTAGGAGCTCGCAGAGGTAGGGGGGAGCAAGATCATGGAGGGCTTTGAAGGTGAGGACGAGGATCTTGAACACAGTGATTTCACGAATTGGAATTTGCAATAAATATTGCAATTAATAGATTTGGTTAATTAATTCAATTTTATTAATTTAATAGACCATTGCAAAATAGCCCTAATTTTTTTTCAGAGATAACATTTCTCATTGGTGCGATGAGAGCTTTATATTTGATGGCATCAATACATACACATAGTTTATTAGTTGCATTCTTGCGGTTATATGCACTTGGTATTTTGCTTCACATCATTAGAGTTGTGCAAATTAGTACTATTGAACATAAACTTGATAGGAATTTTTCACTGAGTTTATTGAATTTAATCAAATTTCTTATGGATGCATGTTCTTCCTCTATTAGCTTCTGCTGTTATCTGCTGCCTTCTTGTCATTGGTTCGTTCACGTGTTCCCCTATATCTACTAATTGGGACATTAAAAGGAGATACCTAAATACTTGGAAGGTAAGGGTATTAAGGAATGTAGAGAAAATGTAGGTTTACAATTTGCATAATTTTTTAATGAAATAAGGGAACATGCTCGAAAAGATAAAGGCCTTCTCCTGTTATTTTGTTTCTACTGAGAGCTTCTCGATGTTGGCCATTTACACATTCTCCACCTATCTCAAATCCATTCCATCACTTTCTGACAGAAGTGACCTTCATACATACAGCAGAAAGGCCTAGGCACAGAGAGTAATGTTACACAGGAGACAAAACAGGAGCAGGAAATGTATACTTTTATAAAATAGGTCGGGTCACTGCAGAAAACTAAAAAGAACATTTGCTTAAGAATTATTCATTCTTGGCATTTTTAGCTTCCTTTCCTTTACCCTCAATTGATTACCATTTGTGAGACACTGCTGTATGCAAATTAACTGCTGTGTTTGCCTCCAAAGTACACAGTCACTCCAGAATACAATAAATCATGTGAATGCTTTGGGACATGCTCCCAACCTAAAGGTTATATATCAAATAGAATGATTATTATTACAACAACAACAACAACAACGATGCATTACATTTTATAGCACTTTCATATCAGGAAGACATCCCAAAATACTGCACAGTCAGGGATCCGAACCCGAGCTGGTGGTTAGGATCAGGATGGGTGGCGGCCGGCGAGGAAAGGCTATATTACACATAGCCAATTTAAAGTTTTGTTAGGCTTTTCATTTCCAATGATGCTACAGGACACCGAATCTGCAATTTACCAGCTCACAAACAACTGGGTAGTAAAAGTCAGTTCAGATTCACTTAATTTTAGTTTGCAAAGTACATTTTTATGATTTTGTTTCAGGAAAGTTACAATATAAATTTACATGTTACAAATACAACATTTTTGGACTTTGTTGATTTGTGATACCAACTATGAATCAGAGTTGATTAGAAACATCACAAAATAGCAATAAGCATGTTGTGGCGAAAAACTGCTATATGTTAATTGAAATCAATAGTATCAAATAACACTTCCCCCATTAGCGTGTTGCCTCGTAATGAAGCACCGTTTGGCATGTCACACAACTGGCTATTCTTCATATGTATACCATAAGAGAGAGTGTGAATACAGCATATAACTATCCTATCCTATTTTTGTATTTGCTATAGTACCTTATCATGTCGTTGAGACATCTCAAATACTTCACAGTATATAAAGTAGTTTTGATTGCTTATTTTATAGTTGGAATGTGACAACCAGTTTGCACACAGCAATGTCGCACAAAACAGCCATGGAGTGAGTGACCAATTTTACTTGCGAGATTGATGGCTAGAACACTGGGAGGAACACCCTTTTCTTTACAAATAATACCATGGGATCTTTAACGTCCACCTGAATGGGCAGATACAACCTTGATTTAACAACTCATTCAAAGGATGGCACCTCCGACAATACAACAAACACACACACACAAACACACCCACACACGTATTGTAATGTGAAAAGCACAAAAGGTGTGATGTACCATTAGAAAAAACTGAAAGGGAAAAGAATTGCAAATTTTTCTGGTATTATAGCCTAAAAATTATTGTCACTCAAAATTACCTTTGAATTGTAAAAAATATGTGCTTTGTTATACATTTGCTTTTATATCAGTTTGATCAAACAAAACTTCTACCATTATTTCATCAAATCATATAATATGAATGGTGGCTCGTAAACTATTTTAGGATGACATAGACAAGCTACCATATTGGGCAGATGGACGAGATATGAAGTTTAATGTAGAAAAGTATGAGGTGATACATTTTGGGGAGGAAAAGTACAATGAGGAAATATATATCAAATAGTAAAACTTCAAATGAAGTGTAAGAGGAGAGAGATCTAGGGGATAGTTTATACCAATCTTTAGAAGAGGAGAGAGGTCGAGGGATTAATTTATACAAATCTTTAGAGGTACAAGGACAAGTTGATAAAATAAACTAATGGAATCCTAGGTTTTATAAATAAAGACATATACTGTACAATCAAACGTATAATGTTAAGCTTGTATACATCATTAGATAGGTCACGCTTGAAATATTGCATCCAGATTTTGGAGTCCCACAAAATGATTGATGACAATACCATAGAAAGGGTGCATATCAACAACAGCACAACATTGCATTTGACTAGGAATGAAAGATTTTATGTACAAGAAAAGATTGTAGAAATTGGAGCAGCTTTCCATAGAACAGAGAAGGCTGACAGGAGAATTGATAGTGTTTTTTAAAAACATTTATAAAGGGTTTTCATAAGGCAAGTGGGTGGTTAGACTCCAGCAGTACCCTAATGCACACTCTGCAGTCCCCAAGTCTTGGCTTTTGACAACCTACGCCTAATATTTTCCGGAATTGTGTAAGCAGGATGCGTCCCTCCAGGAAGAAGGTGTGCATTCCATTGAAACAATCTATCCCTGGAGTTTCCATGTGTAGGTGGGATGCATAGAATTCTCAGTTTGGTTTTTATACTTAAGCATGATGATGGGTTTCTGCATTTGAAAGACACCCGGTTGACCAAAAAAATTGGACAGAAATTATTTTCACTGGTTTGTAAATCAATAATTAGAGAGCAGATATTTAAAGTAATTATCAAAATAATACAGAAGCTCTTAGGAGACTTTATTTTAAATCTGAACATTGCTAGGGAGTCGAGTGCCCTACTTGTAACAATGGTTGAGGAAGAATCAATATTAAGTTTCCAGAGGAAAATAAAAATAATTGGGTATGGGGAAAGGACTGGAGAATGGGACAAAAGTGTCATCATGCCCAGGCGAAATAGTCGTCAATGATACAAAGACAATTTCCTGATATCCAATCATGGATGAAATATCAAACACTGCATTAATCACATATTTCAGAGTTAAACATATTCTTTGATTCAAAATAATACAGCATATAACCCTATATGTAATTATATATTATTGTATTACCTGCAACTTGTTGGATTTTCTTGTGTGCTATGCTCTAGATAACATCCACTTGTCAATATGTGACAGGGATGATCCATTCCCAGCCTTTCATAAATGATATTGTTGATGAGTTGTTATGAGGTGTATAAAAGTGGCTCAGGTTGACTAAACCTTTACCTCTCCCTCCCTTTGACAAATTACCTAACCTCAAATTATACTTCTCTAGCAGCCAGTAAAGATGGGATTTCACCATGTAATGAATCACGTGAGACAGCTCACATTTCATGACTTCATTATACAGTGCATTGCCAGGACTCTGAGATACATCCTTATTTTTGAATTGGTATTCACTGATAACAGAATTGTAATGCTACTTCAAGATTCAGTATCTCACTTGACATTTGGAGAAATGCCGCTGTAAGACTGCCAAATCATGTTTCCTTGTAGTTTTCAACTGCTATGAAGATTTACCTTTACTTAAAATTCAACAATTCTACTGTGCTCATGAAAGTGTGACATCTGACTCATCCAACATAATAATTGAAAGTAATAATTGCTTGGGTCTGGGTCAGACCAACTCACTTGACATTGAGCTGTACTTGAGGGCTTCGCTCAGGGCTTGAAAGAAATCAAGTGAACACATAGCATTCTGTTACTGAATACATTCTTTACAGCATAAACTGCATATGTATTGCAATTTTAGGTTAAGTGTTTATGGTTGCTGAAATGGCATACTTCTACACAGGTTAAATCCTTAGGTTAAAACATATTATTGTCAGTAATTGAATTACAAAAGAATAATATGAAATACTGTAATCAAACTAACCTAGATAAAATAATTAATAATAACTTTTAACCTTACATTATTGGCCAGGATACTGGGAGAACCTCTCTTTTCTTTCCGAATTGTACCATGGGATCTTTAACATTCACCTGAACAGGCAGACGGGACCTCAATTTAATGTCTCATCTGAAGGACGGCACCTCCAACAATGCAGCACTCCCCCAGAATTGCACTGGAGTGTCAATCTAGATGAGATGATGTTGTTGTCTCTAACCATAGTGCTCAAAACATCTCAGAATGTTACTTCATAGAAACAGGCATATGGTCCTTCACGTTTGTGCTGGTGTTTTTCTCAGGAAGCCAATTTAATCCAAATTTCCATTTGCTCTCCATCCTTTATTACTCTTCTATCTCATTTCCTTTTGAAAGGATTTATGGAAGGGTCCAGGAAAATGGCACAGAATTGGGATTCGAGACAGTTCTGTTTCAACTATGGTTTGATGGTTTGCATCAGAAAATTCACATTCCAACCATCCACTTTAGAGATTTTAATACATTGCTGTGCGCACATTGACTGCTATGTACATTTGCAAAATACACAGTCACTACACTTTACAGTAAACCTTGAGATTCCCTCCTGACTTGAAAGGAGCCATATCAAATGCAAGGATTATTTAGGATTATTTTTTCTTAAATTACCTTTTATTACTGTTTCACTGCTCAGGGAAAATAATCTAATATTACAATATAATATAATAATCCTTGCATTTGAAATAATGCTTTTCACGTCTTCTAGACGTCTCAAAGCGCTTCACATAATATTCTGTAAAGTGTATTGACTGTATATTTGTGGGCACATCGCGGCAGCCAATTGAGCACAGCAGTGTCCCACAAACAGTTGTGACCAAATTATCTACCCTATTGTAACCTTTTATAATCTTGAAGACCTTAACCTGATCATATTTTTTTCACTGGAGTTGACCTTATCAGCTTTAGTGAAAAAACTCCAACTTTTCAAATCATTATTGAAACCCTTCACCTCTATTGCCTTTAATGCTTCCTGCAATAGGGAGCTCACCATTGTATGTAATACATGAGTTTTTTTTTCTAATTGAACCTTGTTTCCGTATGTAAATTAGTTCTACACAATACATGTAATTGATTGATACTGTAGCATGCTACATGCGATTCCTAAGTTTCCTAGAGGGGGAAACTAGTATTTCTGATCTACTAGGGAAAGATTTAAACATTTATACACGCTACTTTCCCCTGAGGAAGTTGTAAACACATAAAAGCCAGACAGAAAATGACTAGTGTCTACTGCATGTGATCTTCATATAATGTTTGCAGCTGCCTCCAGGTGTAAAGCAACAACAACTCATGCAATTGAACATTCCTTTGAAACTATTAGATGTGGCTTAATGCTGGTCACTGTTAACTTTAGCCTTTCTCTTAGCAAATAAAATTGAATTGTGTCCCTGGTTGACACTAGCCTAATTATAAATGTGCATTGCATTCTGCTTTCTGCTGATTATGAAATGCTGCTCTTTGAGTCTTTTTGATGGCAAAAAGCACATGTAGTGTTGTAAAAATCCAAAGCAAAATTGAAAGATAATTCTGCAACAAGCAACCTGATGAAGGTCATATTGAATTTGCAGATGCACACAATTGGTTTTACATAAGAGGAGTTAACAGATAGTTTGTATACTCAAATCTTCTATTTGTTTTCTGCATCTATCCCTCTTTAACCTAACCTTGCAAAGTTGAAATTGTAGAGTTATATGTGCTGCAGTGTCCTTTTCATTGTCCATAATGTCTATCCACTTAATTTGGATTCTAAATTTAGACTCACAATGTAAGATCAGGCTTATGCAATCAGAATGTTATTGAATTAGCACAATATTTGTAGTGCAGGCCCCAAAGATGGTGGAGTTTGTTCCTATTAAATTAATAGTGCTTTTTATAAATGAAAAATATTAGCTTGCAGAATTCCACAATGAAATATTTATGAAATAGAACAAGAAGATTTCTCTATGTAACTTAGGTAATATAACCTGCTGATACAGTACTATGTTTTTTGCAGCTATTAATGGATACGTTTTTTACCTTGTAACTCTTGGACATTTATATTAGAGAATATAATAACGTAATTATATATAAATTAACAATACTATGAAACATTTCTATATTTAACGCCTAATAATAATCCCTCCAAAAACAATAATAAATTGGTCACTTTCAATCCACGACTGTTTGTGGGACACTGCTGTACGCAATTGACTGCCACGTTTCGCCCACAAATATACGGTCAATTCACTTTACAGTCTATTCTGTGAAGCGCTTGAGACGTCGAGAAGACTTAAAAGCACTATATCAAATGCAAGGATTATTATTATATTATTATTAATGTACCCACTTTGTGGAATATATTAATTTAATAAGATAAAATGACTAAAAAGGATTCCATTAGTAGGAATTAGTACAACAGGATAGATAGAAAATGATTTTTGCTTCCTGTCATTTAAATGGCTATTTGTTACGTGCTAAAATAAAGCTACCGAGCTCGTCCATTTGTCCTATTTAGTTTTTTTACTGGTGTGAAATAGGAGCTGATATTTGATTTCTGAACCAGTCGCTGCTGGATTTTTTTGCCTCTCTGCTAACCAACAATAAAGATCAGTAGGGAAAGGCTCAAGGTTATGGTAGCTTCCTCATGCCATATAACTAAAAATAAATAAGGGGAAAAATTCTACCAATCTTAATGTAATTATGCTGACTGAAGAGGAGTGTCCCTGGTCCAATATTATTAGAATGTATTTGCATTGAAACTACTTGACTAAAATACATTGTTTGCTCATTAAGTTTTATTAGAATCCATCTGGGCCATTGCCAGTCTTTTAGTGATACCATAGTCATAGTCTCTCCATGTTAAATTTGCTGATTGTCTCCTTAATTTTGAAAATCAAAACAAATGAATGAAGTATCAATTTAATAGATAGAAATTTCAGGCTCTCTATGGAGAGCAATTGGTCTTATTTAAGATCTATTGTGAACTCACATTGGGAATTCAGTTCAGCAGGAGGTGAAAGATCTGAAACCTAAGAAAGGGGCTTTTCGCTCGTTGGCCTGATAAAATAATTAGGGTTGGAGAGTACATATTTCATGGATTCCCCCACTATATTTAAAATAATTATGTCAGCCTTGCTCAGTTGATAGCACTTTGCCCCTGAATCAGAAGGTTGTGGGTTCAGGCCTCACATTGGATCTTATATTAATAATAATAATCCTTGCATTTGATATAGCGCTTTTCACGTCTTCTAGACCTCCCAAAGCACTTCACAGAATATACTGTAAAGTGAATTGACTGTATATTTATGGGCAAACGCAGCAGCCAATTGCGCACAACAATGTCCCACAAACAGTCATGGATTGAAAATGACCAATTTATTATTGTTTTTTTTTTTGGAGAGATTATTAATAGGCATGTGGAGTAAGGAATTCACACCGCAGAACGACACTCGAATGCAACAATGAGAATGTGTGGCATTGCTGGGAGGTGTCGTCCTTTGACAGAGATATTAAACCAAAGTTACGTTTGCCTGTTCAGGTTGATTTTAAAGATCCCATGGCATGATTCAAAAACAGAAGAGAGTTTCTCCTGATTTCCTGATCAACAATCGCCTAAATAAAACTGGTCATTTACTTAACGACTGTTTGTGGGGCATTGCTTGTGCAAATTGGCTGCTGTGTTGGCCCACAAACTCACTCCACTTTACAGTATGTCCTATGAAGTGCTTTGAGATGTTCTCCTGATGTGAAAGGCATTATGTGAGAATTATTAATATTATTTATTATTGTATCTAACTTAATTTGATTACAGTATTTCACAGTAGCCTTATTTATTTTTATATCCACAATCATTACACTTCACGGCGAAATCCTGTGAAGCGCTTTGAGATGTCTCGAAGATGTGATAAAACACAATATCAAATGCAATGATTGTTGTTGTCATTATAAAGATAAGCACAATTACATTTTGAAAAGACTACAAGAAGCTTCATTATTCTGAAGTCAGGGACTATTCAGTCCCAATTCTGTCATTAAGGGCATTATTTAGTAGATAAAACATTCCTGAATTATCCCTAGCCATAATTAAGGGACTGAATGCATTTAGGACTATTGGATTTTGGAATTCATTCAAATTGTGAGATTCTATTAACGTAGGAGCCTGTCTAATAAACACTTACCTCTTCAACCACATTACGATCACTTCCCTTCGTCCCCCCCTTCTTTACTGGTATAAAACCCTACCTCTGTGAAACAGTTTCAGAAGATGACTATATAAATAGAAATTGTTGTTGTTGCACTGCTGTGTGAAACTTATCATCAGCCCAGAAAACNAAAAACAAGTCACTGATAGTGGAATAAAGCTGTCCTAACAAACCACCTGTATACAACCATCAAGAACAAAATAGGATCCTTTGCTAATATGTGTTACTTTACATCATTATCATTTATATCATTATTTCTTTTCCTCTGACAGAAATATCAATCCTGCACCGAGTACAATGTGATTTTTATACTTCTTCAATCTATGCTTAGAGTACTGTGAATACAGAATTGTTACATAATCATGTTCATTTTTCTCATAGCACTTAATATTCAGGGCTGAAAATGTGCAGAATCTTATTTTGTGCAAGTCTTATTTGATAGAACATTTGAATATTTTAACAAATATAAGGATGTAGCAATCAAAGATTGGATTGAACCTATGCTCCCATATCATGATGAAAATGTTGTGTAGTATTCTGGGTACCTTGCCTTCAAAAGGATTTTGAAATATTGCAGTGGGTTTGTAGACGAGCAAAAAGGCTGATTATGAAACTTATATCTCTGAAGTTTGAGAAAAGTCTCACAGAGCTGAACTTGTTCTCATTAGACAATAAAAGAATTATAGAGGTGAGTGAGGAGGCCTTATGATCCAGAGGTCTTTAAAATGATTAAAAACATGCATGATGCATATGCAACTAGAGTATTTGACTTCGACAATGAAAACAGAACTAAAGGCACAGTTTAAAATGATGAGTCTTCCAGTGTGATTGAAGATTAGAAAGTTTGTAATATATATATATATACTGAATATTTGAAACAGAGTGCCAGCATGAGGCTATTGATGATATATGTTTCAAAAACAGCCAACTATATTAGCAAATATAACAGTGAAGATAAAATCATGCTGTGTTGAACAAATAATGCATATGACACAATAGTTTATTTACCAATACATTTTGAGGAAACTATTGTTTTCTGGGGGAGGTAGACCTGGTTTGAAAAACAGTGATGAGGATCAGTGAATACCCCTGCAGCACCAACCCTCAAACAGGAGCCAAATGCAAAGAATTCCAGGTGTTCTGCTGCTATAAGAACTGCTTGTCTGGTCCGTTGTCAATAGTTGCTTATAGTACTGTCGACTTGCTTAACTCAGAAACCAGACAACCAATACTGCCACATAGGATTGTCACATTGGAGCCAAACACATCCTTAAAAAGATGTCACTTACTTCCACCCCCAACCCACAAAACAGTCACTAGTTTGCATACCTGAAGTAAAAATAGGAGTCACATGCATTGGATGAATAGGATTGTGTATAATTCTGGATGCACAACCTAAAGTGAATTTCCGATTAATGAAGAAATGGAGGAGAAAGTAAGGAGAAGGAGTGTTTTTTGGATGAACTGTATGTAATGCAGCAGACAAGCTAAGACTCTTCAGATATCAAAGTAGACATCTCAGATTGAATCTTATAGAAGCTTGTATGATGGTAAATATGATAGAGAAAACAAATAATTATGATAGTTCTTGCATTTAATACAGCGCCTTATAAACTCCACAATTAACCTAAAATGATATTTCTGGGTAAGTGAAAGCAACTGGATAAAAGGCACTGGTTCAGAATTGTGTTGGATGAGTTTAGGACAGATACCAGGAAGCATTTCTTCACAGAGTGGATAGTCTGCAGTTGTAATCAGTTGGAGGGATGATAGAGGTCTAGGCTCATGTAACAGATATCTTGTTTGTATAATTGGAAGATGGTAGAGTTGTGCAATTTGAAAGAATGAGATCAAATGGACTTGAGAACCATCTTTATTTCAAATCTAGCTTGTGATCTTGTGAATTGAAACATCCAATCTGCATACACTTGCCAAAACTATACAGAGCTATGTTGTCTATTCACTGCACTTTTGGCATTTCACAAGTGACTGAACGTGTTTTGTGTTCATTTTAAAAAATGCAAATGATTGTTGGAACAAATTTCAATGATATATATTAATTGTTTTTAAAATTTGAATAAACCATGCCAAAATTATATTTAATAATGACAGTTTTAAGTTTCACTGTGAACCGTTCCTTACTCAATTTTTTAATTCTTGTTCTCGTTGATATCATCCAATTTGGAGCACCTTTGAGCTTTGTGTATTTCACCCTCAGAACTCAACAATGAGAGTCTGTTGTCATCATTTATATCATTTAGAGAGACCAAAAAGACCAAAAAGACCAAAAAGCAATGTCCCACAAACAGTCGTAGAATGAAAATGACCAATTTATTATTGTTTTTGGTTTTGGAGGGATTATTATTAGGCCTGTGGAGTAAGGAAACTTGCCCAAGGTTTCGCCCTGCCTGGAATTGAACCCAGGTGTCTCGCTTGCAAAGCGAGTGCTCTAACCACTGAGCTACAGGACTCCACTTTTACTTGGAGGATGCGAAGAATCACTAGTTATTTCGACTATTCCGAATAATCATCTTACTATTTAGGATTAGATAGAGGCTCTCCCTCAGTCCCTCCACCTTACCCCCTCTCTCCCCTTTTTCAAGTCCCGCTTGAAAACCTTCCTGTTTGACGGTGCTTATGGCCAGCTCCCGCACTCAGCTCGGAATCAGGCTCCACCATTGTTAAGTGCTCTGAGACACTGCATGGAGGGAGCTACATAAGCGCAAGTTGTTGTTGTTCTTTCTTTAGTCACTTTATTTCTCACAGAGATGGAATGTGGTGCAAAGATCCATCTCCTTAAATCTGATACCCCTCAGTCATAAAACGTCTATGTTATGGCCCGTTTGACATTCCGAGTCGTAAACCATTTGGTTAGAGACATAATAGCATGTATGTCCTAATTAATCTAACACAATTATGGATAAAACCACATGTTTGTCCTGATCAACAGGAAAGAATAATGTTCTAAAAGAGAAAGACAACACATTAGCTAGATTCATCTGATCAGTCTCCACATGAACTCTCCTTCACCTAAGACAAAATGAGCAGCTGTATCATTCCTTGACCATGAAGAATTTTAACTCTTTACTTACAAAACCATTGGAGAATCATTCCTCTTAAATTTCGAGGTCAATGTGGATAGGAGGAAGATGTTAAAAGATGAACATGGAATAGCTGCAGAAGGACTAGGCATGTGAGTCCATTTTTTTGTTTCTTATTTTCGTTTTTTTTATATTACTATGCAATGGCAACACAAACATATTCATCTTCATGGAATACATACTGAACTGAAATAATATCTCAAGTACATAATGAAATCATCCAAGTTACACACCAGAGAATAGGTCACACCACCAAAAGTTCAACATTGATTAACAACGTATAAGATCTGCCAGAAGATCAGAGACTGCGTCCAGAGTGCATACAGGTAAACAAAACCTTGGGTTAATGTCTCATATGAAGGACTGCATTTTTGGCAATGCACCATTCCTCCAGAACTGCATTAAAGTATGAGCCTAGACTAAAAACTGAAATGCTAATATAGCACTTGAGAACATAGGTACTTTGCTATCAGACCTGAAAATGTGTATACCAACAAAGGGAAGTCATACTGGAGATATTTTGCTTGGAGTAGGAAAACTATGACTATTTAGTCAATCTGTTAAGTGACTTCTTGCCTAAACCATGCAGTCAACATCCGTTGTATATTCTTGAATCAAATTTTTAAAGCTTTCAGCTTGTTGTGTTTTACAGACTACAGACATGGTTAACAAAATAGAACCCAAATTCATATTGCTGTTGACTTTCTGGAACCAATGCCTTGTGTGTTCCTTCAGTAAGCTGCACTCACTGAGCTGGGAGGATTGTAGGATTCATGGAATCACTCCTGAAAACTACACATGAAAACTGAAACTCGGCCCACTTTAATTGGATCTCTTTTCCCACCACACTCCATGAGCTTAATTTGAGTTTTTCTGGCAGCTTCACAAAGCTATTTCTGATCCCTGTAATCTATGATGGAATCTAGTGCCCAATTCCATAGGTGCCAGATTTCGGTGACTGCTGATTCAAAGCTGATTTCTACCATCAGAAACATTACTGACACTTGGAAATATAATTTGAAAATGTCAAAATTGTCAGCTACTCTTTAGAAGTAATTAAATAGTTTTGACATGAAAAGTTGTGCTAGAAGAGTTTGTGAATTTAAAGAGATTATCAAGTCTGATCTTGTCATTGTCCTATCCACTACAACCTTTTTGTATCATAATCATCCTGGCATGCATGCATCAAAAGGTAGTTGTGAATGCCTGGGAGTGATAAAGGATTGCATGATGCCAGAAGAATACAAAATGGAGCAGCCCACGATTTGAAAGCTCAGATACGTCTTGGAGTAAATTCCGCAGTAACTTTAGACAAGTATGTACAGAATAAAATTGACAACATTCCTATTTATCCACCATCAACTGTTATCTTTCTTTCAAGAAATGTGCTATGATTACATCATATTTATTAATCGTTCAGTAAGTGTTTTAGCATGCATTGGCTGTATGGAATAGACTTGCAGGTAAATTTTATGACACTTTCAAAGCAAAGAAAAGACCCATAGTTAACAATCCGAGTGAATCTTACAATATGTTCATAAAAAAGGAAATGCTTTCCATGGATATTAAGGTAATTATTTTATGAGTTCAACAATGATGATTATAAATTTCTTAAAATTTTCTGTGTTTTGATGTGATCAGAACATTTCCTTTTGTTAAAATCAGATCTAGCTATTACCTTATGAACTTGGGGTAATTTTTGGGTTTAGTTTTTGATTTGCCAACAGCAGCCTTTTATATGAACAGACAATAACCATTATGCTTTAGATGGATTGTGATGTCCACATCGGAAGTTTGATGAGTATGGCATGAAAGATGCATGTTTATTAAAGAAAGTGAATTGGCTATTGTGTGCTCAATGTATATTTCTTCAATTTGGATTTCTCCTGTATAACAGCAACAAGAAAAATTACAAGTCTCTTTTTAACCATTATGGTGCTTCTGTGCAGTACTGTAATTATTATGCTACTTGCAAAAAAAATTGAATTTTTTTCAATCTACTCTTTCTTACAATACATGTATAATAATTTATTTTCTATTGTTACTTGCTTGAAGCTACTCTTTGTTCTAGGTCATCGTATGTGAATGTTTTAAGTTCCTAATTTTCATTTTATTTTTTATGATCAGATACTTGCTTTCTTATAGTAGTCTCATAACATTTTCAGTTCTCTTTTGATTTCTGCTCATAGGAACATAGGAACATAGGAATTAGGAGCTGGAGCAGGCCATTCGGCCCCTTGAGCCTGCCCCACTATTCAATAAGAACATGGCTGATCTTCTAACCTAACTCCATCTGCCTGCCTTATCCCCATATCCCTTAATCTCTCTATCCTTTAGAAATCTATCAATCTCAGTCTTGAATATGTTCAAGGACTGAGCATCTACAGACTTCTGAGGTAGAGAATTCCATAAATTCTCTACCCTCTGAGTGAAAAAGTGTTCCCTTAACTCTGTTCGAAAGGGCTGTCCCTTAATCTTAAGACTGTGACCCCTAGTTCTAGATTCTCCTACCAGGGGAAACAGTCTCACACTGTCTACTCTGTCAAACCCCATAAGAATCTTATATGTTTCTATAAGATCACTCCTAATTTCCTATATTCTAGAAAATATAGGCCTAGTTTACTCAACGTATCCTCATAGGTCAACCTCCTCATCCCTGGAACTAACCTAGTGAATCTACGCTGCACCCCCTCTGAAGCGAATATGTCCTTTCTTAAATAAGGAGACCAAAACTGCGCAAAATATTCTATGTACGGTCTCACCAAG
This sequence comes from Callorhinchus milii, assembly GCF_018977255.1. NCBI lineage: Eukaryota > Metazoa > Chordata > Chondrichthyes > Chimaeriformes > Callorhinchidae > Callorhinchus > Callorhinchus milii. The sequence continues at coordinate 36,958,438 of NW_024704745.1, read as the reverse complement.
GCCATATACAGTTGCAGCAAGACTTCACTACTCTTGTATTCTAACCCTTTTGCAATAAACACCAACATGCCATTAGCCTTCCTAGTTGCTTGCTGTACCTGCAATACTAACTTTTTGTGACTGGTGTACAAGGACACCCAAATCCTTCTGAACACTATCAATATCACATTAATACATACTCCCCTTCCAGAAAATAATCTGCTTTACTGTTTTTACTACCTAGGTGAATAACTTCACACTTCCCCACATTATATTCCATTTGTCACCTTCTTGCCCACTCACCTAGCCTATCTATATCCCTTTGCAATCTTTTTGTGTCATCTTCAGAGCTTACGCTTCCACCTAGCTTAGTATCATCCCCAAATTTAGATATTTTAAGTTCTTTGTCCTCATCTAGATCATTGATATAGATTGTAAATAGTTGAGGACCAAGCACTGATCCTTGTGGCACTCCAATAGTCACATCTTGCCAATCTGAGATGGACCCGTCTCTCTGTTTACTTCCCGTTAGCCACTGTTCAATCCATGCTAATATATTGCCTTTAATTCTATGGGCCCTAATCTTGTGTGACAGCCTTTTATGTGGCACTTTGTCGAATGCGTTCTGAAAATTTAAATATATTACATCTACTAGTTCCCCCCTACCTAACCTGCTAGTTACATTCTCAAAAAACTCTAAAAGATTTGTTAAGCATGACTTCCCTTTTGTAAAGCTATGTTGCTCACTTTCTATTTCCCCTTGGATTACTGCTGTTTCAGTTGTCAAACATTTTAGAATCCTCGAATAACCTGGGGATCTCCATTGTATTAATGTCATATTGATAGAGTTTTATAATAACCTTGCTATGCTTGTCATTCCATGTTCGAATAGCTTTATTATTTTCCTTCAGAGAATTTCTATTTCAGATTAGTATTTTACAACGAACATGCATTTTCTCACAATATACAGTGTATATGTGTGTTTATGCTTGTTCTGCACACATATTGAAAACCTTTGGGCCTTATATTGTTCTGAAATAATGTTTTAAGTGTTTTGGGAATGTCCAATGAATCATGAAGGACACCATATAACATTGAAACAATAACTCCACAAACATCCCCTAAATTTGGGCATTTGTTTTAACTGCCTTCCGAAGAAAATATGATTAGGAGTGGAAAGCGAAAGGTTTTTTCTTCACGTCATTCCATTGCTGAAAAAAAATGCAGAGCTGAATGGGCTCTCACTAGAAGAAAATACTGTAGTATTACATGATCTAGACTTTTAAAATGATGAGTTGCATAGATGAGGTAGAAATTAGACCATATATTTACAATGTAAAATACTGAAGCAGGAGTAGAGATTAGAAATAAAAACAGAAGTCGCTGGAAACACTCAGTAGGTCAGGCAGCATCTATGGAGAGAGGAGAGTGAGTTAAGGTTTCAGGTCAGTGACCTTTCGTCAGAACAGATGTTTGTCTTTATTTCAGATTTCCAGGAATAGAGATTAGAAGGCTTGTTTTCCCTCACAGAGCAGTGTTTGTGTGGAACCTACAAAATGCACATTTACTGCACTTTACAGTATACCCTGTGAAGTGCTTTGGGACATCCTCCCCAAATAAAAGGTGCTATACCACATGTAAGGATTATTTTGTTATTTTGTTACTATTTTTTAACAAAATAAGATGCTGGTTTCATTAGTATCTTCAGAAAGGAAACAGATAAGTATCTGCTTGAGAACAAAAGGGTATAGGGTTAGGTGTAGACCGAGATGAACAAATATTCCATGGTGCACAATAATTTCTGTACTACTGGGTCAGGGAGTTGGGTAAAGGGAATGTTGGCTGGGAGAGAAGGAGGACAGGTTTGAATAGTGCAAATGCAGGGAGTTCAAAAGAGATTGGGCTAAAGCACATGTTTGTTCTTTGGTTGTCACTTAACAATCCTTACATTTGATATATATCCTTACATTTTTACATCACATTATTATTATTACATTTTATATAGCATCCTACACATCAGGAGCATGCTTCAAAGTGCTTCACGTGATTTACTCTAAAGTGTAGTGATTGTGTATATTGTAGGCACTTATTTGAAAATTCCAGGGGACTTAATGTTCCTGTTACATTATTTTATTTGGAACACACCAATTTACTTCCTTTTACTTTTTTCTCTAGGTTTTCCAATGGAGATAATGCCCTAAAGACAATAATGGGTGTCCGAGGATGCCACACATTACCTCTGTTAACCAATACTAGCTTTTCCATTTTACATTGATGGAAGAGTATATTTTACTAGTTTAATCAGTTAAAACTACTTTTTGAACAATTTATCTCATCCATGTGATGTAACTGGCAGCAGTTTATGGCTTGTAAATGTAGCTCATGAGCAATGCTGCTGAAATAACATTTTATATGAGTGGTTTCCCTCGAGTATCTCCATCTGCTTGCCCACATTTTATATTGATCTCCTTGAAACTTGCCTTTCATCATCCCTGGGCATTATTCTCTGTGGGTCATTTTGGTAAAGCGGGTATCTGACACATGCAAGAAACCCATCAGCTTGCTAAAGAGTATCCAAACCAAACTGAGAATTCTATGCATCCCACCTACACATGGAAATCCCAGTGATGGATTGTTTGAATTCAATGCATATTCTTTCCCTCAAGGGTACATCCTGCTTACCTAATTCCAGAAGGCATTGACAGCACTGTCTGGCAATATTTCCCACTTTTCCAGCTGGGAACAGCCTACCTGCTAGGGCTTTGGCTTGCAGGGATAACAGGAGCTGAGTGGGATGACTCCCTGCTCTCAGTGACTGGTCTGCCCTTCCATGTCCTGCTGATGAGTCAGGCTGGCCGTCATCAGCATTGCCCTGGAGTGCTGCGGACCCACCTGGCTCAAGAACCTCAATTACCAACTTAAGGTGGTAATAGGCAAATTCCTTCCTTGCCTCTCTTTCACACAATGCTGCTTCTTATTGAGACACAGGCCACCAAAAGATTTCAGTAAGCTCAAGATATGAAGAACATACTCAGCTGTAATAGTCCCAATGTTACAGCAAAAAAGTCTGATTTTAAAAATTGTGCATTTCTGTTTTGTGTATATCATTCAATGTAGATTTACAAACAATCTCATTATATATCAGATCCAGCAAATGAAGCACTTAAAGCAAATGTTGCTTTCTAATAAGGTTATTTTACAGCTTTTCAAAGTGTATCCTCTGTACTTTTTCCACTGTCTGCACTATTATCTAATGACCAAAGGGCTGACATTTATCTGGGTCAGCTTTAATTAAGGCTATTGTCTTAATTTGTAAACTATGAAGACTTTTTTGGAAAATTCTTAATTTTAATCTTAATTATTAGATAATTTTATGACGATAAAATCAATTTAATAATTTGGAGTATTTTTTTTCCAAATTATGCATGAACTTAATGAATAACAATGGGACCTAATACTTAAACAATAAGAAATGTTGAATCTCAGACTCTAACAACATCACATGATGCTGTTCTCTTGACCCAGAAAATAACCATAAATAATTAAACAGAATTACAGGGAATCCAGAACACTACAAAAGGCCATTCAGCCCAACTGTTCCATGCCATTGTTTACACTCCATTCATCCTAATCTCCTTCCCTGGCCTTGCCCTAAACCCTTCGATTTTTTCTTATGTACGCAACCCTTCTATTCTCTTCTTATCTATCTTCCAAGTTTATTAACCACTGATAATATTAATTCTATTAATGAGTAAGAATCTACAAATTTTGAATTACTGCTCTTTTTGTGCCCAACACATTTTAAATCTCTATTGTTGGATCAAACAATTAATATGGGCTGATTTTAGATTTATTGTTCAGCTTCTCAATGAAATATGGTTGTGATTATTGCAATTCATTATCCCTTTGTCAATTGGTGAATTGCTCAATCGAGCACTGGGCACCAGGATTTCCCTAGTTTGGCTGTTTGCCTAATCTCAACACTCATAGTTGAAATGTTGAAATCTGGAGGATTCGTATAAAGGTCTTATAATCAGATAATAATATAATAATAATATAATATAGTCAAGCTGTTTCTTATCCACATCGTCATTCTCCTCTTCTTTTCCTATTTTTAATTTATTAGTTTGTGCACAAAATATTAGCAATGTTGTTCCATCATCTGTAATGGAACTTGGAACTCAACACAAAGCAACGTGCTCCAGATTTAACCTTTCTGAGCACCATGACTGGAAAGATTTATATTTTGTGAGATTAAATGTGAAGAAAAAAGCACAGAATAAGATGCATAGTGAGAAAGGATATCACGACAAATGTTGTACAAAATGAAAGGATGATTTATGTGCAGAATAATAATAATCCTTGCATATGATATTGCGCCTTTCATGTCAGAAGGAAGTCTCAAAGCACAAAGTGTCCTAATTGTATTTTTTTGTTGTGTTAACCCATAAAGTGCTGGCAGGACTATTACAGGAATAAATCTGCTACATTTCAAAAATAGATTTTTGTTTCAATATTAACTAATTCTTGAAAATAATTACAAAAAATTGTAGTCAAATATTTTAAAACTCTATGCTCTCTGTCACTGCTTTTTCTATGTTCTTGTTTTGCCTATTGTAGTTTGTCACAATTTCACTTAACTTTATTATTACTATTTCTGACTTTCAACTCAGTTTTGTATCTATCTATCTATGGTGACAGTTCCCATCATCCAGTTTGAATGTTGGAGGGAGACTTTTTATTTGAATAATAATAATCCTTGACATTTGTTCAAGGTCAACCAGTTCGACCTTCAAAAATGCAAGGATGTTTATAAAAGAAAGAAAAGGGAAAAAGTCAGACATAAATAGGGATTCGAAGATGAAAGGTCCATTATGGACCCAATTAAAAACTTTTACTTCAGAGACTGACCATAAGTAGCTCTGTCAATCTATGGTCCCATAAAAGTGGAGGAGAGTCATATTGGAAACATTCAAGGAATAGATAGTATCCAACATATATACACTTTGGTGCAGCTCTATCACCTATATATTAAGGACCATGTGTGAAACATATTAAGAGTGAATTTTGTGCACTGTACAGCAGAACTCAAATTATGAGTTATTCCACAATAATTGGCTCAGCATAGTTTGAGAAATAACCTTGAGAATAATAAAAGATGAATAATTCAGGTAATGATTGCATTTTAATTCCAATGTTATTCTTCTGTAAATTATGTTAATTCAGCATAGACACTAACAAAGGATATGTTGAAATAATTACCTAGACAGGGCATGCTGGCAGATCCAGCTTGTTCAGGTAAGTAGTGTTTTCACAAAATAATTACAACTGAGTTAGCCATCTGTACCTGTTATAATCCGGTTATCAAAGAATTAGGGATGCATTTAAGTCTGTGCGGAACTTACTCAGGATTGAATTGGTCAAGAGGACATCTGCATGAAAAGTATCAAAACGTATTAATGAAGAGAATGGTATTGAAAGGCTAATGTGACACAAGTGTAGTGTGACATATTGATACCAGAAAATTGGAAAGTAGTTAATAATCATATAGTATTAATACTTAATAATAATAATAATAATCCTTGCATTTGATATAGCGCTTTTCACGTCGGGAGGACGTCCCAAAGCGCTTCACAGAACATACTGCAAAGTGAATTGACTGTATATTTGTGGGCGAACGCAGCAGCCAATTGCGCACAGCAATGTCCCACAAACAGTCGTAGATTGAAAATGACCAATTTATTATTGTTTTTTGGGGGTTTTTGGAGGGATTATTATTAGGCTCTGTGTGGAGTAAGGAAACTTGCCCAAGGTTTCGCCCTGCCTGGAATTGAACTCAGGTCTCTCACTTGCAAAGCGAGTGCTCTAACCACTGAGCTACAGGACTCCACAACTTGCATTTAATATAATGCCTTTCACATCAGATGGATGTCTTATAGTGCTTCACAGGTTTTACTGTAAATTGTAGTGTCCAAGTATTTTATAGGCAAAAACATCAGTCAATTTGCAAATAGTAATATCCCACAGATAGCCATGAAATAAATGACCAATTTATGAAACTCCCTTTTCTTTTCAAATAGTGCCATGGGATCTTCAACGTCCAACAGCAGACCGGACCTTGTTTTAATGTTCCGTTTAAAGGACGGTACCTCCAATAATGTAGCATTCTCCCACTTTACTGCAGTGTCACCTTAGATTGTACAACAATAATAATAATAATCCTTGCATTTGATATAGTGCCTTATCACGTCTTTGAGACATCTCAAAGTGTTTCACAGAACGTACTATAAAGTGAATTGACTGTATATTTTGTGGGCGAAAAGCAGCAGCCAATTGCACAAGGCAGTGTCCCACAAGCTGTCGTGGATTGACTAACCAAATTATTATTATTTTTTAAATTTTTTTGGAGGGATTATTGTCCTCAGAAAATACCAATAGACTAACAACCAAGTTTCTATTTACTGCTAGGTAAACAGAGGTATGTGGAGTAAGTAAACTTGAACCCACAACCTAACGCTGTTAATGTTAAGATTAATGTGAATCCAAGCATTTTAAAAGGATATAAACTTCTCAAGATAAAACTATTAGCTTCACATATATGATATCCGCATATTCAGTGGTAGAGAAATCAATTCAAGAGCATCCAGCAGGTATCATGCCAGTGGATCTAACCCAACAAGAGTTTATGTAAGAAGCTTTCAACTATATCTTCAAAGAAGTTTTCAAGTCTATAATTGAATCCAATAAATTAAAGTAATGTGACTCTTATATAAACCTCGACATGTTTTCTTTCAAAATGAAGTGATTCACGAGAGATTGAAAAAGCTAAAGTGAAATGAAAAGCATTAAAATGTGAAATGCTGACTGACTCATTGTGGAGAAAAAGGTACATGGGTTTGGCACAGAGCAAGAAAGAAATTAAATTGATCCATGATATTTATCACCAAAGTTAAATGATAAGCTGGGCCATTTGAATAGTGCAGTTCAGTAAGTACAGCCAAGGCTGTTTATATTATGTTCACCTGAAAGGGAAGATATCTCAAAGGAACCTCCTAAATTGCAAAACACAAGTTTGAGGAAAGTATGAAATTCCTATGTGGCCAACGCTAACTTGTGTGTTCCTTGTATTAAACTAGTATTAAATTAGAGCTGTTGGTAAGGATACTTGCCCAATATTTCACCTTGCTTGGGAATCAAACCCAGGTCCTTTAGCTTGTGAGCACTAAGCTATAGAGCTCGACAATGAAAGGATTATTATTATAATAATTATTGTTATTAATTTTGGAGAGAGATATTAGCTAAACATTTTTAGACTTCAATATCCACAACAGAATTTGTTTGTTCTGATCCAACAATATAAGATCAGCAGGTGAAGAACATCTGTTACCCAAATTTCTTCCAACAAGCTATACTTGTAGGCTACAAATGAGGTTGATAATTTTACTCTGAAGTATGGATTGCAATTGTTTAAACTTAGTTAAGTGAATGTTGTCATGGCATCAGCCTGGTTGGAATTCAAAACCAGGTCCGAGAGGTGGATAGTTGTTCCAATGTACTGTGTCACCATGTCCCATGAGCAATTTTGAATTTAATATCACAGGGGAATTATTCTCTTTTTTTCCTATCTGCAAAGGCATTCATGTGTTTTAGCCTTCTATGAAAAGATGTGACCTTTTTAAAGCTTCATTACCACCAACATGTGGATGCAGATATATAAGGTCATAGCAGCAAGATCATGGATAAGGTTTGTTTTTGAAGTAGTGTGATTCAAGAACTGGAGAAAAAAAATCTGGAGAAACTAGATTTGAAGTAGGATCTTTGCTATTTTGAAATCATGGCAGGACATTAAATCACTTAAAATTTAAGTGGAAATCATGAAAGTGTAACAAGACAATGATCAGGGGTGGTATAAGTGGTTAGATACAAGTCTTGTTGGATCCCAAATAATTATAAAATGAGTAGAAGGTAAACTGTAAGAAAGACACACAATTTATTTACAGGAGCAATCAGAACAAATCACTGCTAAATTGCTTTGTTTTGTTTCCTTGTACTACAGCTTTACATTACAGATCTATCCAAAATCCCTTAACCCATTACAAATGTATATGCATGGTATTTTGCACAGCCTCATTTACGTACAACAACAACAACAAGATTACATTTGTATAGCGCCTTTCAGGTTGGGAGGACGCCCCAAGGCGCTGGACAGTGTACAGCATTTCAGACCTGAGCTGGGGTCAGGGGGAAGAAGGGAGGAGAGGAGAAGGGGGGTGACCAATGACATGGTCAAAGAGGAGAGTTTTGAGGCAGGACTTGAAGGAGGCTAAGGAGGGGGCGAGGCAGAGTGATTGAGGGATGAAGTTCCAGAGGTTGGGGGCAGAGTGGCTGAAGGCTCTCCCGCCAATTGTGGGGCGGGTGGGTCGGGGGATGTGGAGCAGCCTGGAGCTGGTTGAGGGGAGGGAACAGGCGAGTTGATAGGGGGTTAGGAGGTCACAGAGGTAGGGTGGGGCAAGACCATTGAGGGCTTTCTAGGTGAGGACCAAGATTTTGAACTGGATCCTCTGAAGGTAGGGAACCAATGGAGTCGGGGGAGATGGGGTCACGGAGTTTGATGCAGGAGAGGAAATGGGCTGCAGAGTTCTGGATTATCTGCAGCCTGTGGAGGGAGGAGTTGGGAAGGCTGACAAGCAGGGCATTTGCATAGTCGAGCCTGAAGGTGATCAAGGCATGAACAAGAATTTCAGCGGCCTGAGGGGTGAGGTAGTGGCGGAGCCGGGTGATGTTACGGAGGTGAGGAAAGGCAGAGCGGGTCATGGCTTGGATTTGGGGAAGAAAAGACAGTTGAGGGTCGAACAAGACACCTAGGCTCCTGATGTAGTTTACATTGTGAACTTAGTTATAATGCACTGGCACTATGGTCCTCAGCTGGGCTGCTTGCTTCCCTCATACTGCCTGATGTTTCGCATTTTAGTGACTTCCAGATCATCCAGTCACCAACAATGTCACTTCCAGCTTTGTGCGTGTGCAGAAATCAAGTTTTGACATTGCAGTCACCTAATAACCAGGAAGTTTGTTATTTTTTATTTGAGCATAGGATCCGACTGGATACTATGTGCTGTTTGATGGCGTGCCTTTATAGTCAAATCCACTCACTATAATATGGGTTGAGATTTTCTGAACCCCAAATATTGTGTTATTATGAGGCTCCACCATATAAGAACATAAGAATTTGCTAGGCAAAAGAAGACCAAGGTCCATCTAGTTTGCCTTCCACCATCGTGGCTGTTGCTTGACATGTTGTGTCCCAAACTATAAAAACACTGTATCCCAAGATATTATTTTCTAGCAGAAATCTATCTAATTTGTTCTTGAAACAAGTGACATTTTCTGCTTCCACGTTCTACCCAGAGAGCCTGTTCTATAAGTTGATTACTATCTCACTGAAGTATATATGTCCAAATTATTTTGTTTTAAAGTTGGAAATAATTATTTGCTAAAAAAGCATTATGAGCCATTTGTTTCTGACTTTTCTTAGATTATGTGCTGCCTTCTAAAGAACAACCATACCCTCATCCTCATATTTTCTTCTTGCAAGTCACACGAAGGCCCTATGGCCTATTTGATGTTATCCTTCCACAGCATCAAAGTATCATTTGATCTTATCAACCATCCATTCATTACATGGTTGAGCTGTTTCAGAATGAGTCCCTCATTCTGGTAAGCTATATGTTAATTACTCTCTGTAAATAAATGTGTCCTGGTGTTCAGGCTCCCTATCTCCTGCAACCAAGAGTCTGGGAAAGGCAGTCTGCTCTCACCTCATCTCTGTACATACAGACTCATACAGGAGTGCAGAGTCCAATAACACTACGGCAACTCACCCCAGTGGCAATTCTTCATCCATCCAACAAGATGGTGAATGTGATAGAGGATTTGGTCATTGTGGGACATCACAACCAGGCCTGATACTAATTTGCCAGCGGAGAGAACCTGCTTCATCTCATCTAAGGAGCTGTGCTCCACCGATAGTTTAATTGGCACTGTTGTGGGAAGATCACATATATCTTGCATGTACTCGGTTTCGAACCCAATTCAGCTTGTTCTCCCTCCACGATAATTCAGAAGATAGTAATTCAGCAAAGCTGTCCTTTGCTGTCATCATTTCAAAAGCTGGAGTGCCTGCAGCCTTAACCCTGCTCTGCAATCCCATTTCACTAACCCATTACAATAGTAACTAAAATAAATTTCTGCATTTGATAGCAGTTTAGAACATAGCAGCAGTAGTTAAAATAACTCAAGAGGCTAGCTCAAAAGAAGTAGAAGGTATATTTTCTTCGAATCTGATGCAAGCTGTATTGGAAATATCAATGAACTCTTCAGTGATAATATTAGAGGAATGAATGCTCTTAAGTGCATTTCCACAGCCATACTCATTATGTAGGAAATGATGATACAAAAATGCCATAATTATATCATTTGGGAGATGCACTATCCAAATGCTAACAGCCATATCCTGATTCATTAAGAAACATACTAAAGAATCAAAGTCATGAAGGCGTTATTCACATACCTAATTTTCATGACAATTTCCCTCACAATGATAAAAACTTGCACTTTTCATATGTGATAATATCTATAACCATTTCACAGAGATAAATGGTAACCCAACAAAGATGTGAAATTGGGGGGAAGGGGAATAAAGAAAAGTGGGTAGGACAGTGATGACCAAAGGTGTGGTCAAAGAGGTAGATTTTTAGAATGAAGACATGGGGAAGAGTTCATGGTAGAGAGAGTTTGGGAGAATTTCAGAGAGTGAGGCTTAGTGGTTTCTTAGCAGTAAGAATAAAGATGGAGGTTCAACGTAGATGTACTTAGAGGGAATTGCTTTTTACCACCAAACACTGCAAAGCCATCCAGGATACAGTTTTAGAGCTAGAAACTCTGCAAATACTATTAATAACAAATTGTTACAAAACTACAAAAGCCCAATAATAATGCAGAAGGACTTCAAAGAAGAAGCTTAGCAGAGAAAGAAAGATCCTACCATTCGATGCAACATGCACACGGAAAGGATGAGTTTCTAATTCTCAAAATGGCTTATGTTCAGAAAGAAAAAGTTCCAAAGTCAAATCACAGAGCAAAAGCAATAAAATGGCTTACAGAGGATTATGCTATGCTTGACGGAATTTTGTATTGATTCTCATTCACCAATATCCTGATGGAACACGGTGCCAAGATTGGAGCAAGCCCAGTCTCAATAGAAGGAAAAAAGAAAGCTAGTTTAGAGATAGTATCATGACCTGCAAATAGCAAGGTATCCAGCTTTCAAAAATATGATCATTTGAATGTATGGCGATAGCACAGGAGAAATATGACATAAGACACAGCTGAATATGTATGTGTTTTTGTCAAAAGGTTAAAGTAGGTAATCAGTGAACAGCTGTTCTCTCAGTTACAAACCCAATATATTCACAGTGTTGCTCCACAGTTCAGAAGTAGAAGTAATTTCTTTTTAGAGGCAGATCATTTTACCAAAATTTCATGCTCAGTGAAGCCAGAACTGTTTAAATGGTTCAACAATCAGGGAATGTTTTACCAAAATGAGGAAATATATTACCAAAATTGCCTGAAATAACATTATCAATGCCCAGATAAACAGAAACCGACAATTATGCTGAGAGTATATTCAGTAAAGTACAAATCAGATTATGACCTTTGTCATCAAAGTAATGAAATATGTCAGTTTGAAAATTAATAATAATAATAGTCCTTGCATTTGATATAGCACCTTATCACTTCTTTGAGATGTCTCAAAGCACTTCACAGAATATACTATAAAGTGAATTGACTATATTTTGTGGGCAAAGGCCAGAAGAGGATGAAATGAGCTACACAATCCAAATATTATTTTTAAATAAACCTTGGCAGAGATAATCCTGAGAGGTGTCACAATAACTTCATCCTATAGTTCTCCAGAGTAGAGAACAGGCCCTAGAACATCAGCGTTAATCAGTTCCATAGCATTTATAATGGAGAAGCGCTCTGAGACGCTAAAGTGCTGGGAGGGCGCTTTATAAGTGCAAGTTGTTGTTGTTGACAAGTTGTAGAGTAAATCTTCATTTACTTTGTTCCAACAATATTAAACTTCTCAGACTGGTGATCAGTCAGGAAAATTCCTATGCTTCTGAGTTAATCAATTATACAATTTGCCAATTTGTTCATTATAGCACTGAAGCAAATATTAATGTTAGAGTACTAAAGCTATTGTCAAAAGAGACTATTTTTGTAATAGCCCAAAATACACACTTACATTGAAATATAAATATAAATAGATCTTTGCTCTTCTTTATGTTTCTTTTTTTTTGGTCAGCCGGGTGCCTCAGACATATGGAAACCTAACACGATGCTTAAGAGTATCCAAACCAAACTGAGAATTCCATGCATTCCACCTACACATGGAAATCCCAGAGATAGATTGTTGGAATTATTCCCAAAATTGCCAGATAAAGAAAATTATTTTTCTTTGGCAATTGGTCAACAGTGCAATCTTTAACATCCATCTCAGAACCTTGGTTTAGTATCTCATCAGAAGGATGTGTTGAACCCAATTACGATATGCGATTGCTCTTGATGACCTGAAGCACAACAATGGAGTCAGTACGGCATTCAATTAACAAGCTTTATTTTCACACATGTGGGGTGTAGTATCTTGGCAACAACTGCTCGTGTGCTGCTCCCAACACTACACACTAAATGGGAGCAAGCACCTCACCTTTATACAAAATCTTATTGAACTGTGCGTCAATCAATAATCACGAGGGGACCCTCTAAATTGGTTACATTACGACATAGTCTGCCTCGTGACCGGGTGTCTGTTTCTAGAAGACAATCACTTTGTCTTTTACAAGGTACATATAGGAAAAGGACATCTTAAAGAATAACAAAATGCTGATGCTGCTAAACGTTATCTGACCCCAGAACTGATTCCAGACACGACTTCAGAATGCGGTACCGATACCAGACATCTGCTCATCTACTTAGACAATGCCAATCACGAGAATCTGTTACTAACTTTATGACAACATATATTTAAGACCAGGGGCCCCCTGGCCTTTTGCCCTTTTTGGTCTTTATCACCACGTCCTGCTTAATTTGCTAACTTTGAAGAATGTGCTGAATTCACCTTCCACACTCCTCCCTTTTATCCCTGGGATAACCCTTCCGTGCTTTCTAGCCCTCGAGTGTACTGCTTTCCGAGAGGGAATCTGGAAAGGCATAGGGCATCTCGAGGTCACATTTATCACGTGGGGAAAATGGGCTAAGGTGTTGGTTAACGTGGACCATGTTCATGGTCATCATGGTGCGTGTAGTCTTTTTGCAACATTGTGTGCAACAAATCAGGGTACACTTAGTGATGAGAACAATAAAAACAAGGATTAGGCCTATTTCCAATAGAACCTGGACAGCACTGCCCAACCATCCTAGCCCCATACCTTGCAACCAATTACCCAACCAATCCAGTAATCCTCCTCCAGAATGTATGATGATATTACTCGCATCATGCCCTGTTTGATTGATCTCTTTGGTAATGTTTGTGATAGAACCAGAAAAATCATCAATTGTTATACAGCATTCAGGTCCAATGACCTTACACACTCCTCCCGTCGCGGCCAAAACATAATCAAGGGCCATACGGTTCTGCATAGCATATAGACGAATCTCAGACATCTCTTTGTTAACGAGAGCCAATGCCGCAGATGTATCAGAGGCCAATGTGGAGACCGCCTGAGAGAGAATGGCAATCTGGTCAAGGGCGCACATTACTCCATAATTAGGGAGAAGAGCCCCGAGCATGCGATTCCACAGGGTCTGGGAATGGGTGTGAAAAGGGTCGGCTCTGCGAGAGCGATGAACCTGGCGGGGAGGGAGTAGGCTGGAGCTATTCAGGACTAGTGGGGCCGGGCAGAAGGCAGGGTATTGGTTAGACGAATCATAGGAAAATAATGAGAGAGAGCGCATCTCCCTTTAAAATTTGCCGGTAAGTAAGCATAGACAGTAGTATTGCAAACCCAATAAAAATCCTTATGAATCGGGGAAATGGCACAGCGCTGATTAACGGAGTACGTTATCATCCTGTGAATGTATGATGATAAAGCGACCTGGCAATCCCTGAAATTAGAGGGGAAAGAAGCCATCGCAGCATAAGGATATGTGGTGTTACAAAGGTGGGAATCCAAAAATCCCAGTGGTTCAGTCCCGGAAAAGGACTCGACACAAAATGAAAAACCCGCATAGACCGCAGTGGCAGTGCCAATCATAGGGGCTTGCCGCAGTCACGATTACACATTCGTGGCTTCCAGGATTGGCGAGCACACTGCAATTCGTGTAATTCATCGTGCAACAGGGAACAAGGTGGGTTTGCCTAACCTGCAAATGAAAAAGGGAACAAAGCTCACAGGTAGACAATGGGAAAGCCATCATAGAGTACCCCATCTGGACTGACGGTGGGGACAATCCACATACATGATGCTGGGATTTGTCTCTGTGCAAACTCACAGTCTGGAGCATTTGAATATAAACATTTCGCAATAAGAAAGGATGGGGGGATTTTGCTGGTAAAAAGTCACCAAACAAATGTTGGGGCTCAGTTTTAAAGGGGTACATGTCAAAAAATGGAACGTCACGTGGAAGTGAGACCAGTGACGAGGAAGGCAAGTGGGGCTCAACTGAACCCTGGTGCCAGTCCTGAGACCCATCGGTATAAATTCTAGTCCCATAGGTACCAGGACGCAAAAACACGAACTGGGTGTCGTTGGAAAACCGGGCGCGTTCAGTAGTGTACAAACAAGATTCGGTAAAAGAACAATGATAATAAATGGAACAATAACACATAATCATGGAATTGTTATGGACGGAGTGACACTGACCGGAATCCTCAGGACAGCTCAAATCGTCTGCGTATGATCTATCCTAAGCATTTCGCAACAAAAAATGAGCATTAAACAGGTAGGATCGTTCCTCAAGGGGCATATCAGTGTGACAAATGGCGGAAGAACAGGCTTCCGACTGATCATCAGACACGGTGATATCACGGTTTAAGGAGATCAAAAGTCGGTAAGCACCTCCCCCTGGGACAAAAGAGTAAGTAGGGCAACATAGCAAAAACAATAAAGACATACAAAACAACAACAACCCCATAATGAAGCAAAGTCCGTCAGAAAATGGAAAAGTGACACCGTTAGGCTTTTTCGCAATCACCGGAGTCCGCTGGGGCTTGCTTGCAGTGACTAGCATGAATCCACGTAGACCTTTCTCGAACCTTCACAGCAGTGTGGGTCACCAATAGAACTTGGAACGGTCCTTCCCAGCGCGGGCTCAGTCCGTTCTTTCGTTTGAAGGTCTTGATGTAAACGGAATCACCTGGCTGAGACTTGTGGCATTGATCAGATGCCGGTGGATGTTGGAGCGCTCGAACCTGTGAATTAAAACTAGATAGGGTGTTAGTCCATGCAATGCAGTATTGCATCATCCCTTCCTCGAGGGCATGCACATCAGGCAACGGTTCAATGTGTGCGGAGAAAACCATGGGCATGCTCCTTCCGAAAATGATCTCGTGAGGAGACAGCTTGCTTTTTGCATTCGTATGGTTCCTCATTTGCATCAAGGCTAATGGCAAGACTGTTACCCAATTTAATTTTGTCTGTTCAGACAGTTTGGCAATTTCAACTTTAGCATCCCATTAGCCCTTTCAACAGCCCCTGCAGATTGGGGATGATATGCACAATGCAGATGCTGTTTTATTTGCAACATTTTGCAAATGTCCTTTATTACCGTGGCAATAAAGTGAGGACCATTATCGGAGGAAAGGCGAGATGGTATGCCGAACCGAGGAAGGATGTCCCTTAACAATATTTTGGCTGTTGTCGTGGCATCATTCTTCCTACAAGGAAAAGCTTCAATCCATTTAGAAAACATATCCACAATAACCAACACATACTGATATCCTTCGGCTTTTGGTAACTGAATAAAATCCATTTGAAGGTGCGCAAAGGGACCCTGAGGGGGAGGATGGGACGCCGGAGTCACATCGTCAACCTTGCCTGGGTTAAACCTTTGGCATATCACACAACATTTCACAACCTGCTGGAGAAAAGGGGTTAATCCTGGGGCAAACCACGATTTTGTTATCCAATTATACATGGACTGGGTCCCTTCATGGGTAAAATTATGCAACACATGTGCCATCCATGGGAACATTTGTCGAATTTAATTCATTCGAGACCCAAATCCCTAGGTCATTAATGAAACAATGTAGGCGGGCCCACTGTTGCTTCTCCTCCAGAGGGGCCTCATATTGGATCCGAAATATCTCATCACGCATTGTATCAGTGAGTCTGGAGGCCAGGAGCAAGGCTGGCCCTTAGTTAATTTAGTCCAGCTTTGCAGATAGCGAACACTGTGTTGGCCAAAATGGGCTTCCATATAGGCAGCTGGAGTCCCCTTATCGGCTTTTTGGGCCGAACTATATGACTGTCCCATGATAATTTAAGAACAAAGTGAGTGGCTGCCCCAATACAATCAAAAAAATAAAACAATCAATTATCTATTTCTATTTTCAACGGCCGACTCCTTATGCATGCAAGACTTTATCTTACTTAAGACGTCTATATACTATTTCCTTATAGTATCTCTGGCCAATTCCTTATACACATATACTATTTCTTATAGTATCTCTGGCCAATTCCTTACACACATATACTATTTCTTATAGTATCTCTGGCCACTTCGTTATACCCAAGACGTCTATACCTGACAATACTAAGCCGCCTGAAATTATTTAGGTCTAACAAATCGCAAATTTTGCACCTTAAATCGAAGAGACCGGGAGTTCTTTGGCAACCACTTCTCATCAACACATCAGACACAAACAATGGTAAGAATGCTTACCTGTGCGCGATGTTTGTGCCGATAGCTGCAGAGTCGTAGGAAGCCCAAGGGGAAACCCAGTCTTTCGATCTCGGTGGAACCTCCAAATTGTTGAACCCAATTACGATATGCGATTGCTCTTGATGACCTGAAGCACAACAATGGAGTCAGTACGGCATTCAATTAACAAGCTTTATTTTCACACATGTGGGGTGTAGTATTGTGGCAACAACTGCTCGTGTACTGCTCCCAACACTACACACTAAATGGGAGCAAGCACCTCACCTTTATACAAAATCTTATTGAACTGTGCGTCAATCAATAATCACGAGGGGACCCTCTAAATTGGTTACATTACGACATAGTCTGCCTCGTGACCGGGTGTCTGTTTTTAGAAGACAATCACTTTGTCTTTTACAAGGTACATATAGGAAAAGGACATCTTAAAGAATAACAAAATGCTGATGCTGCTAAACGTTATCTGACCCCAGAACTGATTCCAGACACGACTTCAGGATGCGGTACCGATACCAGACATCTGCTCATCTACTTAGACAATGCCAATCACGAGAATCTGTTACTAACTTTATGACAACATATATTTAAGACCAGGGGCCCCCTGGCCTTTTGCCCTTTTTGGTCTTTATCACCACGTCCTGCTTAATTTGCTAACTTTGCAGAATGTGCTGAATTCACCTTCCACAGATGACACCTCAAAAAATGTATCGCTCCCCCAGCTTTGTATTGCTCAGCATTGATTGTGTTTTCAAAGTCCCAACGTGGGGCTTGAAGCTACAACTTTCTATTCAGAATTAAGACTGCTACCAACAGAGCCAGGCTGACATTAATCGCTCCGAGACATTGTCCAACTTGAAGGGTGCTCTATAAATGCGAGTTGTTGTTGTAATTGCTGATTTTCAGCCAATCTAAAATCAGTGTAGCTGTGATTGAAATAATTGTTTCCGAAATGAGAGGCGGACAATTCCTAATGTATTTTTATCTGGCAAAATGGGAAGAATCCACCAACAAATGCAGGTATGTGTCGGCCCTGCTGAACAATAATGTGTTTGCATGAATAAGCTCGTCTGTGATAATGCTGAATTTGAAAGAGGTTTCAAGATCCTCATCCTGACATTCAAATCCCTTTGCAACCTTGTTCCACATTACCTCTGCAGTCTGGTCCAGCATTATTTTCCTGTGTTCTACCTACTCGCATGTTGTTACCAGTCACTTACTCAACTCTGGTCCACTAACTCATTCCTCATTTCTTTCTTTCCTACCATTGGTGGCCATTAGCCTTCGGTTCTCTGGAACTCTATCCCAGCTTCAAAACCCTCTTAAAATGTGTGTTTTATCAAACACCATTCTCTCCCCCCATATTTCCCCCCATTTGGTGAATCATTATCAATGTGAAACTATCAGACATTCAATCTACATGATATATCAATCAGACATTCATTATACAGTAAATACAAGCTGCTGTTGTTGATGTCATCCAGAATTAGCTGGATTCATTGTTTCCTGAGTGGGTCTTTCATAATGCTACAACAACAACAACAAAACAACAACAACACAACAATAACAACAACAACTTGGATTTATATAGTGCCCTCCACGACAGACGGCGTCTCAGAGTGCTTTACAGTAACGGATTCCAGGACCGAGCCAAGGGGAGGGAGAGGAAGGTGACCAAAGGTGCAGTCGAAAAGAAAGGTCTTCAGCAGAGACCTGAAAGTAAGAAGAGAGGGGACGAGACGAAGCGAGTGAGGAAGGGAGTTCCAGAGTCTCGGGGCATAGTGGCTGAAGGCACGGCCACAGAAGCTGGAGCGGAGGACAAGGGGGACAAGGAGGAGGCCAGACCTGGAGGAACAAAGGCAACGGGCACTGTCTTGAGGAAAGAGGAGGTCAGAGAATTAGTGGATGCGGAGGAGTAATAATAATAATAATCCTTGCATTTGATATAGCGCTTTTCACATTTTCTCGACTTCTCAAAGTGCTTCACAGAATAGACTGTAAAGTGAATTGACTGTATATTTGTGGTCGAAACACGGCAGCCAATTGCGCACAAACAGTCGTGGATTGAAAAGGACCAATTTATTATTGTTTTGTTTTTGGAAGGATTATTATAAGACGTGTGAAGGAAACTTGGCCAAGTTTTCGCCCTGTCTGGAATTGAACCCAGGTGTCTCGCTTGCAAGGCGAGTGCTCTAACCACTGAGCTACAGGACTCCACAAGGGTGAGGATCTTGAAATCGATCCTCTCTGGGACAGGGAGCCAGCGCAGTCTGGTGAGGATTGGGGTAATCGAGGAGCGGAGTTTGGTGAGGATGAGAATGCGGGCGGCAGAGTTTTGAATAATCTAATGCTATGCTGCAGATAATCCATTGTGATTGAGCTGAGAACTGCAGCCAGGAATTCCATATGTGAAACTGGTTTATCCAGGATGATTTGTACGGTTTCCTACTCTACAAATGTGATGTTTGGATTTCTCACACCATCCATTTTATGTCCACTCTCAGTAAGATTGCCAGATTAAGGCTAAATTATGGGCAGTTTTGTACTTCACAGTCTGTATCAGCATGGAAGTATAATGAGACTCACCAAATGCATTTTATGTGGAACAGCTACAGTCAGCATAGAGGGAAGATTTTCCTCCTAATACTCTAGGCTGGAAGTGTACACACGTTTCAGAGGTAAAAGGACCATGTGTTACTTACCCATGGTCTAGAAGCAAAATTGTTTAAAAATTATTTTCTCAAAAAATATTTTTTCAATTTATGCTCATGTCTTCATAGTATCAAACATGCATAGAGATTTAAAATGCTGAAACGTTTGGCATAAAGCTTCAACGCCTGAATAGTTTTGGCACCAAAAAAATTGCCACACATAAATAATTATGAGTGCAGCATAAGGATAGATCAAGGATATGGAGTGTTGTGACCTTCTCCATCTGTTGGAATGCACGGGCAGGAACTTTGCCTATTTTCTAGTTTTGTCCCCCTGTGGTCCTTCAGTAGGTTGCAATTGCAGTGATTTAAAATATGTTCCTAATTACTTTTAGATATTCTCAGTAGGATCACTGTATGGCTTCCATGTTGTTAAAAGACCTACAATGCACATTAGGGCAATGTCAAACAGAAATTATGATAGGATGTGTTTTGTAAAAAGAAAAAAATATGAGGTAATTTGGAAGCAGAATAGAAAGCAAAAGATGACATCCAATACAATTGAATAGTATTTGTATTTCTTAAATATGTAAATATCGGTTGGTGGAATTATAATACTTGTTAATTAATGTTTAGCAGTGCTGTGCAAAACTGCTTAATGAGCTGCAACTGGAAATCAGTATTTAGCTTAATATTACACATACTGGGATTTAAATGTTGTGTTCACAAACCGGAAGTCATAATTTGCAGCATTTCCAATTTGCAAATGTTGCATTATAGAACTACTATCCTCTCAACGGTGCTATGTTTCAGATCATGGTATTGGTTCTATGTAAGTAACAGCTGGTGTCTTCAAGGTTATTTTTATTCTACTGGAGGTGTTATGGATAGTTAACTATTTATTTAGTGTAATATTAATGTGGCAATAAATCAGTTTAATAGTTTTGAACCCAAACAGTACACACAAGGTCAATATGATTCTTGAAATCCCTTTTATGGGAAAATATTCTTTGAGAAATGATTCCACAACAAAAAAGAAAGCAGGATAGAATAATTTTGAAAGCTATTTAGCAAACTATTCTTGTATTCTAACTTAATACCCTCTTCAAAGAAGTCTTCTTATGGAGTTACAATTATTCATAATAATGATGATTTGTAAGCAGAAAAACTAGTTATGCATTAATAAGGGTTGTGCACAAAACGTTGTAGTTTCTATAACTGTAATATAAGGGTTGCCATTAGAAATTCCCTTCAGCATAGATCTGAAGGTTCATTTTAGTCTCAGATTGCTGATGTATTTCACGATTCAATAAGCTTGTATATCTTGCACTGATTCACTACTTCCCAGTTTCACAGCAGTATCTGATTAATGTTGTTTTCTAGTCCATTTATCAAAATGATGAATGGAAACTCTCAACTTAAGATTTTCTACTTTGCATCATATGATAACCAATTCACAGACAGGTATCATATAAATAAAACAGGAGCACTGATCCACCAGAGCACGTACATTTATTCTGCATTTGTTGATACTTTTCTGCTTCACATATCTTATTTTATTGAATAATATCATCCAGATGTCAGTCATTAATTTTACAGCACCAGTTGTAGAGCTGCATTCTACTCTTATGATGTGTAAAATGAAATGACTGTTGCTTAGATATGAAAGGTGCTGTACAAATATAATTTGTTTCTGTTGTTGTAGCTGATTCTTTTTAAGGGATTCATCTATTTCCTTCTTGAAGGCCAACATGGATTCTGCCTCAACCACCGCGACTGGCAAGGCATTCCATATCTTAACTAATCCTTGTGTAAAATAGCCTTTGAAATAACCTCCCATTTTGTTTGTTTATTAACTATCTTAAATTGTTACCCTCTAGTTACCGATTCAGAGACCAGTGGAATAAGTACTATTAAGTATCTGGAAATGCTGGTTCTTTGAGGAATCAGCTCCACCTCAAGAAGTAATCTCAATAATGCAGTTCAAATGTTTTTATTTGGGAGGAGTTAAGCAAGAATCGTTGCACATTGCTAAAATAATTCTCAAACTACTCAATAATTTCCAGTCAATTCTTTATTCTTCCAAAACAGATCTTGAAATTGATAAGTATGCACTCATATATTCTATATGATTGGCATATATACGCTTTTTAAAGATAGTTATCCTGATGGCGTGGACTCCTGTTAGCTTCATATTAAAACTGCAAAGAAATGTCACAGAAATGATTCAGTGTATTGTATTTCATTCAGGCCAAAATTTCTACATTTATTTTCTTCATACTTAAAGGTGCTGAGTCCTTTTCAAAGATGGGATCGGGCATTCAACACTGATTACATCACTTAGTAATCATTTGTCTTAGGTGAGATTTCATAAACTGTTCAATTGTGGGAACATCACAGCCATATCCAATTTATCCTCATACAACATCCACAAATATGCACGTTACACACAAAGTCAAATGATGCAGATCATTAGCAGCAACCTAGGCTGATCATTCTCCACTTCCTAATTTAAGAGCACTGAGGCCAATTGTGGCTCATTGGTTGAGATCAGTTTTCCTGATCAAGAGGCTTACATTCAGAGCTGACAGTGACTTTTCCATCTAAAGCGATAAAATTTTAATTTTTTTATTAAGGAGAAGTCGCAAGATGTACGACCGTTGTCCGGTTCTCAGTTCGATATCACTCAAAAGTATGCGGGTAATATTGTACGTTTAGTGTTGTTTAAATCATAGTCTTGAACTTCTTTTATTTAGAAACTGGAATATGGTTCACAACTCCAAGTTCCAATTTCTCAGTTTATACCGTTGATTAGGTGACATTTCACCTATTGTCTTTTGCAAGATGGTTCCTTTGTAAAAACAAATGCAACCCAGCTCTCCCCAGCTGCAGACCATTTTACCATGAGAGCATGAGAGAATGAAAACAACAACAACAAAATTACATTTGTATAGCACCTTTCACATCGAGAGGATGTCCCAAGGCGCTGGACAGACAAAGTTTATTGAAACAATCTTTTGTTTCTCCTCCTTGAGAAAGGATTTTCTACGAAGCTAGTCACAACCCGTTCCCCTTATATGAGATTAATTATATGTTCAAAAAATATAAACATGGCAGATATAATTTGAGATATTATTTAACACATTAATTACAGAATCGTACACCAGCTTGGGTGTGCATCCAGCAGTAGGAAGCATTTTGAGAACATCCTCTCGATGTGAAAGGCACTAAATAAAGGTGAATTGTTTTGTGCTGTGTTGTAGTGTAAATCCAGCAGTAAAAGATTAGGAAAAGTTCAAAGTTTTTTTTCACCTAAGGAAAAATGAGAATTCAGTGTTAAAAATGCCTTGTTTAATTTATCTTGATTATTAAGTATGCAAGTTATTCAAATTTAATATAAAAACTAAATAATGGACAATTGGAAAAACAACTAAAACTGCCTCATTTTTGTTTAGTACATTTCAAAATACCTGGTAAGAACTAGGAAATTATTCCATATGAATTCTGAAGTAGTAGCTTTCAGATGAACCAGGCCCAAACCAGAGCTGATCTGAGTATAGCTCCGAACTGGAAAAGTTAGAGCCAAGGAGGGAAATAAGTTAAAAGTAAGGAAAAACATATTTATGTTTAAAATGCAAATTGGCCAATCTGTTTTCAGTCAAATTTCAATCAGAATTGTGTTAAAATTCAGACGTTGATCAAGGGAAAGTACTAATTGTATTTACAGCACGGAAACTGCTCTCGTCAAGGTCACAAATGACATCCTGACCATGTGTGACTAGGGCTCCCTCTGCCTCCTCATCCTCCTCGACCTCTCCGCCGCCTTTGACACCGTGGACCACTCAATCCTCCTCCACCGCCTCTCCTCCCACCTCACCCTTCAAGGTTCTGTCCTTGACTGGTTCAGGTCCTACCTTTCACACCACCTCCACTTCGTCACGGCAAACAGTTTCTCCTCCAGCCCCCGCACCGTCTCGTGCGGTGTTCCTCAGAGCTCTGTTCTCGGTCTCCTCCTCTTCACCCTCTACATGCTCCCCCTTGGTGACGTCATCCGCAGGCATGGGGTAAATTTCCACATGCATGCGGATGACACCCAACTCTACCTCACTGCCTCCACCCTGAACTCTAGAACTACTAAGGCCCTGACCGACTGCCTGTCCAACATCAAGTCCTGGACCCGAGCCAACTTTCTCCAACTTAACGTCAGCAAGACCAAGGCCCTCCTGATTGGCTCACACCAGTACCTCTACATTTCAAGTGCTGGCAGCATCAGCCTCCATGGCTGCACACCCAACCTCACTAAGCAGATCAGGAACCTGGGTGACTTGTTTGATCCTGAACTGTCCTTTCTCCCCCACATCCGTGCCATGACCGGCACTGCCTACCATCACCTCCGCAACGTTGCCAGACTCCACCACTGCCTCACCCCTCAGGCTGTCAAAACCCTCACCCATGCATTTGTCACCTCAAGGCTTGATTACGGGAATTCCCTCCTCATCGGCCTTCCCAACTCTTCCCTTCACAAGCTGCAGATCATCCAAAAATCCTTCAAGGCCGGCCTCAAGACCCTTCTCTTCGACCATGCCTTTGGTCTCCCTCCCACCTCTCTGCCTTCCCTCATCCCTACACAACCCCTCCCCCATGCTCGGGCTCCGACACCTGACTGTTCAGCGCTTTGGGACGTCCTCCTGACATGAAAGACGCTCTATAAATGTAATTTTGTGGTTGTTGTTGTACATTGACAAAAGCTTTTGTTCAAATTTAACTCAGCTTCAATCCTTATGTGTGCTCTGTACATAACATTTTCATATCCTTTTATTTATATGTAATATTTTTGAAATAAGAGAAACAATTCCCTGATCTAGTTGCTCTCCCAGCCTCTAGGTTAGCAGTGTGACAGATGAGATTGTGAGCCTACTACATATGTCAATGTACAAGGCATTGGTTTGGAAATGAGGTCAGGCTCCAGGCCCCAGCTAAAGGCATTTGGGAATCTTCTCCTTCAACTGCTCATATTGAAAATGACAGCATTCATGAAATGCAAAAGCTTCCATATTTTGTTTTGCTTTTAATCAGCCTGGACCATTTGGTAGTACTATTGACTCTAAGTCATGGGTTCAAGTTCCACATCGGGATTTTGAACTCTTAAACATCTAGGCTGACATTTCAATACAGTGTCAGAGCTGTATCGCCTTGCTAAAGGTGTTGGATTTCAGATGAAACGCTAATCTGAGGTCTGATCTGCCTTTTCAGCTGGAGATTAAAAGTAATAATGGTCATCTGTTACATGGCTTTCCGTGGGACATTGTGGTGCCAAAACACTGCAACTCAAGGTCCGTCGATGTTTTGTTGGCTTGTCCGGCGGACATCAGGGCCTGGATGAGTGCAAACCTCTTACAACTAAATGTTGACAAGACAGATGCCATACGCCTTGGCTCCTGTCAATGTCTTCTGTCCTGTGGTTCTGATTTTCTCAACCTCCTCGCCCTATCCTTCTGACTCACCAAACCAGTGCGCAACCTAGGCATCGGGTTCAACCAACAGCTGCCCTTCCTTCCCCACATCCTGTCCTTATTCAGGACCGACTTGTTTCACCTCCACCACATTGCCCACCTACAACCATACCTTACCCCAGATTCAGCCGAAACACTCATCCATTCGTTGGTCACCCACCCGTTTGAGTTTTCAAATGCCTTGTTCGGAGTTCCACCATGCATAGGATCCAGCTATTCCAAAGCTCCGCCACCTGCACTAAACTCCTTACACCCATCACACCAGTTCTAGCCAAGCTCCACTGGCTCCCAATCGCCGGCGGATTGATTTAGCTTTAGGAGCTACCCTGCGTGAGGGTGCTATATAAATGCAAGTTGTTGTTGCTGTGAAAGTAAGCTGCTGTGTTTGCCTACAAAAAGTCACTACACTTAGAGAAAATTCTGTGATGTGCTTTGTGACTTCCTTTCAAAGTGAAAAGCATTATATCAAATGCCAGGATTATTACTATTGTCAATATTATTAAATTAAAAGCATTTGTTCGTGAACTTTGGAATTTATATCTCTCTTATGTTTCTTGTGTCTTTTATAGTACTGAAGCTGTGTGACATTGCTTCTAGTGATAACATGGCTTAGAATGGGAAAACACATCTAGATTTTCCACTGCAAATTGTTCTCATACAGGCTTGAGGAAAGCCCTGGGAAGGTGGGGCTACTCACATACCAAAAGCTCCACTCTGAGTCCTGAACAAAGGTCACTATTTTAATTATGATATATACAAAAGTCTGTAATTATGAATGCCAATAATAAAAAAATGCAAAGTAATAAATTATCAAAGTATGCAAGTGCAATAAATACTCTATGGTGTAAGAGGAGAGTTGATGTGCTAAAGTTAGGATTTTGCTAGGGCCAAATGACCATATCTAAATGAATGTACACTCTTATTTTTGAAGGTCCAAACTAGAAACTGCAAAATGCAAAATGCATCTGGTGGACTGCGGATCTGACTTAAGAGGGGAAAACGTGAATATGTTTGGCAATAAGGATTTCAAAGGCTTGGCATCAGTTGGGTTCAGGAGAGAGAAAAAATCGTTAAACTTATTCAAAGAAATTAGCAAAAGAAGTTTCTGAAAGCTTAACTGTCCTAAAAAATCTCAACAAGAGAAGGAATTGTTTTAAAAATAAGCAAGTAAATAAGGAGAGGCATTTTTAGATTTTTTTTATAAAAAAGTCTGTACTTCAAGCTTTTCTTCAGTTATAATGCATAGACCAATCCAATGGGTTAGCAATCTCCTGTCTTGTCTCTGTCAAACTACTCTCCATCCAGGTGCGGAGAGATGCTGGAGAAACTCTCATTTCCCCTTCTGCCCTGTGTTGCGGAAAATAGCTTCTTCTCAGTGCTTCTCTTTGACAGCTCAGTTGTGATCAGCCACTCGACATTTGAGGAATTGTGACCCAGAACCTCTGTCCTAATTCAGGCCTAAAGTGTGAGACATGCTTTCAACTGAGAAATAATATTCCATCCCAGTTTCAAATTATGCTCTAATATTAGATTTATGTTTAGTGGGTAGTGCAGGAATTCTGATTTCCATAATTGTAAAGTAAGTATTGAAAACTGAAGCTGGGATTTTGGAAGTGTTGTAGTTGGACTATTTTGAATGCTGAGGTGAACATTGTGGTGCTTTATAGTCAGAATCAGTTAAGAAACATCACAATTTTCAATCTATTACTAAAGATATGTGTATAGTTTATCTCCGCATTTGGCACAATGGTTGAGCCTGAAGCTGATTTGAAGATTTCAATCCTGACATTTTGTTCTTGCTCGTGGCACAATTGTTGTTGCCAATCGCAGAGCACAGAATACCAGTGCTGCTTCACAGGACACCAGCTTGACAAAAGTGAAACACATTTGGATAATTTATAACAAGAAATCACAATAATATATGATAATGTATCAAAGTGCTTTATAATGATGGGCCAAGCAAAGGAGCAGAGGGGGAATGAGTTGTGACCGTAGGAACAGTCGAAGAGGTAGGTTTTAAGGCAGGATTTACAGATAGAGGTACAAGATAGAGGAGTGAGGAGAGGGAATTCCAAAGGTTAAGGTCAAAGTGACTTAATGTTCCATCACTAATTGTGGCATGGAGGACCTTGTGGATGGTAGAACTGGGAAGATGAATGAGGAGTGTATTAGAAAAGTCTAGGTGAACAGTAACAAAAGCGTGAACAAGGGTGAATAATATTTGATACTCAAGGAATCTCTTCATTCAGGACATCAGTTTGACATCAACCCCATATCAATGGTTTGTAACCTTTTCATATCTTTCAAGTCCATAAATTGATTTATCATTTCTTCATTTGGTGTGATTTATATCTTTGTTTTTGTTCTATGAGGAAGCTAAACAATTTTTCAAAAAAATTCTGTTTAGTCACTCCATATATCATTTTTTTTACTGGCACAATATATTCCGTGATCATCGATTTGATTACCAATTGTTCTCCCTTACTACCCTCAAACAATCTAGTTCACACTCTCACAATATTTGGGCCTAATTGGTAGCATTTCTTAGCAGGATTCCCTAGTGAGGAATCTTGTTAGAATTCCCTTCAACCCACAGGAACAATTTTGCAGAAGTAGACCGCGTTGAAGTGGAAATCTCAAATGAGGATTCATTCCAACAGCCTGAAGGTTCTGTGCATAAACTTGCACAATTACTACACTTGATAGAGAATCCCTTTTGAGGTGGTCTCCTGACTTGCAAGATGCAATAGCAATACAAGTATTATTATTTGGACAACCTGGGTGCCTTATGAAGGAATCCTCTTAAGAAATAACGCAAATTAGATCACCTTGTTTTAGAACGATTGTACTCTCACAATTCATGCATAAAGTACACATTTTCCCCATTTCTATATTTGTGCATATTCACAGCCAGTAATCTAGAGTTTCACTTACACAAGCTGTTTCATCAACAAGTACTCTGATAACTAACCCAGGCAAATCATCCTGACTTTCTTTGATTAATGCAAGAAAAAGCTAAACTTTCTTAAATAATTCTGAAGGAAATTTTGGAAAACTTCAGATGGTTACTAATTTACAGATGCAATGCATTATATCAGAAATAATACTTCCCTGCTTTTGATATATTGTTATTTTATTGCAAGAAAATAAATTGCTTTCCATGTAAAGAGAGAAAAAAAGGTAAAAAACTTATGAATGAATCCTATTCTACTAAATTGCTTGAAAGCTTCTTCACAACCTTACTTTCAGATGAAATATCTCATTGCTCAAAGGATCTTGGATTTGAAACACAATCCAGCCTGTCATTTTTTTTACGGTGTCAAATTTATACTAATTGTGATCTTCCATTGAATGGGCTAGAGGCAGAATCCGAGGGTAAAGCATGGAGTCGTGGTTGTGACGGTGGAAAATATAAGCAGGATTCCTTTGTAGCTGTGCTGTTGGAATTGAGTCAATCCTCTGCAGTGGTCTTGATAGTTTGGTTCCTAAAACAGGTGGGTCCTACTGAAGACAGATCAGCCAGTCTAGCTCATTGATAGGACATGGGGGACAGCTGGAAAGCTAGGAGAAGGATTCTTCCCGTTAATCTCCTGTTAACCCTGTAAGACAAAGACCCTAACAAGCAGGCTGGTCCTAGCTGGACAAGCAGCAGAAAATGTGCTAGACTGCGCTCATAATGGGAAGTTGTTTTAGCTGGTTCAACTCCAAAAGTACCCCAACATACACTCTGTGGTTGCTAAGCCTTGGCTTTTGCCAACCTGACCCTAATACACATTGCAGTTAGTTAAACAGGTTCCATCTCTTCAGGGAGAGAATGTGCATTCCACTCCAGAAACAGGAACATTTCTAGTATAAGTGGTATTTTCTACATATATGTGGAACTGTCAATCTGGCTTGGATACTCATAAGCATATAAATGAGCAAACACATGTCCACATGTGTCAGATACCCAGTTGACCAAATATTATAATCACATAGCAAGAAGATCACTTGTAATTGGCATATGATAAAACCCTCCTATGGACTCCCCTCCCAACCAAACTCCAGGGGCTATTCTCTGATTGCCCATACAATTATTGAACTGGTGGTAAATACTTGTAAAGGGAATTTCCTTTAGCAGTGATAGCAGTGAGTGTTTCTGAGCAGAGCACACATGACAAAGTGATAAGTGGCTTGGCCCATTGAAGTTCACACTACTTGTAAATTATGAAGAAATGTCATCTATTCCAGAGGTGCAGATGATAATTTTTCATACTTTTACAAAGTAAAATATTACCCTGGAATAGTATGAGAAAGATAACTAATTTGTGTCATAGAGTATTCTAAAGGAAAAGAGAGTGCGAAAATGAACAGAATCTATGAGGGGAAGGAATGAAAGGGGTTCAATTAAAGCAGCTGTCCTTTTAATAATAATCCTTGCATTTGAATTACCGCCTTATCACATAGTTGAGTCATCTCAAAGCGCTTCACAGAATATATTAAAAATGGTATTGACTGTGTATTTTGTGGGGGAAACGCGACAGCAAATTGCAAACATCGTTGTCCCACAAACAGTCGTGGATTGAATTTATTTTTAAGGGATTATTCCCCTGGAAAGCAATCTGCCAATCGACTAACAACCAGGTTCCTACATACTGCTAGGTAAACAGGCATGTGGAGTAAGGAAACTTGCCTAAGGTTTCACTCCGCCTGGGAATCGAACATGGGTTCACTTGCTTGCAAGGTGAGTGCGCTAACCACTATGCTACAGGATTCCACAAATAATATTACCAGCCTGGAATAATTAAGATTGAATATCAATATAACTTTTCCAGTTATATTAATATTTAAATGTTTTTGATCTATTATTATAGCAATATTTCTGTGAATTACTAATCAGAGCCTTGGACCTATGATAAAAAATAATACTGCTCAGTATTGTTTCTCCTATTCTTTATTTTCTTATTTTGGTATGTTTTCAGCAACTATATAGTCTAACTATTTTTTGTGTGTAATTTCAATGGAGGATGGGGGAATATGGTATTTTAATGTGATAATTATGACAAGAACAAAAAATACAAATGAAATTTGTCCTTGAAATATGTCCTTTAAGTCAGCTTTGAGATTTAACCTTCCTCCCTTTTCCCTTCATCCTCTTGCCTTTCTGACAACTGGAGAATGCGTCTTCCTTAGCCATTTTCCAAATTAAAATGCAGACATGTTTTTTTTTCTGGTTAACACAAATTCAAAAGACTTTTAAAGGTGAGATTTTTAACTTTAACTTGTTTACGTTTTTAATTTCAATTTGATGTGGTTAAAGAATGTTGAGCCTCTCCATCCACATCCAGGAATTAATTTGGCTCTGAGTTTCACCTTCCCGTCGCCTTCCATCAACACAATTTTTTTTAAGTGAGTCTTGTGATAGAAGCCTGATACTTTAATTCATTCAACCCCAGTGATTACCGGGCAACCGCCACATACAGCGGAGTTTGGCTTGCAAAGTGCTAAGAGGGTCATTCCCATATAACACCTCTTTAATCCATCATCCCCTGTACTCTAGCCCATTTTCTCCTTTGTCTTTGCCCTGCCTCCCTCCTCTCTGTTAGCCCTTAAAAGCCTCACCCTTCCAACATGCCCCAGTTCTGATGTAGAGTCCTGGACCCAAAACGTTGACTCATTTTCCTTTCTCAATAGATGCTGCCTGATCTGCTGAGTGTTCCCAGTAATTTCTGTTTTTGTTTCAGATTTCCAGCACCTGCAGTATTTTGCGTTTTGCCTATATAATACAGGTTTGTTTAGAAAATTATTACAGGGTTGCCCCCCCCCTCCCCCTTCCATATATTGTGTGGTTGCTTAGAGAGTAATTACAGGATCACTCCCCTATAAAAATAATAATAATCCTTGCATTTGATATACCGCTTTATCACATCTTCGAGATGTCTCAGAGCGCTTCATAGACTATACTGTAAAGTGAATTGACTATGAATTGACTGACAAAGCGCGGCAGATAATTGCAAACAACGGTGTCCCGCAAATAGTCGTGGATTGAATGATCAATTTTATTATTATTATTATTTTTAAGGAATTATGGACTTGTGGACCCTCCCTACATTATAACTTCCAGTGCAGATTGACTGGCTCCCACACTTGTGCACAGGAAGCCATCTCTGTCAGACTAGAAATGCCTGTAAGAGCTGGCGTGGCTGCCTGGTTGGCTTCCCATGCACACGTGCCAGATGCCAGCCAGTCATTGCTGAAAGTTGGAAAAGATACCAGCAGTGACCTGACACACAGAAATGGGATAATGGCTATTTTTCTGGCAGACCTCTTACAATACATCTAATATTTTGAATTCAAAGTTCCATGTTATAACAGGGTTTCTTTGTGGTTTTCAACTGTGTACACAAGTGTATGTAAATTATGTCATCAGGCACTGTCAAACATGAGGCAATCATTTGTTCTACACATACCTCCACTTCCAAATAATCTTAGTCTAGTAACTGAATAAAATAATAAAGATAAAATGATTTGCGGCAACCTGCTAGCTTCAGGTCATTCAGTGACACTTTACGTAACTGACAGGTTACAATACAAACAAATATCAAAAACCTAATTTCTTGGATCTCTTGAGCAGTAAAATGTTTATTGTGAGCATGTTCATGTCCCACTGACACACACTAATGCATCTCAATATCCAGCTAAGGTGCTTCAATCATTTTGTTGGATAATTACGGCCTATTATACAACTCACGTTTACTAATGACGATGCCACATTCATTTATTGGTGAACTCAATCACAGAACAATTAGTAGCATATCTGACTTAAGCACAAGTATTCCTTAAAATTACGTTGTTATGAAGCCTATTCATTTCTTTTTTTAAAGCACACATTATATAACTTGTGTTATCTGTGTTTAACGCTATGTAAAGCCAATTGTATTGTGCTAATTGTGCACACCTCAGGTACATAAATGTGTAAGCATGTACAGAAAAAAATACAGGTGCCCTTATTTATATAAGTGACAATTTTGTAAGTCTTTTCATTGGTTAATTGGATAATGTAAGAGCACAACTCATATAATACAAATGGATTTGCAATTGGTTTCCACATGATTTATACAATTCACATAACAGACTCATAGAAATTTACAGTACAGAAGAGGGCCATTCAGCCCACCATGTCTGTGCTGGCTGAACATTAAAATGAGCTGGGCGACTGTTTACTTCATTGAAATGTGTGTGAACAAGAATGAATAAACTGGCTTCAATGCGATCAGTATTTTTTATTCACGTTCACACATATTTCAATGAATTTATCAGCCTTCCCCAATGCAAACAAGTGAATACAACACAAAGTTGTTTGTCCTCAACCATTGTATTGAACATGCTCGTTTTTGCATTAATATGCTAAGACTGTTGGCATAGGCTGACCAAATTCTACAAAAAACACTGGTGCCAATTTAAGCAAATGATCCAAACTTCAATTTATCTATTAGGGAATTGTACTGGAGTTGGCATAGGGCATTATTCTGAACTGTTTGACGTAATGTTCCACCATAATTTAGTTCGGTCACATTGTAATCCATAAAAAGTCAATGAGATAATGTTATTTTAGTAGCACACCAGCTGCAGACATCTTTCTCCTTCTGAACAATTTCCTTATTTTTTAAAACAAAAAACAAACACTATTGTGAATGTAAAATTCAAAACATGCCTGGAAGGGCAATCAATACTATCCTGTCATCTTCTGATGGGTCAACTAATGCGATATCAAATTTTTCATAATAAACTGAATTAAAATGCATGCTGTTTGTTCAGGCAGACAGATTTCATATCAATCTGGCTACATGCAATAATGGATAATGTCACACAAATATAGGTCTCCCATAATTACTATAATATGCAATACACTGGACCAAAAATGAAATGTGACAAAACAATACCCGTTGGTCTTTGAATGTATAACAATCCCTTTCACTAAGTTGCCTGGAGTGGATCCATCAGGTAAATCATGTCCTAAGGACATGGAAATATACCATTCATGTCCTTGATAACATTTCACCTAACTGCAAAAAACAAGAAGCATTACTCCCTCAAGACATGACACTTAAGTTTGTCAACTTTTAATTTTTCTTGCTATAATAATAATAATCCTTGCATTTGATATAGCGCTTTCACGTCTTCTAGAATATACTGTAAATTGAATTGTATATTTGTGGGCAAACGCGGCAGCCAATTGCACACAGCAGTGTCCCACAAACTGTCGTAGATTGAAAATGACCAATTTATTATTGTTTTGTTTTGGAGGGATTATTATTAGGCGTGTGGGGTAAGGAAACTTGCCCAAGGTTTCGCCCTGCCTGGAATTGAACTCAGGTCTCTTGCTTGCAAAGCGAGTGCTCTAACCACTGAGCTACAGGACTCCACAAACGTGGAGCACAAACATAGTGCAAGATTTTATGTTCAGCTGCTTCTCTAATATTTGATAAAGATATTAGAATAGTGGATAAGGTATTGACTGTGGTTTGGCCTGGAACAACATATAAGATTACTGTTCCTTGTAAAGATACACAGAGGAATGGCACGGGAACTCAAACAAAGAATTAAAAAGAAATTACATCAGATTTTAACAATCTTTACAATGCAAATAATTGTTAGAGCGCTAAATAGTAGAGTAAATACACTAAGATGTCAGATTGAGTCAGGCCAGTATCTCCTGAATTTTTCAGCACACAAAAAGGATTACTGCTAACAGTGAATCCAAGATGGGCTTTTCAGCTGAGTTTTGGTGACTACCATAATTTGAAAGTTGTGGGATAGTACTTCAAAATACGATGATGTTCCCTTAAATTGTGTTTGAGTTATTTAACCTGTTATTTCACAGCACAATATTGACTCCAGAATGTGGGAAAATATTATAATGTGAGGAAAAGGTAATGAATCATACTGACTGATACAGCACATTAACTTTTAATACCTTTCTTACATCACTCAAATTACTAATTTTGTTAATTATTCATGTTATGTTTTAAGCTAGTGCAAAGTATATCTGTACTACAGTGTATGTGCTAAGAACAAACACATGTATAAGGACACTGTACCGGTGCAGTGTTGCAAATAAAAAAGTATTTTTCACCTACAAAATGCACATTCACTATACTGTACAGTAAAGTTCTGTAAAAAGCTTTGAGTTGTTATCTCAAAGTGAAAGGTGCTATGTCAAATGCAAGAATTATTGTTATTATTTTAGTAGTAGCTGCAATAGTATTTTGATATATTAGCATTTATTAGAATCATAGAATCATAGAATTGTACAGCACAAAAAGAGGCCATTCAGCCCATCAAGTCTGTGCCGGCTCTTTGACTAGAGCAATTAATGTCAATCCCACTTCCCAGCCCTTTCCCCATAACCTTGCAAACCCGTTCTCCTCAAATACCCATCCACTGCGTTTTTAAAAGTAGTTATCGAATCGACCTCGACCACCCTTTCAGGCAATGCGTTCCAGATTCGAACAACTCGCTGAGGGAAACAAATTCTTCTCACCTCCCCTCTGCTTCCATTAGATACTATTTTGAATCTGTGAGGTCGAGTCACTGACACACCCACCAGTGGAAACAGTTTTTCCTTTTCCAACCTATCAAATCCCCTCATGATTTTGAAGATCTCTATTAGGTCTCCTCAGAACCTTCTCTGCTCCAATGAGAATAATCCCAGCCTCTCTAGCCTTTCCTCATAATCAAGGTCCCTCATTCCTGGTACCATCCTCGTAAATCTCCTCTGCACCCTTTCCAATGCCTTAACATCCTTTCTATAGTGTGGTGCCCAGAACTGGGCGCAATATTCTAACTGAGGCCTAACCAGTGTTTTATACAGGTTAATCATAATCTCCTGACTCTTGTACTCTATGCCCCTATTTATAAAGCCTAGTATCCCATTTGCCCTTTTTACAGCCTTATCTACCTGTCCTGCCACCTTCAAGGATTCATTTACCTGCACCCCCAGATCTCTCTGTTCTGTTACCCTCCTTAAGATTGTATTACCAGCCTATATTGCCTCCCCTCATTCTTTCTCCCAAAATGCATTACTTCGCATTTCTCTACATTGAAACTCATCTGCCATGTGTCTGCCCATTTATCATTCTGTCTGTGTCTTCCTGCGGTTGGCTCCTACCCTTCTCACTGTTTACCAACCTACCTAACTTTGTGTCGTCCGCAAACTTGGAAATGGTGCTTGCTATACCCAAGTCCAGATCATTTATGTATATTCAGAAGAGCAGTGTTCCTAATACCGATTCTTGGGGGACTCCACTGTACACTTCCCTCCAGTCAGAAAAGCAGCCATTCACCACAACTCTCTGCTTTCTGTCTTCTAACCAGTTCTGGATCCATGCTGCCACTCTCCCTTTTATACCATGTAAGCAAGTTTTCATAATTACATAGAATAAAGGGCTGAAGAATCTAATTCTGTTTGCAATAACATCAGATGCGCTTTGAGATGTCTAGAAGATGTAAAAAGTGCTATATCAAATGCAAGGATTATTATTATTATAATAAGTTTAACATTCTGCTTTAAAAATTTTAATCTGTTCATAACTCCTGTATTCTCTGAATAAATACAGAAATATCAGATAGGAACGATAAATCTCCAAGGTTTACACAATAAGCATATTTGTTCACATAATTCACAATGTAGTACATCGAAGTACAGTCAGCAAATTATCATTCCAGTGTTTTTTTCTTAACGAGAAATGGTAATGTTTCACATTCTTGCTTTCTTCTAAGAAGATTTCATGCACCACTTTGCATTCTAGGCACACTCTCATGAAATTCCATTTCGATTCTATGTTGACTAGATATTTCTCCAGCTTCATTTTCCTGCTCTATGAAACTTTTTGCAGAGCTCCTCAAACTCAGGCCTGCTTCGGTGATGAGCAAGTGGTGTCAAAAGCTTTGAGACTTCCTCTTTATGTGAAAGGAGCTATATAAATGTAAAATTGTATTGCTACGCCCCTCTGTCTGATCGGTGTTAGCTGAGCTTTCAGCCATTATGCCCCTGCTCATCAGACCGCTACCCAAATACTTCAATCTAACTCCCTTCTTGTCTTTCAAAAATCTACCTTTGACCATGATTTCAGTCACCTCCCTCTTACTTCTAATTCTATCTTGCTCAACTTTCTACACATTCATCTTGAAGATGTGTTGAGGCACCATATCAGAAGCAAGCATTATTATTATGATTATTCCCTGTAAAGTGCTTTGAGTCCAAATGAATCCTGTGCAATGCCTACATGAGCATGTTTATAAAATGTAAGAAAAAGGGTTAATATCTTCAATTAAGGAGAACAAAAGACAAGACAAAATGGGTGAGACTCTTAACCTGAAGGTTCAGTCCTTCAGATGAGACATTAAACTAAGGGTCCATCTATCTGTTTAGATGGACGTTACAGATCCCTTATCAAAATTCAAAATGAGAAGCTAGTTTCTGTCAATGTACCGGCCAACAATGCCCCAGATAAAATTGGTCATTCACTTTATTTGTAGGACATTGCTGTACCCAAATTAACTGCTGCGTTCAACAACAACAACAACAACAAGATTCCATTTATAAAGCGCCTTTCACGTCAGGAGGACGTCCCAAGGCGCTGCACAGTTGGGTCATGACCCGAGCAGGGGGGAAATGGTCAGGGTGAGGGGAGGGAAGGGAGGGAGCGAGGAGGGGGGAAATGGTCAGGGTAAGGGGAGGGAAGGGAGGGAGCGAGGAGGGGGAAGAGAGTCGAGAGGGGAGCTGAAGGCTCGGTCAAAGAGAAAGGTTTTGAGACCGGCCTTGAAGGAGGAAAGGGAGGAAGCAAGGCGAAGGCACTGGGGGATAGAGTTCCAGAGCCTGGGGGCTGAGAGGCTGAAGGCCCGACCACCGATGGTAGGGCGGTTGGGGCGGGGGACGTGGAGCAGACCGGAGCCAGAGGAACGGAGGGTACGGGCAGGTAGGTAGGGGGATAGTAGGTCGGAGAGGTAGGAGGGAGCAAGGCCGTGAATGGCCTTGTAGGTGAGGATGAGGATCTTGAAATCAAGATCAAGTTCAATTCCAAAATGTAGTCACTGTACCGCATAGTAACTACTTTGACAGGGTCTCGGAGCATCCTCCTAATTTGGAAGGCACTATATTAAATGCAAGGATTATTATTATTATTATTATAAATACTCCAATTATGTGCAAACAATGGGTTTGACTGGCTGAATGACTTTTTCTTGTTTAAATTCCTTCTTATATCTTCATTTTTCTTGTCTCATATAAATG
This sequence comes from Callorhinchus milii, assembly GCF_018977255.1. NCBI lineage: Eukaryota > Metazoa > Chordata > Chondrichthyes > Chimaeriformes > Callorhinchidae > Callorhinchus > Callorhinchus milii. The sequence goes on along the minus strand of NW_024704745.1, from coordinate 36,921,080 downwards.
ATTGGATACATTTTTCTGCATTGTCATTATAATTTTTTTAGCTGCCAAATAGAATAATATAATTAGAACTAAGGTATATGTTAGATACTTCTTTCACTCGGTTTAAGTAATATCTTGAGTATTTGTCCATCCTGCATGCTTGTTTTTCTTCTATTAGTTTTTGAAAGATAATATCACTGATACTTTATAGCCTGGAAAAAGAATCTTAAATGGTTAAAGGTAAGAATGTTTGCTTTATATTTTGGAAAATGTGCTCAAATATTAATCGCAGTAATGAAGTACACCATTTAGACAAATATTGCAGTCTCCACATCTTCAGGGAATTTCCCTTTATTTCTGTTTGTATTCATGATATAAGTGGAAATAATATATTTAATCAATGAGGAAGGCAGGATCATAAACTGAAGGAAAAATTGCAGTGGAGGCATTTGATATGTGGCAAAGTCACAAACACATCTTAACATCAGAAAAGATGTCAAGAGGCAGAATTGGTTTCGATTTCAAGATCCTCACCCTTGTATTCAATCCCTGCAATCCTCTGCACCCCCCTACCTCTCTGACCTCTCTACCTCTCTGACCTCCTCTCTTTTCAAAACAGTACCCGTTGCCTTCGTTCCTCCGGGTCTCACCTCCTCCTCATCCCCCCAGTCGTCCACTCCACCCTCAGTGGCCGTAACTTCAGCCACTATGCTCCAAGACTCTGGAACTCCCTTCCTTACTCCCTTTGACTCGCTCCCTCCCTTCCTATTTTCAGTTCTCTGCTGAAGACCTTTCTCGCGCCTTTGGTCACCTTCCTCCCCCTCCCCCTGGCTCGGTCGTGGGATCCGTCACTGTGAAGCACTCTGAGATGCCGTCCGGTGTGGAGGGTGCTATATAAATCCAAGTTGTTGTTGTTTCATAGCTGCATCTATAAGGATGGATTTAATTGGTGAGATTAAAAGACCCACTTTTAACTTATTCCTCCAACTGGTCTTGCAACTGTTAAGGGAACAGGTGACAAGTTTATTTACTATGTAGATAAAGAAATAATAATTTTCAGGTTCAGTGTGTGTCTGTGATCAAGGTAATTCTGTGAATGTTGTCAATTTTGTTTTAAATGCCATGAAATACTAAACAGGTACAAGAGAAGACTGGAGAAAATAAGGTTGAAAATAGTGTCTTCTTCACACCTTTTTCAATGGAATCTAGATTGCTGCACTCCAAATTATTTTACTTTTCAAAGAAAAAAACTTGGCTGTCCATCATCAACAGAGCCTTGATTACTACGGACCTGCCTGACTCAGAAACGAAACAATCTCACAGACCTAACTGACTAGTACACAGAAATCAATTGCTTCCAATATTCCATCGCAAGGCATATGATGTTGGTGTCAACTCAAAGAGATCACATTTACTTTCTCCCATACATCGCTAGCTGTTAAAACTTGATCTTCACTTTACTTATTTTTGTGATTGTTTAAATTTATGTTCTCTCAATACTACCAAACAGTAGATATAAGTTGCTGAATAAATGCTTTTTTAAAAAAATTAGATTATAATATTTCTAACTATATTATTTTTGAGGGTGTCAATAAATTAACACTCTTTACAAATTATGTTACAATGCTGCATCGGGGTTCTAATGCTTTTATTAAGTACTCCATGACTTTACTTCACAAAAGACTAATTGCTCTGAGGTTAGGAAGTTAGCATCAATGTAAAATATTCTCTCTAAAAAAGTACTGGGGACAAAAGAAGAGACCTAATTTCTTAGAGGCACTTTAGTATTAGTTTAGGAAATAATATGAGTTTAATTTGAGATCAGAGAGATAGTGAGGCCAAACCAATGTTAATAGACAAAGGATGATTTAAGATTTGTGGCTTCAAAAGCAAGATCTTATTAGTTAGACTAGTAAAAGATTTGAAGAAGCAACAGCTGAGGAAGATTTTTACTCTTCCATTGAAGGGCTTGGTTTAATTCAAGGCTCAATAATTGAACCATTGCACTGTAAGAGAGAAACAACTCAATCTGAAAGCTAGGGAATGTTAAGTGATATAAAGAATGTATGAGGTTTGTTGATCAATGGAGATCATTGATGTAAAGAAGAAACAAAGCCCTGACTTCCACATGTTAAAGAGTTGTATTATTGAGCTTAAAACAATTCTTTTTTTAATATGTATGTGCTGGTATACACATATGTCCTTTTTCAGGTGGATTTTGAAACCTGAGCGGGAGGGAGGTTGGAAGGACTTGTAAAGAGAGTCCCGGAAGGCAGGGGCAAAGTAGAGACATGAACAAGGTTAGAGTTGGCGGTCGGAAGGGAACGGCTGGACGAGAAGTTGTCACAAGAGATTCAAGGTGGGGCAAGGTTATGCAGGCAATTAATGGTAAGGACAAAAATATTACAATTGATTTGCTGGGGGGATCAAGTGTCTATGAAATTGGTTGAGGATGGAGTAATAAACTCAGAAAACCTAGTGCAGAAGAAAAAGTTTGCTTTTTTTTAATGATGAGGAACATTTAACTCTAGAAAGCTGTGATATGACATCTGTCTGATTATTTTTAATGTAGTCTCTGGTGCAGCCAAATGCCATGAGCTCACACTGAAACCTCAATGCTTACCTTCTATTAACTCAAAGTGGTAATAGAAGATAAGTGTTGAGAAAGTGTACCCCTCAGCTCAGTATCAGATTCCGCCACTGTTAAGTGCCTTGAGATGCTACTCTGGGTGAAGGACATTTTATAAAGGCAAGTTGTTGCTGTTGTTGTTAAAGCTAAGATCTTGAATTACTGGGACACAGAATACATTTTATCAACACCTGCTTTCAATCGATGCCCACAGACATTATAGAATAAAAGGAGTAATGACTTTAGATAAGTAGTTTAATTCAAACAAATAAATGCAATCTTCTCATTTTATAAATCATAGTGTTTTTTTTAATAACATCTTATTTGAAAAAAATGTCCTGAATGGTTCAGCACTATTAAAAACTGTCTGTAGCTCCCACGAGGAAATAAAATAAATTGACTATTATACTGAAAGTAAAATCTAATCACACTTAATAAAACAATTAATCATCATCCAATTAGTTGTTATTGTGAAGAACAGTTCAATGATAATGGCATCTGCTGTACAGAATGAGGAGCCAATTCATATTACTTTACAGTCATATCTCATCTGCAGAAGAGGCAGAGTCAATTGTGGGTTTCAAGAGGAACTAGACACTTGTATGAAAGATAAAGGCTTGAAGGGGTATGGAATAGGATGGGGCAGTGGGATTGAATGAACAGCTTGCTCTGAGAGCCAATGGAAACTCAATGAGGGGAATGGTCTAGTGCGCTGTAAATTTCTATGATTCTATAGAGAAGTTTCAAAACAATATTTGAAAGAACCGAAAAGAGTGCAAACCATTGGAGAAAATGCAATGTTTTCCTAAGATTAAAACTGGTTGCATTTTGTTTTCACCACAAAAAATGTAATGAAGTATGAATGAAATGCAAGGTAGAGATGAAATCTGGATGAAGATATTACCAAAGTACGTGTGCAGATTTAAACGGATTTAGGTGGGCTAGAAAAATAAATCCTTCAAAACATGAAATGCACCTTGGTAAAATAGTCTAGAAAGACTTGCAAGCCCGTTTTCTGGTCTGAAAGTATGTATGAAAATGTTAATACNAAAAACATATTTTTCATCCTATATTTGTTTATAATAGCATTCTATGTTATTTTGCTTGCATATTATGTGAAAGGCACTATATGAATATCATTGCTGTTTGTGTTCTGTTAAAACTATTGAATCATCTTTCCACAAATTGAACAAAGCTAATCACTAATAGTCTTCACTCCTGCATTCTATCTCCAGAGAGGGAGTTCTGTACAGATTATCTTTGACCATCCACCTTCCCCTACCCACCACCAGCAACCAGCAACTACAAGCTATAGCATAAGATTTACATCTTTCACCAACAACAGCTTTCACTGAGTCTCTAAAGGCTTAGTAACATGGAACTCATGAAATAGTTGTTCATCTCAGTCTTCTCAGCCCCCACTTATTCTGCCTATTATACGGGGCAAGTTAATATAGGGTAATGGCTAAATGTTTACTAAATGTTAGCGAGGTTGAATTTTATATAGGCTCAAGGGACTGAAAAACAACAAATCTCTGGGTGAAGTGAGCTGTACTCCAGCGTATGTAGGGGACAAGATAGGAGTACTGTGTAGCACTGATAACCATTATGAGGGGATAAATTACCATTGGTGAGATTCCAACAGACTGAAAACAAGTAAATACTGTTCCCACATTCAAGAAAGTTGACAAAATCACATTCAATAAACTCAGATCTCTTACCGAATCTCAAAAATTGGAAAAATTACAGAGGACCTGTAACTCCGTACTTAGAGCACTCGCCTCACAAGCAAGAGTTTGATTCCTGACAGTGCAAAATCTTAGGCAATTCTAACTCCACCCACTTCTGTTTACCTAACAGTAAGTAGGAACCTAGCGGTTAGTCGACTGCCGATTACTTTTCTGGAGATAATAATTCCTTCAAAAAAAATCATAATGATAGTAATAGGTTGGTCATTCAATCCACAACTGTTTGTGGCACACTGATGTGCGCAATTGGCTGCTACATTTTGCCCATACAGTATACAGTTAATTCACTTTACAGTATATTCTGTGAAGCGCTTTGAGACGTCTCAAAGACATGATAAGGCGCTATATCAAATGCAAGGATTATTATTATTAAAATGATTATGCAAATCATCAGAATGTAAACAGAAAGTTCCAAGTAAAAATATAGCATAATAACTGAAAGCAAAATACAGTATCAGAAAGAATAGATTAATCTGATGAACTTTAGACTTTTTTGAGAAAATAACATCCTAAATTGACTGTGGGAAGTCATATGACATATGATATATATCTAGACTTCCAAAAATCATTAATAGTAATAACCTTTAAATTTAATATAGTGCCTCTTATGTCAGGAGGACATCTCAAAGCACTTTACCAACTATTAGACAAAGTACCACAGGAAAGACTCTTTCAAAATTGATGTTACTGGGTATCAAGGGCAAGACATGGACATGTGTGCCTGTTCAGATGGGCTTTAAAGATCCCATGACAATTTGAAAAGAGAGTTTGTCAACAACAACAACAAAAGCAAAATTACATTTGTATAGCACCTGTTACATTGCGAGGACGTCCCAAGGTGCTGGACAGTCAGAGTTTTTGACCCGAGCTGGGGGTTGGGATTGGGGAGGGTGAAGGACAGGGGCGGAAGCAGGGTGATCGAAAGCACGATCGAAGAGGAGGGTCTTGAGATGGGTCTTGAAGGAGGCAAAGGAGCGGGCGAGGTGAAGGGACTGCGGGATGGAGTTCCAGAAGGTTGGGGCAGAGTGGTAGAAGGTCTGCCCGCCAATGGTGGGGTGGGTGAGGCAGGGTACGTGAAGCAGGCCATAGCCTGCCCCACCCATGGGGTTAAAAAAAATTCTCTGCGTCTCCCCTCTGGTTCTTTTTGCCAATTACCTTAAATCTGTTTCCTCCGGTTACCAACCTACCCACCAGATCAAACAGTTTCTCCCTAACTGCTCTATCAAAAAAAAAACTCATAATATTGACCAACTCTATTAAATCTCCCCTTAATTTTCTTTGGACTAAGGAAAATAATACCAACTTCTCTAGATTCTCCACATAATCCTCATCCTCACCTACAAGGCCATTCACGGCCTTGCTCCCTCCTACCTCTCCGACTTACTATCCGCCTACTTACCTGCCCGTACCCTCCGTTCCTCTGGCTCTGGTCTGCTCCACATCCCCCGCCCTAACCGCCCTACCATCGTTGGCCGGGCCTTCAGCCTCTCAGCCCCTAGGCTCTGGAACTACATCCCCAGGTACCTTTGCCTTGCTTCCTCCTTTCCTCCTTCAAGGCTGGTCTCAAGACCTTTCTCTTCGACCGTGCCTCCAGCTCCCCTCTTGACTCTCTACCCCCTCCTCACTCTCTCCCTTCCCTCCCCTCACCCTGACCATTTCCCCCCTGCTCGGGTCCTGACCCAACTGTCCAGCGCCTTGGGACGTCCTCCCGACGTGAAAGGTGCTCTATAAATGAAATCTTGTTGTTGTTGTAATCGTAGTCACTTATTGATGGTGTAATTCTTGTGAACCTTCTCCATGCTCTCTCCAAGGCTCTAACATCCTTCCTAATGTTTGGTACCCAGAATTGGACACAATACTCCAACTGAGACCTAAGCAGTGATTTGTAAAGGTTCAACATAGCTTCCTTGCTCTTATACTCTATACCTCTATTTGTAAAGCCAATGATTCTATATTTTTTTTACAGCTATGTCAACTTGTCCTGCCACCTTCAAAGATTTGTGTATGTGAACCCCAGGTATCTCTGTTCCTGTACCCCCTTTCAAACTATACCATTTAGTGTATATGGCCTCTTCTCATTCCTCCTCCCAAAATGCATCATTTCACACTTTTCTGCACTAAATTCCATCTGCCATGTGTCTTCCTACTTCACCAGCTTGTCTATGTCCTTCTGCAGACAGCTGCTATCCTCCTCACTGTTTACTACATTTCCAAGTTTTGTATCATCTGCGAACTTTAAATTGTTCTCTTTATATCCAAGTCCAGGTCATTAATATATATTAAAAAGAGCAGCAGTCCTAATACTGACCATTGGGGGAATACCTTTGCATTCCTCCCACTAGTCTGAACAAACAACCGTTCATCACTACCCTCTGCTTTCTATCTACCAGTCAATTTTGGCTGTCCTTTATTAACCCGTGTTTTTCCAAGTGAAAATTATTTTTCTCCCAGATTATGGTCTCTAGAAGTTTCCCTACCACCAATGTTAGGCTAACTGGTCTGTAGTTACCAGGTTTATTCCTCTTTCCTTTTTGAACAGGGATGTAACATTTACAACTCTCCAGTCCTTGGGCACTACTCCCATATCCAAGTAGGATTGAAAGATTATGGCCAGAGCCTTCGTTATTTACACCCTAACATCCCTCAGCAACCTAGGATGCATCCCATCCGGACCAGATGACATTTCTACTTTGAGTGCTGACAACCTTTTTAGTACCTCCTTTCTATTTTTCTTATCCAATTTCTCTACCCTCTCCTCCTTTACTGTAGCATTGGCAGCATCTTCTTCTTTTATGAAGATAGATGCAAAATACTCATTCAGTATCTCAGACATGATCTCTGCCTCCAAAGAACCTTTCCATTTTGGTCACTAATTGGCCCCACACTTCCTTTGACCATTGTTTTATCTTGATGAGTTTATAAAACACCTTAGTGTTCCTCTCTTTGCCTCTCTTATTCCCCTTTTCAGTTCTACTCTGCACTTTCTGTTCTCTACTTGAATCTCTACTGTGTTATGAAGCTGGCATATATTATAAACCTCATTTTTCTGTTTCATTCTAATCCCTTTTTTTAGTCATCCAGGGAGCACAAGCTTTGGATGCCCTGCTGTTCCTCCTCATGGGAATGTGTTTAGTCTGTACTCGAGCTATCTGACTTTTACTGTTTTACCTGCCAATCTTTGTTTCCAATCCACATGGGCCAGATCCATTTTCAACCCTCTAAAATTAGCCCTCTTTCAGTTGTATATCTTAACCTTGGATTGCTCCTTATCCCTTTCCATAATCATTCTAAGCCTGGTGATACTGTGCTCTGCTATCCAGATGTTCCTCCACTAAAACCTGCTCCACTTGCCCCACTTCATTCTCCAGGACTAGATCCATCCTCGTTGGGCTAGAAACATACTGATCAAAAAAGGTCTCCTGTACACATTTTAGGAATTCTTCCCCCTCCGTGCCTTTTAGACTGTTTTTTCCTGAGTCTATGTTAGGATAATTGAAGTCCCGTATTATCACTACTCTATTGTTTTTACATTTTTCTGAAATTTGCTTTCAGATTTGCTCTTCCATCTCCTTCCCACTATTTGGTGGTCTGTAGTATTCACCCAGCAGGATAACACCTTTTTTGTTCCTTAACTTTAACCACATAGATTCTGCCTTTGAACCCTTTCGATCATCATTCTTTACCAGAGCTGTAACAGTTTCTTTGATCAATACTCCAATCTCCCCTTCAACCCCTCCTTTCCTTCCCCATCCCTCATGAATGCACTGTAGCAGGAATGTTAAGCTCCCATTCCTGCCCTTGCTTGAACAGGTCTCCATTATTACTACTACATCATAAACTTGTCCATCCTCTAATATTCAATGTTTGCATATGTTTCAAATAGATGTACTCTGTAGTTCACCAGATGGTAATATCCACAGTGCTGCATAATGTAGTAAACACTACACAATGGTTTCAAAGAGAAACCAATAGCATGGGAATCATTGACTTGACGTTTATAGTTTCTACATGCATTATTAATGCTATGCTTCTAAAACAAAGCAATAGTTTACCATCGCTATTCTGGGCTTGAAGGAGAAGAAACATTATCCTCTGAATCTATAAAGTTTATGATTCATTACCAAGGATGACATTACTAAAGCTTTGCTTTCTGACACTCATAGTTGATACATTTGGTTCTTTCAAAATGTTTACACACACACACACATTAAATAGGCAAAAGATGCACAATATGTAACCATTTGTAATCTGTGTAAATATGTAATCTTTTATCGCTAACAAACCTACAGAAATCTTGCTGTTTATTTTTATATTTTTGTTATGTTCTCTTCATGATTCCTCTTTGCCTTCCTAATTATCTTTTTAACCTCTTCCTGGTTTCCTATATTCATTTCTGTTTTCCTCTCCATTTTCCTCTCCATTTTCCAGGCAGGGCGAAACCTTGGGCCAGTTTCCTTACTCTACACGCCTAATAATAATCCCTCCAAAACCAAAAACAATAATAAATTGGTCATTTAAAATCTACAACTGTTTGTGGGACATTGCTGTGCGCAATTGGCTGCCGCGTTCGCCCACAAATATACAGTCAATTCACTTTACAGTGTGTTCTGTGAAGCGCTTTGGGATGTCCTCCTGACATGAAAAGCGCTATATCAAATGCAAGGATTATTATTATTATTCTGTATTTTTCAAATACTGTTTTCCTTAGATGCAGTTTTGTCTTCACCTCCTTATTTACCCATAGTATCCCATTATTAGTAAATTGTCCCTTATTCAATGGAATATATTTCTCCTGTAAATTTTCTAAATTATGCTTAAAAATCTTCCATTGTTGCTCAGCATTTTTGTTTGCCGATTTTACCTTCCAGTCTACCTCCACCAGTTCATTCCTTATACCATTATAATTAGCTTTTTGCTTCCAATCAAGGACCTTGGTACTTGTCCATCTCCTTTTCTATAATAATTTTGAACCTTAATATATTTTGGTCACTACCTCCGAAGTCCTGCCGCACATTTAAATCGCTGATCTGCTTTAGCTCACAGCCCCATTACTGGGTCGAACAGCCCTTCTTCTCCTGTTGGAGTTTCTACATTTTGGGACACAAAAGAGCCCTGTACACATTGCAAAAATAAGAAACTCATAAAAGCATTGAAATTACTGACTTCCCTACTAATAAAAGTGCCTTGCCACATGGACTAGATGTTCTGCTGGTAAATTCACTGTGCTATGCTCACTTACAAGACTTCAGCTCCAAGGCAATCTCAGGTTGGAGCATCAATGTTGCAAATTGACATGACAGCCCTGGATGAAAGCTAACTTTCTACAGTGGAACGTCAACAAGACCAAGACCCTGCTGCTTGGCTCCCGTCAGCGCCTCCACATTTCAGGCACCGACAGCATCACCATCCAAGTATCCTGTTGAAACCTCAACTATCTTTCCTACCCCACACCCGTACCATGTCCTGCTCTTCCTTCCCCCACCTCCGCAACATCACCCAGCACCGCCACTGTCTCACACCACAGGCCGCCGAGACCCTCATACATGAATTCATAACATCCAGGCTCGACCACGCAAACTCCCTGCTTGTCAGCCTGCCCAACTCCTCCCTCCACAGGCTGCAGATCATCCATAACTCTGCAGCCTATGTTCTCTCCCTCATCTGGCTCCGCGACACTATCACCCTCATCCTCGCCTGATTCCACTGGCTCACAGAGAGGATACAGCTCAAGATCCTGGTCATCACGACCTTCAATGCCCTCCATTGCCTTGCTCCCCCTTACCTCTGTGACCTTCTAACCCCCTACCATCCTGCCCGTTCCCTCTGCTCAGCCAGCTCCAACCTGCTTCACATCTTGCACCTCACCCATGCCACCATTGGCGAGCGGGCCTTCTGCCACTCTACCCCCACCCTCTGGAACTCCATCCCACAGTCCCTCTGTCTCACCGCCTCCCTTGTCTCCTTCAAGACCCATCTCAAGGCCCTCCTGTTCGAGCTTGCCTTCGATCACCTTCGTTCCCCCACCTGCCTTCCACCCTCCCTGATCATGACCCCCAGCCTGGGTCTGAAGCACTGATTGTCCAGCACCTTGGGACATCCTCCCAACATGAAAGGTGCTGTACAAATGTAGTGTTGTTGTTTTGATGAAGTTACATGTGGATTATGGTGAAGAATAAGAGACCAATGAAAAATGAACCAGTCTGTGACTCAAGACCCAGAGGAGAATAGATATCATGCAATTAATGTCATTAGCTGATCTATCTTTATGTTCCATTTAACAATGTTTCCAATGTATTTCATCCATGTTTTGATCATGGGTTGTAATTTGTAGTGTGTCTGAAAGGATCTTAAATCACAAATGGGAGTCTCCTTCCATAATCCCCCTGATAAAACTGATCGTTGTTGGTGAGTAATTTTTGCTGTGCTCAAATTGACTGCCGTGGTTACCTACAAAAAAAACAGTAACTACATTTTAAGTATAATCAAGTGAAGCGCTTTTTACATCCTCACAACATTAAAAGGTGCTATATGAAAGGTACGGATGTCAACTGGAAGTAATTTGCTTTATAGCATTCTCCTTCTGAATCTTTGGGGCGGAGAACAGCTCAGAGTCATTATTAAATAATAATAATAATGATCCTTGCATTTTATACAGCACCTTATCATGTCTTTCAGATGTCTCAAACCACTTCCCAGAATATACTGTAAAGTTAATTGACTGTGTATTTTGTGGACGAAATGCGGCAGTCAATTGTGCACAGCAGTGTCCCACAAACAGTCATAGATTGAAGTGACCAATTTAATTATTACTTTTTAAATTAAAGAAACTGATGAAGCACTGCAAATTAGACCCAAATATCAGAAGGTCATTGGTCAGGCTCATTGAAAAGAAAAAAGGAAACATTATTGATAAAACAAAATACAATTATACCAAAAAGAAAGGAAAGAAAATATATCCAGAATTAGTTTCAATGTCATTCACCTAATAAATGGGCCAAAGTGGTTCCAATATGGCTAAATTTACTAATTAGCTAGTATTTAAAAAGCAGTTGACAAGAGGAAAGCAATGATGTCTTCAGTCACATCCTACTTTTAATCAAATGAAGCAACTTTAAATTGACAGAGATGACTATGTCTATGTAAACTGTCCAAGACTGTTTCTGAGTTTCCAAATAGTCTTTATTAAAGCCTTGGAACTGTCACACCACTTTACTTTCTTCCTTAGTTGCATTTGCTATACAATTCACCAAGTTGAGCCAGAACAACTTTGGTGAGCTATTTTTAAAAATACTAGGTTTAAACCATAATAGATTTAAACATGCCTTTCAACCCCTTTGGCTGTGATGGCTTTGCTGCAGGTTAGCTCTTACCATCTGTCCGTTAATCCCTTTTGCATGACTCATTCATTGTTATAATTTATTTGAATGTGTCCAAATTTGGATATTTGACGGATGCAAACTGCATAGGGAATTAGATAGAGAGAGTAACCCTAAGACTTTGAAGATTTGCTTGCCACTGTACTGCCATCCATATAATTACTCAGGTAATTGCTTTAATATAAAACTTCAATGGAAAATATACCAGAGAAACTTTGTGCGGGTGGTGAAGATTTCAGTAAATCAGGCAGCTAAACACTGTATAGTTGATATAAAAAATTGGAACAACTAGCATGTTTTAATTTTTCTGGGTTTCAAAGCTGCCAAGTCCACAGACGTAATTTCAGAAATGCCACTGCTGCAAATTAATAAAAAACCTTCAATATACTATGTACACTTTTGGTACATTACTGAGTAATGAGTAATATAGGGACTTTGAAATTGCTCTTGGTGCTTTACATTAAGAATCTGTGAATGTCTGAAGGTTCATTGTACAATTCATAGTCCTATCAACCTGGCTGTGGTTTGGGTGATTTTTTTGACCATGAAGAAATGTGGAGGGGAAATATTTAGCAGAAGAAGCAATGAAAACAAGAAAACAAGCCAGAGAAATAAGCAAAATATTTTGGTCTGCAACCAAAAGCTCTGTGATTGGTCGTGCTTTAAAATACATGTTAATTGTTCGACTAGTTGTATAAGACAAAAAAGGTACTATTTAATAAACTGTGGAACCTCACTGAGTAGAGTGGTGAAGAGATTTGTTAGACATTTTAGAAGGAGAAATTTCACCTGAGTCAAAATCAATTCTATTTATGCAGACCTTCAAAGTTTAAGAATTTGGCAAATTCTTAGCAGAAACAAAAGCTGGTTTTCTATGAGGATATTTAAGAACTACATAAACTAGACTTCAAAGTTAAAAAAAATCAGCAATTTACCAAATTCTGGATGCTCTAGAATGCCATATAAATATAATTAATCTGAACCCAGATTGAACTTCTCCCCTTTGATATTGTAAAATAAAAGGATTATTAAAGGAAAACACTCTTGTGTAACTGTAAGGAATAAGCAAGGTAAGAGTGGGGGGAAGTTAAATTAAACTTTGGAGTAATTTTGCACCATTAAGCTAGGAGAGAAAAGCATACATTTGTGATAGGAGTGAATTTATACACGATGGGTTAGATTTTTTTGTGAGTGTATAGAGGCTTAATTGAAGGTGTTTTTAGAACAATTATCAGTTTGTAAGTGTATCAAAATAGTCTTAATGCACTTCAGAGGATTTATGGTAAACTCTACTGACTATTTGGAGCTGAACTTGAGAGCCAATTTTCACACAGCAATGTCATACAAATCACCATTAAGTTATTGATCAATTGTATCTGGATGTTTGTTGAGCAGGAAACAGGCGAGGAGGAGAAATCCCTTCTTTTTTCAAATAGTGCCATGGGATCTTTAATGTTACCAGAACAGCCAGACGGGACTCTGATTTAACGTTTCTTGCAAAAAATGGCATCTACAATCAAAGCCCCAGCATTGCACTGGTGTTTCAGCCATGATAATGAGCTCAAAATCCCTACATGTGACGCAGGCTTGAACTCCGCACTTTCTGAGTGCTACCAACTGGACCAGGCTGACACCCATAGTGAAAGCTCACAGAATCATTCAATTGGCAAAACAGGCATTTGACCCTCAAAAAAAAGATGCTTCTCATGTTTCCTGAGTCCAAGTTGTTGTTCAGTGGGTGAATAGAGTCCATTGATATGTTAGATATGTTCTAGTCTTGGGAAAGATTGAGTTCTTCTCATTCCATGCTTTCATTTCAGGGGACTCTGACATTAGGAAAAGGCTGCTTCTCTGGCTTTCAAACTTTGGTCCATTATCTGAGAAAAATAAACATAGTGATCAGAAATTACTGCTCAGCAGTTATTCTTTCACTTATTTCCTTCAATGCTGTGTAAGAAACAAAATAAATCCCCTTCTACTCTGAGATTGCTGCAGATCTGTGATATACTACCGGCAATCAGTAATGAAGGACAACAAAAAATAATTGTTCCAGTCGCTGAAGACTGCAAGTTCCACAAGTGAAATGCTTTCTGGCATTTCAATTTCTGTGCACAATACTAAACTTCAATAAATCGGTCCTTCATTATGCACTAATTCGTCAATTGTTTTTCGCCCTTGATCAGATGATGCAGGAAATTAAAATGTCATGTTGATGAATGTATTTGAGGGACATCTGTAGGTGAATAGAATCTAGCATCTTATTTTCAGCTGATCCATGCTGTGACTGACCTGGAAACACTTGGTGCTGACATTTAGTCTAAGAGCCTATTTCTACTCATCTGCCATTCTTCATCTTGGTGAGACAAAATCAGACGACTCTGAAAGCATTTACTTAGGCATGTACATATTATGAGTCTTCAAGATAAATGGTAATTTTAATTGTTGGGTCCGGAAAGTAGCAATAAGATAAAATGAGAAACTAGTATAAAAAAACAATAAGCACTTTAAGAATAATTATAGTCAATTGTAAAAATTAATTAGGAATACCCTGTAGCATTCTGCACTCTGCGCACTATGCTATACTTGAAAATGTACATGAGCATTTTAGGCAATACAATTAGTATAAATTCTCAAGTCTGATTTCAGGTATGAAGCCCAGATTATGGCCGTATGCCACATTTTGAGAAGGAAGAATAATTATATCACCCAGAGAGGCAATTGTTTCTGATACTTAATGCAGTTGCGACAGATTTTTTTCCATACAGATCAATTTAATACAACTTAATAGAATTGTGTGTGACGTATTTTTTTATACAGATCACAATTTTGTGGATGTGCTTCCATGCCTGATCCTGAAAATAAGTTTTATTTTCTGTTCTGACTATACGTAATATTATTCTTTTTCACTGACAGGTTGCAGTAACAGACCAGGCATCTAGGGAGATATGCTGCTAATTATTTTTATTTAAAAAAAATTAAACACTACGTGTGTCAGCTTTGAATACTTAAAAGGTCTACTAATTAGGAAAAAGTCAGTCAGTATGTGTCAGCCTGGCACAGTGATAGCACTCTCACATCTAATGTAGAAGGTTGTGGGTTCAAGCCCTACATCAGGCCTTGAAATTGCATAGTCTAAGCTGACACTCCAATGCAGATCTGGGGTGGTCATGCATTGTTGGAGATGCCATCCTTTGGATGAGATGTTGTACCAAGGTCCTTTCTGCCTGCTCAGGTGGTCGTTAATGATTTCAGGGAGCTATTCGTAAAGAGAAGGGAGTTTCTCCCGTTGTCCTGGTCAATAATCCCCCAAATAAAATGGTCTCTCACTCCATGGCTGTTTGTGGGACATTGCTGAGCACAACTGGCTGCTGCGTTTCACTCACAAAATACAGAGTCAAACCAATTTACAGTAGTACCAACACTAAGATCCTCATCCTCACCTACAAGGCCTTGCTCTCTCCTACCTCTCCAACCTACTATCCCCCTACCTACCTGCCCGTACCCTCCGTTCCTCTGGCTCTGGTCTGCTCCACATCCCTCGCCCCAACCGCCCTACCATCGGTGGCCGGGCCTTCAGCCTCTCAGCCCCTAGGCTCTGGAACTCCATCCCCCAGTGCCTTCGTCTTGCTTCCTCCCTTTCTTCCTTCAAGGCCGGTCTCAAGACCTTTCTCTTTGACAGTGCCTTCAGCTCCCCTCTCAACTATCTAACCTCTCCTCGCTCCCTCCCTTCCCTCCCCTCACCCTGACCATTTCCCCCCTGCTCGGGTCCTAACCCAACTGTCCAACGCCTTGGGACATCCTCCCGACGTGAAAGGCACTCTATAAATGGAATCGTGTTGTTGTTGTTGTATTTCCTGTCAAGCGATTTGAGACATTTCAATGATGTGAAAGCTGCTCTATCAAGACTCCACAGGCTTCATACCTCAGCTGCTTCATGTTCTCAGCACGATCCACTTTTACCATTCGTAGGCTTTTCAGCCATTATCACCTCACATCTGAAGTACATTTCAGAGACCCTCCACCTCATCTTTAAAATCCACCTCAATAGTCATAATTTTGCTGCCCTTTTTGGTAACCTTATCCAACCATCCTCTGCTGGAGCCAGCTCCTTTCAGCTTGGGTTGTCGGTCAACTTTGTGACGAATGTTAATACATCCTCGTGACGTGAAAGTTGCTCTATAAATGTAAATTGGAAAATTGTAAATAGTATAGTAAATTATGTTTGCAGTGGAACCACAAATCGCTATGTGAGCACTGTCAATTCTATCCTATACTTTGGCATGTCAGCCTTCTTATTCTCATAGTGCTACTGCTACAAGTGCCTTTCTTCCTTTATATCTAATTTTACTTAGTCTTAGCTTTTGAAAGCATTTTGCTTTAAAACTTTCGATTTCACAGAATTACAGAAAATTCTTCAATTAAATTATTTCAGATATTTTTCTGGCGTCCTTAAAGAGAATCAACTTTTAGTTAAGACTAATTTAATCAGACTAACAGACTGATTATTGATATTTTTGCCTGCTGATTGTGAGATAAACAGTTTTGATATTGTCCGTTCAGGGTCAATCTTCTTGCTGCTTGCACCTAGGAGAAGTAAGCGCATGCCATGAGAGAAGCGACCTTGAATGCTGTTAAACGTGATAGCCCAATGGAGGGCACTTAATAGCCTAAAATTACATGCAGAATCATACTTCCAAATTCAGATTTAATTGAAGAATTTTCTACAATTCTGTTTGATTAGAAATTTTAAGACAAACTGTTCTTATAGGAAATACAGGTCTTTACTAGTGCATTTCGACCACAAAGTATACAGTTTATTCACTTTACAGTATATTCTGTGAAGCACTTGGAGACATCTCAAAGATGTGATAAGGCACTATATCAAATGCAAGGATTATTATTATGACTTGAGTCTCCTCAAATTCCTTCTTCAGAGAGATGCAGCTGACTCTGTACCTTGTGAGCTTCTACGTCCTTTTGTGGTCGCAGACATCCATCTGCTTTTCTTCCACCTAGTTATAAAGTACCAACCAATGGTTTCTACACCAAAGCTCAGTCAGAAAATATTGTATTCTGCATTGCTATAAATGGTCACCTCCTACATTAACTATCCCTACCAATTGTCTTCATTACCTCTTAGTCTGAAGTGCGGTGAAATGCTCATTTTTCAATGTGTGCTCTTAACTGTGAAATGAGTTGTTATTTAATTAAGCTTTAGAAGCATTCAGCATATTTGAAAGGAAGGATTTTCAGAATTTATTTTGTCAGCTGGGTATCTGACACACACAGAAACTTATCAACATCCTTAGCTGTATGCAAAAAAAACTGCAGAGTGTTCTTATATATAGGCATTGTGGAGTTCTGTAGCTCAGTGGTTAGAGCACTCGCTTTGCAAGCGAGAGACCTGAGTTCATTTCCAGGCAGGACAAAACCTTGGGCAAGTTTCCTTACTCCACACGCCTAATAATAATCCCTCCAAAACCAAAAACAATAATAAAATTGGTCATTTTCAATCTACGACTGTTTGTGGGACATTGCTGTGTGCAATTGGCTGCCGCGTTCACCCACAAAAAAAATATAGTCAATTCACTTTACAGTGTGTTCTGTGAAGCGCTTTGGGACGTCCTCCTGACGTGAAAAGCGCTATATCAAATGCAAGGATTATTATTATTATTATTATTTTAGGAGGTGCTTATGTTAACATTTTTTTTAAACACGCATGGTCATATTAACACATATATATCTTTGATAAGAGATTAGAGCAAAGTCAAATAAGTTATTTTCCAGAACTCTGAAAGCAGAGAAGGAAGTGAAGTAGAAGGAATTTGTAAGAAGGTTCCAGAGGACGGGGGCAAGGTGGGTCTAAAGATTTGCGCGACAAGGAGGTGGTGAAAGTGCAATGTGTCTGTGGTTGAATTTCTATTGCACATTTACATGGCCTGTTCATTTTAGTGCCAGTCCATACACAGTTAGACTGTCAACAATGTCAAAGCCCATCTGTTTGGTCACATGAGATACTCACTTAATTTGCTTTACTCAACACCCCATAGGACCAGCTCTGCATGCTCTGTTGAATTCCTGAGAGAAATATTTCAGAATGAGTTCTATCTGGTAGTTGGCTGTTTGGCAAGAAATGTGTGTCATCCAGGCCAGTGTTGGGAGTCTAAATCTACATCATCTTTCTCACAGAGAGTGGAGTTTGAAAACCTGTTTTTATTTATTCCCCAAACTACTGCACAAAATACAATCCAGCACAGCAAACCCACAATTAGAGATAAAGTGCATGATTAGGTTACTAATGATGGATTTACGTCGTTTCACTGAAACAGGTGGTAAATTGCAGTCCAGTGCTAAGGATTGCTGATTCTTTGCCAAATGTTGTATTTAACAAAACATTTCAAATTCCTGTGGGATTTGGTTGAATCTTTAAGAGGGCTGCAGGCGTGATTGAGATGAGATGAGCTTCAGGGGAATACAAGAAAGCATCTGACTTGCTTGTGATATTTCCAGAAACCTTATTTGGAGTTATTATACAGGAATGATCATCTGCTGTGTTCGATAAATAAAAGAAAAACAATCCTTGCAATTGGTAAATTGACTTATATTGTCAAAATATCATTATGGATTTAGTGTAAAATGTGACAACTGTGCATTTGTAAGTGAATGTTTAATTTACCTACACCAATGTCCCATAAACAGTGACAAAATGTTGGTGAGAAACAGGTTATTGTGTACTTTTTTCAGACTTCTGCTAACTTGAGGTTTGTGATTCCAGTTTATGAATATCAGAAAATAGACCTCCATTATTGCTCCATAGGTACAAGACAAAGATAATTTACAAGTAAAGAACAACATAGCAGTTATTTATTTTCCTATATCTAGATACATGTATAAAATATTGAAAAAATCTGGCTCCACTTGCATTCAACAGCATCCACAATGCATTTCAACTTATGTTTACTTTTTTTCAATTTTTTTAAACAAATATGTTTTTTAATACTACAGGGGTTGTTTTGTGTCCTCCATCAGACAGGGTTTGTGAGCAGAAGAATCAATTGTGTCAGTTACATTGCTTCCTGGGCAGTGTTTGACTGGATAACAGACATATTTGGAACAAACTGAGGAGCAACTCCCTCACACAAATATTCATCCTTATTCCCATTCGCAGATCTCACTCTTCATTACAGCTATCCATCATTCCATATAACAAATAAATAGCCGTAGAACCATAAATTCATACTTAAATAGATATGACCTACTTGTTAGATGTATCATTTGTAAGTGAATGTTTAATTTGCCTACAACAAGGCAAATTGGAGTCCTGTAGCTTTGTGGTTAGAGCACTCGCCTTGCAAACAAGAGGACTTGGATTTGATTCCCGGCAGGGCGACACATTGGGCAGGTTTCCTTACTCCACACGCCTCTATTTACCTAGCCGTAAGTAGGAACCTGATTGTTAGTCGATTGGCGGATCGCTTTTCCTGGGGTAATAATCCCTTTAAAAAACAGTAATAATGGTCAATCAATCCACCACTGTTTGTGGGATACTGCTGTACGCAATTAGCTGTCACGTTTCGCCCACAACCTACACAGTCAATTCACTTTACAGAATTCTGTGAAGCTCTTTGAGATGTCTCAAAAATGTGATAAGGCACAATATCAAATGCAAGGATTATTATTATTATAATCAGTTAAATGGGTTGCAGGAATGATATTTCACATTAATTATCTAGGATTCGTATTCATTCATTCATTCATTTGGTCGGTCGGTCGGTTGGTTAGTTAGTTAGTGCTTGGCAGACACTGGCCTGCTCCATGTCCCTGCTCGGCCACCATTGGTGGTGAGGCCTTCAGTTTTCTGCTCCACTCCTCTGGAACTCCATCTCAGAAACCTTCACCTCATCCCCTCCCTTGCCTTCTTCAAGCATGTTTCACGACCTTCCTCTTCGAATTTGCCTTTGGACACCATCCCATCCCCACCCCTCCAGCTCTCCACCCATCTTGATTTCAAATCCCAGCAAACCCTTCACTGTCCAGCTCCTTGTGATGTCCTTCCGATGTGAAAGGTGCTCTATAAATGTAACTTGTTGGTGTTATTCTTGTTTGGAAACTCTACAATGAATGTCATGTGTAAATATATAAAACATCTTACAAAACACACTGAATCAGTCTAAGGTCATAGCTTATGCAATACAATGTATATACTCTTGCTACCGCAGCAAGGATTTTAACCAGCATTTAGTCATTACATCCCCAATCTCTAGAACTCTCTGGCTCCATCCCTCCACCTCACGCCCTATCTATCCATCTTTATATTTACAATAAGGCTGCTTTATAAATACAAGTTGTTGTTATAAGCTAGCCTTTCCCAACAAACAATCTCCAACTTCATTCATAATTTTGAACTGTTCCTTATAGTTTTAATTTTACATTCATCCATGGAATTTTTTATCTCGACTCAATAAATTCTAGAGTAAAACCGTTTCTGACCACAGCTTTCTCTAATAACACTGTATCATCAGTGTTTTTTTCATCTATTGCAATTCTAATTGCAAACTTTCACAGAGAACCTTCCTGATAAGATTTATCTATGACCCGCTGTGAAGGACTTCATCTCATCCTACTAATATTTCACATAACTGGATCCTTTCCCAACTCACCTAACGTCACTTCAAAATGCAGCCCAAGTCTTTTTTTTCTCTTGTAATACTTTTTCTGTTGACAGATGAATAACCTCTCTGCAAGATATTTTTATTTTGAAATCTCCATAGAAGCCTTAGTTAAACAAAAAAAATAGTTTTGCCCAACCAAACTGATCTTTGCAAGTCAATTTCCGATGTGAAATGTTGGCAAATCCATTGCAAGATGTTTTATGTATATGTAATGAAATCAGCATAAATTCTAATAAAATTATTTGAACAATGATAGACTCACATTACTTTCCATACACAGCACTTTTTTGCTTCCATATTGATCTCCACCATATAACAGAAATAGCTTCAATAGATAATTTCATTTGGGATTTTCAGATATTTTGCTTAAAAAAAAATTGCATTTCTGCCAAGATACTCAAAGTAATTGCAACTTTTATTAAACCCATGATTTTTTTTTCTGCAACTGCTACTTGAGGTAGAAAGGAATATTTTTGTCACTGAAATTGTGTTTCAAAGCATTGTCTCATAGCTATTAGATTTCCATTTTGAATGATAGGGTTTGCTTTCTGCATTATTTTATTTTCACATTGAAATAAACACTGAAAATATTATAATATAATAATAATCATCCTTGCATTTCGTATAGCACTTTTCACGTCTTCGAGCAGTGTCACACAAACAGTCGTGGATTGAGTGACAACGTTATTTTTTTTTAAGGATTATTATCCCCAGAAAAGCAATCCGTAAATCGACTACAACCGGGTTCCTAGCTACTGCTTGGTGAACAGAGGCTTTTAATTTTAATTATTATTAATTAATATTATTATTAAATCATTATTTAACTATATTATTCAATTAATATTAAATTAAATTATTATTAAATTAAAAATATTAAATTTATATTAAATCATAATGACATTTTCATTTAAATGCAGAGGATATTAAAGCATTAAAGATTTTGAAGATTTATTCTGTGTGTAGCACAATATAAACAAAAATAGGAACATGTATTTATTTCCATTATATACATATACTATGTTTAATAGGAACATTTGTGTCAGTTCAGACCAGTACATATAACAAATTAAGGCATCAGCTTCATTCAGGTGAGTTAACCTTTAAACAGAAATAAATACATGGACCTTGTTGTTAATTTTTTTTGCAGTACATCATAAGAATGAGAATTTAACTTAATTCAAATCCCACAGTGATGTAAATTGGACAATTTTTGTATTTTTTTTGTAAATTCCTCAATTGTGCTAAATTCCTGTCCTGCTGGAATCGTCTATTCCTTAAAAACAAATGGAATTACTCATGTAAACAGAGAAAGAATATGTGTCTGGACATGTGTTCAACTCTTTTGCCATTCCTTCCAGCATGACAGGTGATCCCCAACACCTGCTCTCTATGGATGAATACACGTTAAAGAAGAAAAAACATATTTTAATTAGTATTGTTATTTTGTTTTGAAATTACTCATTTAAGTGAAGACCATCTAATTCCTAGCAGCCTGATATAGTGCATGTTTGAGTTTCCTGGCTGATCAGTTTGTGTAGATGAAAGGTTAGAATCAAAACGTAGACCTGTATATATTGGGCATGGATGCATATTTCCATGTGTTTCCTTTGTGCTTCACACAGAAGAAATCCTCAGACTCTTCAATACTCTAATACCCATTGCATGGCACGTGTTCTCTGTGGATGAATACACACTTCCATCACACTTTCATTGCACAATTCCAGCATGAGTGTGTCTATTGTCCACAGTAGTGACATATTGATCAGTGCTGCAATAATGCTTGTCCGTGATTTAGGAAGCCTTTCAATGCTGGAATCAATTATTTGAGTACAGCAATGCCTGAACTTTACATTCTGCAAATTAATCTAGAGGAAATCCGTGTAACCTTAAATAAAATCATCCATACCCATAGAGGATATTAAGCTGGTCAGTGAACACCCTATCAGTTCTATGAAATATATCACACTTGATTTAGAAAACTTAAAACACAATTTAAGAAGGTCTTTTAACCAGCAAGTAACTGTAATCCATTATTCAAGAAACTTGGTTTGAAGTATTCAGAAAACCCTCTCAGTCAGGAAATGAATAAGAATATAATGCTCTCTCCTAGATGTGTTGAACTACTATTGCAATCTTTCAGATAATGATGGGAAATTTTCATAATAATCCAGCACAAACTACTATATCTTCAAGTAGACAGACACTGTTACATTAGCCATTTGCTCATGTTTTTCCTGACGATTTGACGATTGTGTTGACGATTTTTTCCAGCATCATAAATTCAACATTGGTAATCCAAGTGATCATGGTCCTTGAATGTTGGCTGCATGAATTAATTAACTACGTCAGAAACTAATGGAAACTAGGCAACATCCTATTGATTTTCACAATGTTAGCTCTATCCAGTAAACAAAGGTTTAAGGAGGTAACCCAATCATTCTGCACAAACAGTTTGAAAGTTGTCTGAGGAATTTTACTTGACATGTAATTTTATCTCTTAAATAATGTACAACTTATTGAATATCTTCAAAATGCAAAATACTGCAGATACTGGAAATCTGAAACAAAAACAGAAGGTCGCTGGGAACACTCAGCAGGTCAGGCAGTATCTATGGAGAAAGGAAAGTGAGTCAACATTTCGGATCCATGACCCTTCATCAGAACTGGAACATGTTGGGAGGGGAGAGGCTTTTAAGGGCTAACAGAGAGGGAGGAGAGAGGGCAAGGAAGACAAAGGAGAAAATGGGGAGAGGACAGGGGATGATGGGTTAAAGAAGTGTTAATGATGCAAAACAAAGGTGGGGTGGGGGGGGGGGGGGTGGAATTGCAACAAATAAGGTAGACCAGAAAGAGAAAAGGTGTGTCTGGGACTCAGATGATGTAGTAATGATGACAGAAGAGGGGGAAGGGGAAGGTGAGCTGTTATGGTCTGAAATTATTGAAATCAATATTGCGGCCAAAGGGCTGTAAGGTCCCTAGCCGATAGATGAGTTGCTATTCCTCGAGCTCACGCTGTGGTTCCATTGGAACAACGTAGGAGACCATGGATGGAGAAGTCAGAGTACGAGATGGAGGGAGAGTTGAATTAACAAGAAACTGGAAGCTCTGGGTTGGCTTGCGTACAAAACAGAGGTGTTCAGCAAATCGGTTGCCCAATCTGCATCTGGTCTCCCCTCCTCTACATTATCCTTGTGTCCTGGCCCCAAATAAAATTGACCATTTATTTCATGCTGTGGAACGTTGCTATGCACAATTTAGTTGCCATGTTCACCCATAAAACACAAAGTCATTCCGCTTTACATATATCTGGGCAAGCGCTTTGGGGCATCCTTTCGACATGAAAAGTACTATACCAAATATAAGGAATATTTTTTCTTCAGTATTCAAAAAACAGTCTGCTCTCTACTGCTTTGATGTTACACATGTCATGCTTTGCTAGTACATAAAAGCTGAGAAGTCAGCCATCAGCAAAAGAAGACAAGTGAATGTTCAAGTCCCATAGTGTTGATCATATCAATGAAACTGTATTCAAGATTAAAGGTATACCTATTTGGTTTAACAACACACCAAACACTAACATTCAGATTTGCGCCTGAAAAATGCCGCACTCAAACCTATTGGATGCCTTTCCAGTAACCACTCAGAGTACAACTAAAAGTTCAGAATTTTATTTGTGACATCTATAGCTGTATGCCTTGCAAGGATAACTCCTATTTGACCAACTCCAGTCAACACAAGAATACAATTATTGAATAACACAAGGACCTAAGTAAAAGACAACACTTGAGCTTAGGCTAGGTCACATTGGTCACATATTCTTGTAATTTGAATTTTTGGCATCATGAGCTGTCCATTTCAAGAATAATCCACTTTTATGTTTTCAAGATTAAATTGTTTCAGTCACTTCACAACCACAACAATTTGCATTTACTTAATGTGCTTTATAGGAGGTAGCATCACTAAACACCACCATTCCCTCACACATTATTGAAGATCTTTCAGTATAAACATTGGTAGTGAAAGATTAATTGCTGGTTGTGATCCACCATAAGAAATGTTGAGCTGCTGAAATTAAAAAAAATTAAACTCCATTTGCTACAACTCCGAGGAAAGAAAGGGAGACTGAGGCACCTTCTGCCAACTTAATTGATCCTGTTTCTAATACTAGATAATAGATGGTAGGTCAACTGGACAAAGGTTGCCTGTTCACAAGTAGAAACCGGGGTGATAGATTAGAGTTAAAATCAGAACATGTTAGATTGAATCTCTTCAGATATCCACCAGAAGTAGTTTCACACAGCAGTGTTGAAAAACCATAATGTTGACTAACAAGTTATGTTCTAGTACCTGTGGAGTAAGTGCAAAATCTTTGCACAATCTGTACTGGTACTAAGACCGATACAAGGGGCACATGATAATAGATATTTGTAACAAAAGTAGGAGAGCCAAGTTTAGGAGTCTACATATTTATTAGGTTGATTGGCATGACTGAAATGTGGGATTTCCACAATACTGATCATTTATGACAGAGTCAACCACAGTGAGAGGTTGCAATCAATAAAAATTGACAGTCAATACCTTCCTCCTGCATGGTTTCGCAGCTGTGAAAAAAGTAAAGATCTGACTCGCCCAGCCACAATAGCAGGAATGTTGTATCAGCATAAGCTTTGTGGTGCTGCATAAGCACATTTTTTTTTACTTGAACGAATGCTTCAAGCCCTATATATTCACAGATATTATACTGATAGATGTTGCGGAAAAAACGGAAGTTGTGTTTTTTCACACCATGAAAGGAAAGGATCAGACAATAACAACGATAACAAGTGGGCACAGAAATATATTTGAAAACCTAGCATAGCTGAATATACCTGAACATAAAGTTAAATTCAACAATCCAGTGACTGATACAATAATATAGAATTAGTAAAAGGCCAATAAAAGGTGTTTTTTTTGAATAAAATAAAGTTGGAAAAAAAATTAAGTTAAAATGGCCATTAAAGAATGCTCAGATGACAGCTCTAATCAACAACAACAACAACAACAACAACAACAAGATTCCATTTATAAAGCGCCTTTCACGTCAGGAGGACGTCCCAAGGCGCTGCACAGTTGGGTCATGACCCGAGCAGGGGGGAAATGGTCAGGGTGAGGGGAGGGAAGGGAGGGAGCGAGCGAGCGAGGAGGGGGGAAATGGTCAGGGTGAGGGGAGGGATGGGAGGGAGCGAGAAGGGGGAAGAGAGTCGAGAGGGGAGCTGAAGGCTCGGTCAAAGAGAAAGGTTTTGAGACCGGCCTTGAAGGAGGAGAGGGAGGAAGCAAGGCAAAGGCACTGGGGGATAGAGTTCCAGAGCCTGGGGCTGAGAGGCTGAAGGCCCGACCACCGATGGTAGGGCGATTGGGGCGGGGGACGTGGAGCAGACCGGAGCCGGAGGAACGGAGGGTACGGGCAGGTAGGTAGGGGGATAGTAGGTTGGAGAGGTAGGAGGGAGCAAGGCCGTGAATGGCCTTGTAGGTGAGGATGAGGATCTTGAAATCAATCCTCTGGGGGATGGGGAGCCAGTGGAGGCGAGCGAGGGTGGGAGTGATGTGGTCCCGAAGCCTGGTGCGGGACAGTACACGAGCTGCAGAGTTCTGAATGACCTGCAGCTTGTGGAGGGAGGTGGCGGGAAGGCCGGCGAGGAGAGAGTTCCCATAGTCCAGCCTTGAGGTGACAAAGGCGTGGACCAGGGTTTCAGCAGCGTGAGGGGTGAGGTAATGGCGTAGTCTGGCGATGTTCCGGAGGTGATGGAAGGCGGTGCCAGTTGTGGTGCGGATGTGAGGGAGAAAGGACAGCTCAGGGTCGAACAAAACGCCGAGGTTCCTGACTGGCTTTGAGAGGTGGAGAGTGCAGCCTTGGATGCTGATGGTGTCGGCGCCTGAGGTGCGGAGGCGCTGACGTGAGCCAATCAGGAGGGCCTCGGTTTTTCGCACGTTGAGCTGAAGAAAGTTGTCTCTCGTCCAGGACTCGATGTCGGACAGGCAGGCTGTCAGGACATCGGTGGTCGTGGAGTTGAGAGTAGAGGAGGAAAGGTAGAGTTGGGTGTCATCCGCATACATGTGGAAGTTAACTCCATGTCTGCGGATGATGTCACCAAGGGGGAGCATATAGAGGGTGAAGAGGAGGGGACCGAGGACAGAGCCCTGAGGGACACCACATGAGACAGTACGGGGGGTGGAGGAGAAGCCATTCGTCGAGACAAAGTGAAGACGGTGAGAAAGGTACGACCTAAACCACTCAAGGACAGTGCCTTGAAGGTTGAGGTGGGAGGACAAGCGGTGGAGTAGGATAGCGTGGTCGACCGTATCGAATGCTGCCGATAGGTCGAGGAGGACGAGGAGGCAGAGGGAGCCCTGGTCACAGATGGTCAGGATATCATTGGTGACCTTGACCAGGGCAGTTTCTGTGCTATGGGCAGCACGGAAACCTGACTGAAGGGGTTCGAAAAGAGAATGGGTGGAAAGGAAAGAGCGCAGTTGGGAGGCGACAACTCTTTCCAGGACCTTGGAGAGAAAGGGGAGGTTGGAGATGGGCCGGTAGCTTGATAGCTGCGACGCATCAAGGGAGGGTTTTTTCAGGGTGGGCGTGATGGTGGCAGTTTTTAAGGGAATGGGGACAGAGCCAGAGGAGAGGGACAGGTTGATGATGTCGGTGATATGTGGGGCAAGAAAGTGGAGCTGGGAGATAAGGAGTGGAGTGGGGATGGGGTCAAGGGAGCAGGTGGTTGGTTTTAGGGATAGGATGAGTTTCGTGACCGAGGGTGGGGAAACGGGTACGAAGGTGTGTAGGGGAGGATGGGTTGCAGTCGGAGTGTGGGAGTGAGGGGGTGGGGGTTTGGTGGATGTTGGAGGGGAAGTGACCGCGGAGCGAATTCCCTTGATCTTTGATTCAAGGAAATCCAGCATCTCCTCGCAGTGAAGGTTGGAGGAGATGACCTGCGCGGGGTGGCGGGGGGGACGGAGGAGTCGGGTTGTGGTGGAAAACAGTAGCCTTGGGTTGTTCTTCGCCTCCAGGATTATCCTGGAGTAGAAGGACGACTTGGCCGAGGCTAGAGTGCAGCGGTAATCAGAACATACACCATTCTTTACTGAAAATAACAGACAATGTGGGACCCCAAAAGGGGCTTCTCAGCATCTCTTCTCTGTTTGGAAGTAGCCTAAGGGTGCAACCAAATAGCACCTAAAAAGGATCTTCAGTATGTAGAGCTCTTTAATCTTCAGTTTCCATGTTCACCTCCAAGTGATCAAGACCTATGAAACTCTCATCAAATCTTCATCCCCCAACCCCAATAAGCAAGATCATCTCAATATGGACAAAAGCCCTTCATAAAATTAAAGACTACAAACATAGATCCCTAAAAGGTTCAACATGGAGCTTTCCCAACATCAAAGAGCAGAGAATAGTAATGAATAAAAGAGAAAGGGATCTTTCTTACACTGATTACTGAAGAAGTTATCACAACAACTGGCATTTATATTTCACGCTTCATGCAAGATAGTGTCTCAGAGCCCTGCACAGTTGTGGGGTTAGACACTGAACAAAAGAGACAAGGGAGGTGGCCATAGGCACAGTCGAAGAGGTAAGTGTTAAAGTGGGATTTAAGGCTAAATAAAGAAAGGGAAGGATGGACTGATTGTGGTAGGGAGTTTCAGACTAAAACAGATCTTTGTATTTAACAATTGGCAATATAGTAAAGCCCAATATTATCCATATTTCAATCATGATACAATATGAAGTTTGTTAATCTTTTCACCAAGTCCCTTTTCCTTCAATCGACCATTGCACTGTAAAGAAACCCCGGTTAAGTGCCTATATTCAGAAAAATGCAGAATAGAAGAAGTCATTCTGCTTCATTTGCTCAATACTGTGAAATACTTTACATGGGCTGAGTGTTATTCAAGTGTTGCTCCATTTGCTAACAAATTTGTCACCTTGTGCTTGTACATAATTATAATGCAATTTTAAATGTTAAACATCAAACATCTTAAATTAAATTATTGTTGATAAAATTGAATTAATGTTTATTATTTACAAGCACACAGTGAAAAAATAACATGTTCCAGAACAGTGCTTAGAAAACATCAATATTTTAAAATAATCCAGCAAGCTAATCTCAATGAACTCATATAACAACAGTAAGCATTGCAGGTCCCAGAGACCACAACGTAAAGTGTGGGTCGAACAAGATAAAGTAGCAGCAGATTAAATGTAACCAAGGAAACAATTTCCAACATAATCATTAAAACGTCTTGTTTTTGTGGATCTCATGAAAGGGACTTTTCCAGTCTAATCATTCCAGTCATGCCAAAGCATTAACCTATTGGTTTTCTTAAATGTTACCAACCTGCTGCGAATTTCCAGTATTTTCAGGTTTGTTTTTATTCATTTATGTCAGACAACAACAACAACAAATTTACATTTGTAAAGCACCTTTCACATAGGGAGGACATCCCAAGGCGCTGAACAGTCGGGGATCAGGATCCGAACGGGAGGGGTACAGAGTTGGGATGAGGTAGGGCAGAGAGGTAGGAGGGTGGCTGAAGGCACAGTCGAAAATGAGAGTTTTGAGTCATGTCTTGAAGAAGAAAAAGGAGGAAGCAAGGCGAACGGATTGTTGGATGGAGTTCCAAAGGGTGGGGAAGAGAGGCTAAAATTCCAGCCGCTGATGGTAAGGAAGGCCGGGCGGGAGACATGGAGCAGGACGGAGCCTGCTGAATGAAGGGAGCAGACAGGTTGATAGCAGGTCAGATATGTAGGACGGGTCAAAGCCGTGGAAGGCCTTGAAAGTGAGGATGAGGATTTTGAATTCTATCCTCTAAGGGATGGGAAGCCAATGGAGCCGGGTGAGGGTAGGGGTGATGGGGCCATGGAGTCTGTTGCAGGCGAGAACATAAGCTCCAGAGTTCTGGATGAACAAGGAGCGAGTTCCGTAGTCCGTAGTCGAGCCTTGAGGTGATGAATGCTTGTACAAGATAAACCTGCAAGATTACTACTATTGGAGCTACTCCTACTTTTCACTAGTTGCTTTGAAGAAGTGTAGTTTTCCCATTCTTTGCCAATTGCTAGCGATTGATCTTTGTATCTGTAAAGGACTAAAACCTGAAACAATCTCTCTGCAAATGATTGAGCTGCACCAGAGTGGTGGTAGGTGATTCTAAAAACAGACTAGATATAACATTGAATAATGAATTCCGTGAAACCTAAGGGTGGCACAAATGTCAAACTCTTGGTGACCACTTAGTAATTCAGGATAGAATTCCAAGTATTTGGAAATCCAATTACCCTTGCGGGATCTTGCCATTAAACTTCTCAAGGATAAATAGCTGAAACACAGTGGTCCATAGCTGTTTTCCCTTCCTGGACTTTAAGGCCAGCATCCATGCTGGTGTTTAGTGACATTGAGTCTGAAAAATTCTTGATAAATGTTTCCTACTCAGGCAATTGGGATTGCTTGCTCTATTATTGTGGAGCTCTGAAGCTTCACAGTTTGCTTTGTTGGAAGCAATTGTGCAGATGACATAGATGTAAATTGACCTGTATTTTATTTTCATGTTTGCTAGAGGTTTTATTTTGAATCACTATGATTCTTTAGCTATATCAATTGTCAAATTTAGTGTTCTTGGTGATGCCCTTCTGATTAAATATTAAACCAATGTTTGTTCGCGTAAACATTAAAAATTCCATGTCACAATTTGAAATAATCCCTTAAATAAATTCATCATTCATTTCATGGCTGTTTGTGGGACCTTGCTGTTTGCAATATGACTGGTGCGTTCATCTACAAATACACAATTATTATGCTTGACTCCAATTACCTGTGAAACAATTTGACGCAGTTTTCCCATTATAAGTGCTATATTAATTAATTAATTATTGTGTTTCTCTGGGTCTTGGTAACTGCAGCCAAGGGTATATTTAAATCCTGTCTTTCAGGCTAATTGGTCACTCCCTAGTCTCCATTGAACCATCAGTTCAAATCTGTAGTCAGGCGATCTTTGCCCATCTATAGATGCAGGTGGGATTCTTGGAACTGACAAAACAGATGGGAAAAGCAGCTTGGAAAATGCCAGAATCCCACCATGGGGTGCTTTCTTTATTCATGGCCAACAAAAGACAGCAGTGGCTGTTGACACATATGTTGGGATCCTACTGCCAAACTAATTTTAATGTACTTGGTTTAATACAAAGATAGTTTGGAATTAGATTTGATGCCACAGCTCTGTGGATGAATATAATATTGCAACCATAGATGCATCATCAAAAGCCTTTTTTTTGCTGCTTGGTTTAATAGCAGTTTTATATTCTTCTTTGTAATAACTGTTCCAAAACTTTATTTCAGTGATACATTTCATTATCAACTGAAGAATATTAATGTTGGTGGGAGAACTTCCTTATATTGTGTTGTACATTAGAATCTTTAACAACCACCTGAACAGGCAGATTGGGCCTCAGTTTAACAGCTCAGTCGAATGATAGCACCTCCAACAATACAGCATACTCTTCAACATGACTTTGGAGTATCAGCATAGACTGTAAAGTTTCAAGTCCCAATGTTGGGCTTGAACCCATAACCTTCTGACTCAGAGGTTAGAGTGTTACCAATCTGCCAGACTGGCACACAAAGATTGTAAATTTTAAATATAGGGAAATTCCAGCTGGGTCTAAATTTATGTACATTTCAGGGGATCCAGAATTTGGCAAATTCTTAAACAAAACCTTAATTTTGAAGCCAATTTTCTGTAAGTAAAACCCCTGATTGTCCAGTGCCCTGGGATGTCTTTCTGACATGAAGGGTGCTTTACAAATGTAACTTGTTGTAAATTTGTTTTAAGATCTAAGGAAAACTGGCTTCAAAGTTAAGACTAGATGCAACAATTTGCCAAATCATGGTGCATTAAAATGGTACATAAATATAGTGTAAATCTAGACCTAGGTGGAATTTCTCCTAAGTAGAACTATTTGTGAAGATTGGTGATTTGGTTTTGAGTGGTGAGTGTGCTGTTGGCCACACTCAGAGAATGGGGTTGAGAGTGCTCCAATTTATTTAATTGTGTGCTTTTACTGGTGGTTCATATGGGCATTCATCTGACCAGAGTGGCCTATGTTTGAACCCAGATGAAAGATTCAATTCAAACCACTGATACAGTGGCATAGCTACATCAAGTTACTGTTATTTTTATTAATATATAGTTTTACTCTTGGTGTCAAAGTAAAGTGTGTAGGCTTAAGTTAGCAGTCAATGAAAAGAGAACTCCAGAAGCCCACATATCATATGACCGTGAAATGACTCCACTGATCGTTATAACTGATTTTTACAGGTTATAGGAAACAACTCTGACGACTTTATTAGTGGTAAGTGAATGGTCCCTGTTGAGGAGAAGACATGACATAAGTCATTCTGTTGAAGAGTTCAAATACCATGGACGTAGCTGATGAGGAAATTTGGATTAAGAAGGGGAATTTTTAATTCTCGTCACAACAGCTATTGAAGATAACTTGCGCATAATCTTCAGTTATGTAATGATCAATGCACCTGTGAATGTAAATTCCACTTAGTTCTAGGTTTACTCTATTTGTGGAACATTTTGAAATGTCCAGAAATTGTCAAATTCTGAAATGCAGTTTTTCATTTTGAAGTCAGTTTTCCATACATTATGTTTAGAAAATGGGTTTTAAAGTTAAGATTGAATTCAACAATTTGCCAAATTCTGAATCTTTAAAAAGTTACATGAATAGAGCAAATATGGATCCAGGTGGAATTTTACTCCATAAAGTCTCCACAAATGGCTTCTCTTCCAGCCCCCATCTTGTTAGGCATTCCTCAGACCTCTGTCCTTCGGCCTCTCCAACATTTACATGCTCCCACTTAATCACATAATCCGCATATATGATGGCAACTTCCACATTTATGCGGATGACACCCAACTCTAACTTTCTGCCTCCACCATTGACTCCAGGACCACTGCAGTCCGGACAGAATGTTTGTCAGACATCAAGTCCTGGATGAGAGCTAACTTTCCACAGTTGAACGTCAACAAAAATGAGGCTCTCCTGATTGCCTCCCGTCAGCGCCTCCACACCTCAGGCACTGTCAGCATCACCATCCATGGTTGCACACTCCACCTCACTGAGCCAGTCCGGAATATTTGGCATCTTGTTTGACCCTCAACTGTCCTTTTTACTCCACATCCATGCCATGACCCGTTCTGCCTTCCTCCACCTCAGCAACATTGCCCGGCTCTGCCAGTGTCTCATGCCACAGGCCGCTGAGACTTCATACATGCATTCACAACATCTAGGCTTGACTATGCCAACTCCTTGCTTGTCGACCTCCCCAACTCTTCCTTGCACAAGCTGCAGATCATCCAGAATTCTGCAGCTCGTGTTATCGCCCGCACGAGGCTACACGACCCCGTCACCCTCACCCTTGCCCGGCTCCACTGGCTCCCCATCCCCCATGCAATAGAGTTCAAAATCCTCATCCTCACCTTCAAGGTCCTCCACGGTCTTGCTCCTTCCTACCTCAGTGACCTGCTAACCCTATATCAAGCTGTCCACTACCCCCTCTCAGCTGGCTTGAGCATGCTCCATGTCCATCACCTGGCACGTCCCAACAATGGTGGTCAAGCCCTCAGCCTCCCTGCCCCCACCATTTGGAATTCTATCCCACACTCACTTTGCTTCACTTCCTCCCTTGCCTCCTTCGAAGTGCATCTCAAGACGCTCCTCTTTGACCGTGCCGTTGGCCACCCTCCTACCATCCCTGTCCTCCACCCTCCCTGAACCCAACCACTCTGCTTGGGTCCAAATCGCTGATTGTCCAGCACCTTGGGACATCCTCCCAATATGAAAGGAGTTTTAAAATTGTAATTTTGTATTTTATATCTTTGTTCTTCCCATTCAGGTGACAAGCCATTAGACATTTAAAATACTGGGACTTGCCACATCTACAACAGTAAGAGAAAGCAAATCAGTAAACATGGAATAAAGCACAAATAAGCTTTTTGCACATTACGATTTGATATTAGTTAGATAATTCTGAAAACGTGCTTATTCCACAATTGCATATTTATTATAATATAAAATATCAATCAAACATTTCTTTTTAACCAATGAATGCCAGATGAGGTGTGCAGACTAGGATTCAGTAGGGACAAAATTTGAGAAACGCATGAGAAAGGGGTCAGTAGGTTAATTGCAAAATGTCAGCACTTTCTTTCAAGCAAATGTACTACAGCCTCTGCTTGGATGTTAAGGATGTAACATAAAGTAACTTAGTGTGTTTGTGTGCTGGAGTACTTTCCTAATTGAATTGGCCTCAATAACCTTGGGTCCTTCAGGGCTTTGCTTGGAATCGTGAGAAAGCTGCTCTTTAGTTACCTCCATATTGAAAATATATCATCTCTTTTTAAAGAAAGAAATCATGATACCACGGCAGATGGCAATGTTATGTCGGCTAGATTACACCAAATGGGTATGGCACTCCTTTAGAGATACATATTATAATACATCACCAGATGGATTGACTCATCTTTTATATACATTTTTAATATTCCAAATGTCAACATAATGATAGAGGTTTATTTTCCCCATTCTTTTGGCTACAATTTTGCTTTCTGTAGATGCATGGTTGTCAAAGGAGCCATTGACCACAGTTTCATTTCATTTCATAGTAATTATTGGCCACAATGGTCTTGGTTCTTATTGAATCTGACAAAGAATGACGTGGTAAAGGCTTCGCAAGTAATATGGAATATCCTCCAAGTATATTAATGATGACAGCTTTTTTACACTACCCATCACCTAAAGGTTCAAGGAATTCAATGCTTTTCATTTAAAATGAGAAACTGACATGTGCCATAAATTCAGGACCCTTGAAATGTCATCAATATTTAATAGGATTATTGTGTCTCCCTCTGTGCTGCAGTTGAGTTTAGAAATATAAAGTTATGATTCTGTTATCTTCAATGAAACAACTATAACCTACTAATGCTACCAAAATTATTCTCAAACGTAGCATGCAAATTGAATATTTGGTCACATTTGTTGATACCGACAAAGCTAAACTTACCAAAATAAATTGATTCTACATACAACTGCATATTCTGACGATAAATTATAGCTCATCTTCCAATTCAGAAGCACTGTCTCAAAAGAACATAAGAATGTAAGATCATGAAAAGATTATTCAAGCCTTCGCTTTCAGTGAGAATCTGTTCCATAAGTTAATACCTATAATCAGGGTATGATTAGGTTTTACTTTTAGCTCAAGGTTTCTTCAACTTAGAATCAGAACTAGTTCAGAACAAAGAATGTTCACATTCATCCCCAGATTCCCTTTAAAATGTAAACATTTGGCTATACTAATAATCTTTCCATTTGATGTAGCTCCTTATTACATTGTCAAGATGTCTCAAAGTGATTGAATGGATATTACTGTGAGAAATTTAGATAGCAATGTCCCGCAAACAGCTAAGAAGTGAATGACCAGTTTTTATTTAGAGGAATTGTTCGCCAGTAAACTGGGAGAAACGCTGTTCTCTTTATGAAGAGTGCCATGGGATCTTTAACATTCATCTGAACAAGCAGGGCTCATGAGAACTGATGCAGATTCCTACGCTTTGCTTCACAGACAGTTGACCTAAATTCTAATACCACTTATGTTGACCATCTTTGAATCTTTCCAGTGTCTTATTTTCAAAATAATCCTATTTTTGCCAATAATATGGTAAGTTATGCAAAGAGAAATGTTATTTCAGCAATCTATTCCTTTCAAAGATCATTATGGGGCTACATAGCAAGCCTAAGATTGCTGAACGGAGGGTCTGAGAAGACAAGTGAGGTTCGAGAATATCACCGAGGAAGGGAGCTGTGAGGGCGTGGAGGGATTTGTCAGGTGGAGGTAAGGAAACTCAAGTTGATTTACTTGGGGACAGAGGCCAGTAAAGCTAACATAGATTTGGGATCCACATGTGCTGTAAATAAATTCTTATGCCCAGGTTTCCAGTCACTCAATTCTTGGTCTGTTTAATAACTGTAGTGACAGGGCTAATCTTTTTCTGTTTGTTTGCTTAATTTTGTTTTGCAATAAAATCATTTGTTTAGATCACTGAATGACAGTCAAGAAAAGCACGTGCTCCTGAAACAAGCTAGCTGGCTGGATTAACATCATAGGAAGGGGATGATCAATAATCTTTTAGTGCCTTACCTGATCTTCCACTTGACCTAAATCCTGGTTTTATACATTAGCATTTTCACGTGGTAGCTATGGTAAAGACAATGGAAATTATCTTTATTTTGAGTACTGCTGTAACACTTTAGTTCATGCCTGTTGGCTACTGTGATAATACCACACAATTTGACTCATACCAAATTATTTGCATCGTAACCAAATGTTATATTATTTACAAGCTGTTGGACAGATTTAATGTTGGCACTAGTTTATTTGGCACAGTTGTTAATCATAAGGTTGATATAGCACATTCGACAGGAATAGTCCATCACTAGTCTCATTGATGATGTAAAATGACATCAAAAGTCTGTCTTGGGGAAACCTGCTTCTTGTGAATCATCAAATAGATAAGATTGTGAGTATTTATACTGAAATAAATGTGCCTACAAATACACAATGACTTACATTTTACATGCAAAACAAACTTGTGAGTACATTGAGACATTTTGATTAAGATGCTTACCAAATGCAATAATTAGTTATTATCATTAATTCCCAGAGTTTTTACAATTCAATGCATATGCTCACAAGTAAGAAAGCTGGAGTCAGGTTATTGTGGAATGAATAAATGTTAGTAGAAAAATAGTACAGATAAGTAAATAATATAAAGGTTACATACAGTCAACTGTTTGAATTACATAAACTATTTACCAGATGGTATCTCTTAAACCTCAGATAATAATAATAATCCTTGCATTTGATATAGTGCCTTATCACATTTTCGGGACATCTCAAAGCGCTTCACAGAATATATTGTAAAGCGAATTGATTGTATATTTTGTGGGTGAAACGATGAACATAAGATGAACAAAATTGGAATTTTTGAGAGGATCAACAGCATTTTAACTACTTACATTCAGATTTGTGTTCATTTCTTCATCAGCGCTTTGCTTCATTCAATAAACATAACTTTGTTTTGCCATAATTTGGTTGCCAGATCATTGAGCCATTTCCAGAATTATTGGTTAATTAATAGAAATATAGAAACATAGAAACGCGAGTAGGCTATTCAGCCCCTGGAGCCTATTCCACCATTTTATAAGATAATGGCTGATCTGTAACTCAAGTCAGTTACCCGCCTATGCCCCTTATCAACCTGAACTAACAAACCTAACAAATAATCCTTACATGTGATATAGGACCTTTTACTTTGGGCGTACATCTCAAAATGCTTCACACGATATATTGAAAAGTATAGCAACTTGTATTTTGTAGATGTTTTTACTACTTTCTCTGATACCCCCACATAAGGCCCAATTTGCATTCTAATCAGACTCCAGCCACAAGGAACTTCTTACAGAGGTAGACATATATCATACTGACCACACCAAGAGATTTGGCTATACCAAAGAGATTTACTTCTGCAGGTAAATTCCCGTGGGCTGCCAAAAAATCTACTGGATTTTTTATTAAGGAATATATTTAAGAAATGCCGCAAATTAGCCCCGCCTATATAGGTAATAGTTACAGATCAGACAGTGGTGAATATTACTTGGTCATAATTCTTAATGTGATATACATCATTTCATAACAATATTTGTTATTTTTATTATTTATAGGACTATGTAATTTTTTCAAAATAGAATACAATTTGCCATTTTGTTGCTTTGCTTCTAAATGACTCTGGGATATTTATCCTCTTTCTCTACACATAATAATAATCCTCACATATAATACTGAAATATTCATAGCACTGCATAACGAATTTGTAGCAAGTGTAGTGACTAAATTTGTGGGCGAATGCAGCAGCCAATTTGCATAAGGTAGATCTCACAAACAGCCCTGAAGTAAAATTAACCAATTTTATCTGGAGGATTGTTAGCCATAACTTAAAGAAACCCCTTCTTATTTTGAATAGTACCATGGACTCTCTAATGTCCACCTGAACAAGCATACACAGCCTCATCTTATCTTCTTATAGTCAATAAATAATTTCTTACTCAGCTTTCTGTCATTTGCAACTAGTTATTCTCCAAACTTCTTAAGGTAATTCTTAATATTCCAATAGTTATAATAATAATAATAATAATAATAATAATAATCCTTGCATTTGATATTGCGCTTTTCACGTCGGGAGGACATCCCAAAGCGCTTCACAGAACACACTGTAAAGTGAATTGACTGTATATTTGTGGGCGAACGCGGCAGCCAATTGCGCACAGTAATATCCCACAAACAGTCGTAGATTGAAAATGACCAATTTATTATTGTTTTTGGTTTTGGAGGGATTATTTTTAGGCGTGTGGAGTAAGGAAACTTGCCCAAGGTTCGCCCTGCCTGGAATTGAACTCAGGTCTCTCGCTTGCAAAGCGAGTGCTCTAACCACTGAGCTACAGGACTCCAGTTATGGCTGCTGAATTACAGCTGTTACCATTGATCAATATTATCCATTTCCTATTATCTAATCCATTAAGAATTATTTTTAAGACATCAGCTATAAATCTCTTTGAGCAAGAGAATTTTATCAATTGTTTTCTGCAAATCTAGATATACCACATCCACCATCTTACTCTCAAACACTAACTTGTTTACAACCACCAAGAAGTCCAATACATTTGGCAGACACAGCCTACCTTTCATAGAAAAATGAGCTTGGATTTATTGGCTTTCCTTTTCACAAGATGGACTTGGATTCTTTCCTTTATAATAGATTCTAGTATTTTCCACTAAACATGTCAAGCTAACAAATATATTGTTCTCAGGATCATGCTTCTGACCTTTCTTGAAGAATGAATTTCTGCTAAGCCATTCCTTACATCAAACCTCGTTTGTCTTAGTATTTTCAGCTGCATTCAATTCACACCAGGCTTTCATAAACCACCTTTAATTCTTCTAAAACAAAAACAGAAGTCGCTGGGAACACTCAATAGGTCAGGCAGCATCTATGGAGAAAGGAAAGTGAGTCAACATTTCAGATCCATGACCCTTCGTCAGAACTGGGGCATGGAGTCCTGCAGCTCAGTGGTTAGAGCACTCACCTTGCAGGCGAGACACCTGGGATCAATTCCAGGCAGGGCGAAACCTTGGACAAGTTTCCGTGCTCCAAATGCCTAATAATAATCCCTCCAAAAAAAAACAATATTAAATTGGTCATTTTCAATCCACGACTGTTTGTGGGACACTGCTCTGTGCAATTCCTGCCGCGTTTTGCCCACAAATATACAGTTAATTCACTTTACAATATATTCTGTGAAGCGCTTTGAGATGTCTAGAAGATGTGAAAGTGCTATATCAAATGCAAGGATTATTATTATTATTATTATGTTGGGAGAGAGAGGCTTGTAAGGGCTAACAGAGAGGGGCGAGGCTGGGCAAGGAAGACAAAGGAGAAAGTGGGGTAGAGGACAGGGGATGGTGGGTTAAAGAGGTGTTAATGATACGAAACAAAGAGGGGATTGCAACAAAACAGGGGAATAGAGGTGTTAATAACACAAAACAAAGTGCAACAAAATAGGTAGACCAGAGAGAAAAAAGGTGTGTCTGGGACTCAGATGATGTAGTAATGGTCACAGAAGAAGGGGTAGGGGGAAGGTTATGGTCTGAAATTGTTGAAATCAATATTGAGGCCAGAGGGCTGTAAGGTCCCTAGGCAGATAGATGTTGTGCTGTTCCTTGAGCTTGCACTGTGGCTCATTGGAACAGTGTAGGAGGCCATGGATGGAGAGATCAGAGTGCGAGTGGGAGGGAGAGTCAAGCGGCAAGAAACTGGAAGTTCAGGGTTGTGCTCGCGGATAGAATGGAGGTGTTCAGCAAATCAGTCACCCAATCTGCATTTTGTCTCCCAATATAGAGGAGACCACATCGTGAGCAGCGAATGCAGTAAACTACATTGTTGGTAATACATGGAAATTGCTGTTTCACTTGAAGTCTGTGTTTGGGGCCCTGGACAGTGGTATGGGAGGAGGTGAAAGGGCAGGTATTGCATCTCCTGTGCTGGCATGGGAAGGTGCTAGGGGGAGGAGAGTAACTGTTGGTAGTGATAGAGGAATGAACCAAGGAGTCACAAAGGAAACAGTCTCTTCGGAAAGCTGAGAGGGAAAGATATGCTTAATGGTTGGATCACGCTGGAGGTGCCGGAAATTGGATGAGTTATTTTTTGGATGTTGAGGCTGGTGGGGTGGAAAGTGAAGACTAGAGGACCAATTCTAGTTCTTTAATGACAATATTCAAATAAGTTTCAATAGTTCAATGCAACCCCTTTCATTTTCTTACCTATAGGGTGAATCCATTACAACAGCCCTGGTTTAGCATATTTCTGTTAATGCAATAGTGTACAGTGGACACATATACTAAAAGCTTTCCAAGAAATATAGCCACTGTCCTCATCATCAAGTCACTGCTCATGTCACCTCCAACGCATTGTCTGCAGCATCCTATGTGTAGGAAGTGCTGCTGATATCCTTCTTGAGGGGCAATTCAGAAGGTGTACTTGGAGCTGAACTGATCCAAGGTGACACGCTTGGCAATGGAATTCAGAATGATGATCTAATTTCTAAGGTACATGGAGCAAGCCAATGTCCGCTGAGCAGAGGGAGTGGGAAAGGTGGTAAGGTGTTGGTAGTTAGCAGAGATAAGCAGGAGGAAGACTTTAGAGGGCTTTGAAAGTGAGGATGATCTAAGCACTGTGATTCAGAGACAAAGAGACTATTTGTGGCTGATTATTTTAAACATTGAATACTGTTGAACAGAAAGCTATTGAAATCTCAAATCACATTTGTCTATTGTGTCCAAGAAGTTGTAATGTTTGTAAATCCAGAACACAGTTTTGATTCACTAGTTCCTTTATTTAAATGTTACACTTCCACTCTCTTCTACAATCTACCCAGTCACTTACCCAGAATCCTTTTATACTTGCTTGCTTCTCATTGTCAATGTCCAATTGCCAATTAAGTCATTAAAGCAATATGCAACGGAAGTAATATATTTACGATGACATCTCTCACCATACCCACAATGCTATTTGAACAGGGAGAAAATCCACCTTCGTCTAGATTTTTCTATTGACTAGCATTTTAGAGTGTCTAGGTTTCGACAATTCATTGAATTCAGTCTTAACTTTGAAGCCAGTTTTCTTTAGATATACATAAATAATAATAATAATAATCCTTGCATTTGATATAGCGCTTTTCACGTCTTCTAGACGTCCCAAAGCGCTTCACAGAATATACTGTAAGGGATTATTATTAGGCGTGTGGAGTAATGAAACTTGCCCAAGGTTTCGCCCTGCCTGGAACTGAACTCAGATCTCTCACTTGCAAAGCGAGTGCTCTAACCACTGAGCTACAGGACTCCATGTACATTCCACCTATAGCACTCCTCCTTACATAGATTGTAAGCCCTGAAACAGGCCATTCAGCCCAACTAGTGCGTGCCGATGTTTATTCTCCACATTAACCTCCACCCATTCTTTACAATCTTCTGTACCCTTCTATCCCCTTCTCTCTCATGTGTGTCTAACTTCCTCATCAATGGATCTAAAATCTGCTTCAACATTGTCTTGGGCAACACATTCCACAATCTCAATGACATCTACGTGAAGTAGTTCCTTTATCCTCCAAATTCTCTTTTATATCCCCGAGTTGCAGTGTTATACTTGTGTTCCCTGGTTGTTGACTCTGCAACCTAACTGGAACAGCCTATTTATGCTAACCTAATCAAACCCTTTTATGATATTAAACACCTCTCTTAGGTCACCGCTTAAATGTCTCTTAGAAGAAGTTAAACAAAGAAACAGCTTTAGAATTAATACTGTATTTAAGAATTTGCCAAATTCTGGTGGGGGCTCTGCAATGCTAAGTCAATAGAGTAAATCTAGACAAAGGTGGAATTTCTGCCCTTAAGTGTTATCTAAAATGATTTTTTTTCCTATGGAAATACATATTTTTTGAGGAAAGGTTTCTGGCATGTAATCTGTCATTCTTGAATAAGTGTCATGTTGGAGGCCAAACTAAGTTAACCTCTTTTTAAAAATGTTTTCTGGCTTCAAAAAACTGTAATTTTGTGCAAACTGTAACCAACACTGAATATATTATCCCCTTCACTGCACCGCATGCAGTTGGAGGATAACTTGCAGAAACCTAATTTTTTTCTCCTGTGAAAATATCAGGCACATTTGGTTTGATCATTGTTGTACTTCTACTCATTTTAGGGCAGAGATTAAAAAATAGAATAATGTGGAGCTTGCAATGCATGTTAGAAAAGTACTTACACTGTAAACTTTCTTCGAGTGAACTGTCTTATTTGAAAGGAGCAATTTTGATGTATTATGAATTGAAATTGAGGTGAACGGGGTTAATCCTGAACATTAAGGCAGGTAGTGAACCAAAGTGAAGGAAATATGATGAAGCTGCCATTTTTCCAGTGTGTTTGATCTCGATTCGCAGATATTTTACTTATCTGGGCTCATTTTTCTTTCCATGGCAATTTTTGTTAGTCATGGTCTAATGACATATGAGCGTGGCAAGGTTAACTTCAAACATTCAAACTCTTGTGAAAGGAACCAGATTGAAGCAGGAATAGCAAACCAGTCATTATGGAGATGTGCCTGAGAGAAGGGTTGTCATGTTATCAACCAGAAACAGAATTCTCTGAAGAAAATGATCATTTTATCAGGAATCAAAGAAATATAAAAATGTATCATAGAATTAAGGCCTTACAAGGTAACTTTAAGAAAGTTTTATCTTAATGTATAATAAAACATGTATTACATTATTTGTATGCTGTGTAAAAATAAAAAATGCTACTTACAAAGAACTGTTTTACTTTAAAATTGCATTGTTGTTTGTTGCTTAGTATTACATAACTAAAAACCCTGTTACCATTTTTCAAACTTCACATAATATTTTGACTACTAGTACGACCATTGAAATACCCATGAGATCTTCCACTATCTGAACTATCTAAATAAATCTGGATTGTGAAAAAAGAACGAGTGGAAAAAAAAACATTAAAGCTAACTGACTGCTAATATGTTTTTATTAACTGTTGTTTTAAAAAAAATTGAACCCAAGTCCTGTCAGCTTGTTCAGGTGGACTTTAAAGAATCCATGAAAACTGGATCTTACTGTACAGGATTCAGATTAAAGGCAACATAATCCTATTCAATGATACTTTATGAAAGACACAAAAGTGCAGCAATTGCATTGAAAATACAAATAAATGAAAAAAAATTGTGTCATTGTATAATATTGGATATAAATAATCCTACAATTTGTTGAACAAACACCATTATAATTAAGATTATTTTCCCCTGTATGATTACATTTCTGTCCAACTTTCACTCTAGCCCTTACTTCAATTGTCCCTTTTTCCTCCCTCTACTTTCTCCCTTCTTCCAGAGATCTGTAATTCTAAGATTTGGCTTGCTTACATTTAGAGAATCAATCACATTTATATGCCATTATCCTTCTATTTGTAGAAAACCAACTGTCTTGCACACCTTCAAATCACCTACATCGATGCTTGCACATTAATTCAATTTCAGCCATGATTTCAGCACCACAGAATGGCTGGAATTGTTCCTGTCACTATATCATTATAACTGCATTATTGTATGTGGTATTAAGTTACTGATGGAGATTGGATGGTACAGTGACTTGGAATACTCTCCCATCACTTCTGCCAACCAGACTGATGGGTTGAAAAATTCCTTTCTGACAGCTGGAAGAGTCCTAAGTGAAATCATTTCAGACAACTTCAACCTGTTCCCAAAAAGCATGATGTATTCAAACTCCTCACAATTGCGTTATATTGGCAATGTTACGAGTGTTTAAGAATGGCCAATATAGGAAATTGAAAAGTCATACCACTGTTCTTGAGGGTTTGATAAAATGACATTATTGGTCAGCACAGAAGCAGCTTTACACAGCAATATCAACAACAATAACTTGCATTTGGGGTAGTGCCCAGAGCGCTGGACATTGGCGGAGAACATCACCAAGCCGGGGGGAGTGGGGAGGTAACAGTATGCATTGCATGGTCAAAGAGGCAATCTTCAAGCGTGATCTGAAGATTGCAAGGAATGGGCAAGGCGGAGGGATAGTGGAAGAATTTTCCAGAATTTCAGGGGCGTAGTGGTTGAAAGCACAGCCACCAATGGTGGAAGAGATGGCACGAGGGACATGCAGGAGGCCGGAGCCAGTCGAGCGGAGTTAGTGAGTTGGGGAGTAAGCAGGTCGGAGATGTAGGGAGGTGCCAGGGCATGAAGGGATTTGAAAACGAGTTTGAGGATCTTGAAATCGATCTGTTCGGCGATAGGCAGCAAGGCTAGAACTGGTGTAATGAGGGCATAGAGCTTCGTATGGGTGAATTTGCTGGTGAGGAGTTTTGGATCAGCTGGATTTTGTGGGTGGTGGAGCTGGTGAGACCGATGAGCAGGGTATTTGAATAGTCAAGGTGGGAGATGACGAAGGCATGGATGAGTGTTTCTGCTGTGTCTGAGGTAAAGTGCGGTCGGAAGCGGGCAATTTGGTGGAGGTGGAGGAAGGAGGTCGTGGTGTGCAGAAAACATGACCTAGAAATCATAAAAAAAACTCTGCTTCTTTCAAAAAAATTACACAATTAAAAGACATTTAAATGTCACTGTAACCATGTTATA
The DNA here is from genome assembly GCF_018977255.1 of Callorhinchus milii. Classification (NCBI taxonomy): domain Eukaryota; kingdom Metazoa; phylum Chordata; class Chondrichthyes; order Chimaeriformes; family Callorhinchidae; genus Callorhinchus; species Callorhinchus milii. The sequence goes on along the minus strand of NW_024704745.1, from coordinate 36,876,814 downwards.
TACCTTCTTCAAATTTAGTTACAAATGTAGCATTTTAAAGTGTCTCTCCTGGTTTCCTGTACACATATTTGAATTAAATTAAAAGGAGATGACAGCATTTTTGTTGCAGAAAGCACCTGAATGGAATTACGAAGCTCGACCGTGTGAGTGACCTGAACCAGAGTAGCCTGAGTTAGCGCACAATAATTCAGCTGTTTAACATTGGCGTACAAAGGCTTCTAAGATTATTCCCTAATAATGTGATATTACCAGCACTTAATATTCAAACAGGAATATTTGAAAATAAAACCTGAACTGAGAAAAGGATCTCTGATATTTTGGTGTAATTTTTTTTAATAAATATTGCAATCTGGTATTGACTGTTGCTCTTTAATATATCAGAAATGACTAAGAATTGGTATCATTAAAATTTAGATACTTCTATTCAATTTAGTAAACCATTTACAAAATGAATAACATACATTGGCACATTATCAGTGTATCCAGGTCTGCCTGGCTATGGCAGCATTTCAGGCAATCTGAAAACTGAATGGAGGACTCCCAAGAAAACTATTTAATTTTGTTCAGTATGCAAATGAGTGGCACATGTGTTAGCGCAGTACACTGAGGAAACAGCCTATTATTTGTTCATACGGTGTTTTTCTTCTAGGATGTAAATTACATGTTGCCCTGGGAACCTTTACATGGAGGTTCTGGAGCGAAGAAAATTAGCGCAAATCTCCCTAGGCAGAGCAACAAGCAATGATGGTGATGGCATTTCTTGTTCATCAGGGGCAGCAATGTGTTGAATGCCTGATGAAAGCTCACTTAAACAGTAATTGGAACTGTAGCTTGTGGATCCAACCAGTTTGAGGCCACTCAATTGTTAGCCATTCACCCCATTGTTAGCCATTCACCTCATTGTCTTCTGTCTGTGGGTCGATGATTGCAACCCTGTTCATTGCATTAATAATCTGACACATTTAGGAGGAAACCATTTCATTACAGCGATAATAAATAATGCTGCAGTAAATGAATGGCAGATGGTTCTGGTGCCTCAATCACCAATTGGACTCCACATTTTTGAAACAGATTGAACAAATATTGCATGAAGTGGGAATGCATGTTAGTGGGAAATCAAATACAGCATATATCAGGATCCTGTGCTCTGAGCATGATAATGAATTACAATGTCAGCCAGCTACACAATTGAAGTGATTAGAAGCTAGGTTTCTTTAAATAAATTAATCCCAGAATATGTCAAATCCTCAATTTTAAACTAAATAACCAAATATTTTTTGTATTTTGTATGAAACGTTCATGGTGTTGCATAATAATCTAAGCGGCAACACTGATGTTAAAGAAAACAACATAGTTGACTATAATATGCTGTACTTCAAAAAAGGAATGGAATCATTTGAAAAGTAAATAAAAAGTGAGACTTCAATCCCAATTCCAGGAATCCTTCCTCTGCTCCTGCAGTGTATTCCGTTGGCTGGGTCACAAGACTAAGGCAGACACATCATCAGGATGCACTTTTAAAAATACATGTGCCAGCACTACTTTTGATAGTCTTAGGGATCACAGAGTAGTCATATGTTGCTGGAGATGAGAAAACTGCTGTGGCAGAACCAATTAAGTGGCAACAGAAAAATCACATGGGACTCTCCATGGGTTCTTTCATGTAGTTACCAAGGAAGTTACCACATCAATTAGCAAAAGTGGTTTGATACTCACTTGCCCCCTTCTTCCTCTCTGATCTACCAACCTGCCCGCTCCCTCCGTTCAGCGGGCTCCAGCTTGCTCCATTTCTCCCGCCCGACCCGCCCTACCATCAGTGGCCGAGCTTTCAGCCTCTATACCCCCACACTCTGGAACTCCATCCCACAGTCCCTTTGCCTCGCTTCCTCCCTTGCCTCGTTTAAGGCCGGTCTGAAGACCCTACTCTTTGATCGTGCCTTCGGTCACCCTCCCACCTCTGCCTGCGCTCACTCCTACCCCACCCCTCCCCCATACTCGGGTCATAGCCACTGACTGTCCAGCATCTTGGGATGTCCTCCCGACGTGAAAGGCGTTATATAATTATAATTTTTTTGTTGTTGTTGCCCTGTGCTGTATGCTCCATAGCAACAAATCTATTAGATTCCACAAGACTCTTGATGACAATGATATCTTAAGGCTATGCTTTGTCTTCAACATGCCAGCGACTGCACTCTGAATTATCATTCATCAAAAATAACAACATTGTTGTGAGATTTCTTTCTTATCCTATGTACCAATTTCAGCCGGAGAACTTTTATAAAACCATAAACTTTTATAAACTCTTCTACTATTATTGTTCCACTTGAGACATTGCAAAAATACACAGAATGCTACTTAAACATTTTACTGCTGTGCCTAAGGCTTTGGTCTCCTATAAAGTGATTTTGTATTTTAAAGGAAAGCGCTGCCTGTGGATATTTTTGGTTGAATTGGCGAGTCGTAGGACACCACTTTGTTCATGCTTTCAGTCATTTTTCCCGTCGCCACCTCCCTCAGCTCCCAATATTAACATTAGTAATTATTCTGTAATTCCCTTCTTATCCTATGTTGCAATTCCACCTAGAAACCATAGATTTACATAGCACAGAAAAAGGCCATTTGGCCCATGATGCCTCTGCTGGCTCATTGAACGAGCAATCCATTCAGTCCCATATATTTGCCTTCCTTCTATACTCCTATAAATTATTCCCTTTTGGATATTCTATCCAGTTCCCACATATAAGCTAAAGCTAAAGCTAATATGGATTCTACCTCAACTACTGCACTCTGCAAGGCATCCACATCATAACTCTCTGCTTAAACCAATTTTTTTCTTATCTTTCCCAAGATAACTTTTATAAACCCAGCCGCCAATGCTGTTTTGGATGACACAGGAACCCATTCTACTTAACGTTTTACAATAGTTCCACAACAGAAAAATAGCTGCAGCTATTTTTGTGATCTCAGCCCTCTGAGAACAGAGCAGAGACCATGTAAGCTTGCGAGATATTGGATTCTTGTAGCCAAGAAAGCCTGGACAATTACCTGAGCTGTGTAGGTTGCATTTCAATCTAGATACCAGAGCTAAAAAGACAATACTATAGTACACTGTGGCACCAAGCTCCACATATGTGGATTGATATCAATGTAGCATTTTAAGGTTTGAAAACCTCATGTGAAGCATTCTGTTCAGTTTTAAATGTTAAACCGAGGTCCTGTTTGCCTGTTCAAGGATGCTAGAGATCCCATGGCACGATTCGAAAAGAGAAGTAAGATTTTTGTGATATTCTCGTCAACAATCTCTCAAATAAAATTGGTCACTTACTCCACTGCTGTTTGTGGGAATTGCTGTGTACAAACTGTCTGCCGTGTTTCAGCCACAAAATACAAAGTCAATTCACTTTGCAGTATATCCCATAGCTTAGTCTTTAGAGATTTAGCCTCGCAAGCAAGAGGACCTGGGTTTGATTCCCGGCCAGGGCGAAATGTTGGGACAAGTTCCTTACTCTACACACCTTTGTTTACCGAGCGGCAAGTATGCATATGATCGTTAGTTGATTGGTGGATCGCCTTTCCTGGCATAATAATCATTTAAAAAAATTGGTTACTCAATCCACGACTGTTTCAGCGCCTTGGGACGTCCTCCTGACGTGAAAGGCGCTCTATAAATGGAATCTTGTTGTTGTTGCTGATGTTGTTGTGTGCATTGGCTGCCGCGTTTCCCCTAAAAAATATAGTCAACTTACTTTATAGTATATTCTGTGAAGTGCTTTGAGACATCGCGAAAACATATATAAAATGTGCACTACATCAAATGCAAGGATTATTATTATTATTATCCTTTGAAGCGCTTTGAGACATCTCTACAATGCAGTATAGCACTATCCCAAATGCAAGGATTTTATTATTATTATAGGTGCCAAACATCAGGAACTAGCATTGTAGGGCAGGTAGAGCAGATTTCCCAGAACGGAATCTGGGCTCTAGGGGTTTAAGAAGTGATTGAGTTTCAAGCATAGTGGTCGAAAGCATGGCCACCGATGATGCAGCAGAATGGTTGAGGGATGTGCAGAAGGACGGAGGCAAATTCATCACTCCAAAAGCCTGTGGCTACCGGGTCAATTGAAATACTTAAGAACGAATTTTCAGTAGGAAGAGATATCAAAAGATTATGGTGAAATGGCACGGAATTGGTTATTAATTTGCACATCGATCATTATCTAATAAAATGATGGAGAAGGTTTAACGGGCTGAATGGTCTACTCATGTTATTCATTTCTTATGTCTTTAACATCTATATTTTATACCACACCTTTCAGCAGATCTCTAAGTGTAAAGCACTTTGAGATATCTTCCAGATATGAAAAGAGGTATATGTGTAAATTCTTATTGTTATGAAGGCCACATAAAATCTTTTACATGCTTATCAAACATATTAGGATAACAACAATTATCTACACAAGAACAATATACTGTAGTTTAGTTCCTAATCAGATCCATATTAGCATAGCGATGAGGTAATCATAGCTTTATAAATCTGTTATAACTACAGAGAACAGTGATTTGAGGTTGTTTTAGTAGAATCTAAGTACACCTTTGTGCAAGCACCATGCTTGAAGCTGATGAGACAATTGATAATCATACATTTAAGGAACATTTACAAATCTGATTTCTCTTCATTTAAAATTTGTTTAGCACAATAAAACAATGTATTATCACACTAGACTAAAACCCGTCTCCAGGATAATTGGCACAGCTTTGTTTCATGCTGGGCTTGAAGCCAGCCCAAAGCCACCATGGAACTTATTGGCCAAGGAGTGCAACAATTAACTGCAGAAGCCTGAAATTTCAGTTCGACTTAGCCTGTCTGCTCCCCCCACTCAGCAGGCTCTGGCCTGCTCCATGTCCCCACATGGCCCGTCCTACCATCAGCAGTCGGGCCTTCAGCTTCTCTGCTACCACCCTTTGGAACTCCATCCCACAGTCACTTCGCTTTGCTCCCTCCCTTGCCTTCTTCAAGCATGTCTCAAGACTCTCCACTTCGATCGCGCCTTTGGCCAACCTCCTACCCCTACCCTCCCTGCCCTCTTGATCCCAAACCCCCGCTCAGATCCAAATTCCTGACTTTCCAGTGCTTTGGGACATCCTCTCCATGTGAAGGGCACTAATCAAATATAATTTATTGTTGTGGGACCATTGTAAAATGTAAAATTACGTAGAATTATGGATAATTCTAAATTCCGTCTTAAGTTGGAAACATAACTGCAGAAATCCAGCTTCCAAACAAATAGATAATTTAAGAATGATCATCAATTCTGCACAATATGAAACTTTAAGACAAATAGATGTCACAGAGTAAGCCGAGGTTGACCTGTGAACTTCTGGTTTCCCAGCATTCTAGCTTAACTCAGAGTTGCTGATTGACCAAAGATAGTATATCATCTGATGACGCTCAAATGCCAGCAATGCCAATCATGTCCGAAAAAAACTTTCAGTCAAAACCACTATGCAAAAATCATGTTTTCACTTCCAATTCGTTTTAACATTAAAGTATCGATGTATAGTCGTCATTTTGCTCTATATTTATAAAGTTGATTTTGCACATCTGGCTCCTTGAGGTGTTGAAACAATAGACATCAGTGACACTGAATTTGTATATGGGAAGTGCTTAAGAAACAGCAGAATTGAAAGTATACGGGTCAGAACAAGGTTATATTTCTTAAATATGTATCAGTAATAATTCCACTTATTTCCAATGAACTGTCAACTTAATGGATTGAAAATTGCAACCGGTGATAATTATCACATGTATCATGAACGACATCAATGAGGCCATTTGATCTCCAGCGTCCCACCTCTGGCTTAATTGCCATCAAGGTTCAGAAAAAGGATATGAAATGAATGACTAATTAGAATTGATAATTGTTGACCAGGACACCAGGGAAAAACTCCCTTGGTGTATAATAATCCTTACATTTGGTAAATGTTTTAATGTGCCATTAAAATGTCTCCAAGCAATTACTAGATTTTGTTTGTGAAGTGTATTTTGAAGGGAAATTTGTGTGCAGCCAATTTGCATGCAACACTGTCCAACAAACAACTGCTGAAGTAAATGACCAATATCTCTTTCAAAAGATTATTGACCAGACACCAGAAGAAACTCTTTTCTCTTTTTGAACATAAACTTTAAAGTCTACCTAAAGTGATGGACAAAACGTTGGTTCAATATTTCATCTGAAGGACTTGAAGAATTACATTTTAAATCATGTAATAGTATCATTAAATTAATCTACATCACAAAATTTTGAAACTGGAGGCATTTTTTAACACCAGGAAATGTAATTTCTGGTTTGTGATTGACGATTTTAAGATCTTAAAAAGGCCCAAAACATCTGATGAAAGCCTCGAGAGGCAAGTTCCACCCTTTTTGTTGATGAGGAATTCATCTGAATCTGAAAATTTAAATTTGCAAACTGGAGGATGCAATGAACACGAACACAACAAATGCAGTTTACAAACATGGCACTTTAGACTCTAGTTTTAGTAAATTATCGTACTTAACTTTCTCTAAAGCAAATTTATTTCAGAATCATTGATTCTCAATCCCAGAAACATGGAAGAAGAAAACTAGATTGATGAATTCTGTACACGCTTTCATAACAAAGAGAAATAATGATGATGTGCTGTGAAACCTTACTATGATTGTTAATTTTGAACACAAGCAGCAAAGAAAAAGATTGCTTAAATTAAATTTGACAATATTTTCAAACAATTTCACTGAAACTAATTAGAATTCAATTGCACATTTTACTAAAGCCACTGATTTTACTGAGTGCTATTGATTTCAATACAGCAAAATTATTGGGTCAGGCAGCTTTAACAAACAGAAACTCAATGAAGCACAACTCATGCAATGACAAAACCCTGAAGGACTTATTTTCATGATAGAAAATTAGTTAACTGATTGATACAAGGTACAAATGCACGTTCAAATGGTTATGCTTGAAGGCTCAGTTGCGGAAGGGCAGAAGGAGGCTCATGTGGAGCATAAACAACGGCATAGACCAGTTGGGCCAAATGGTCTGTTTCTGTGCCGTATATTCTAATGTATTCTAATGTAAAAGCTATCGCTGAAACTGTTATTTGTAACTACTGTTGTAATATGATGATTTGATGCCTAAGGATTAAAAGGGGAAGTATATTGTACTGAATCGCAATAGTCCTACATTTTCTAAATGTGATTAAATGTAGCATCATTAGAGGTGACCCGCATTCACCTACTGTGTCTATCTTCCCCAAGATAACTTATATAAACTGCGCCCTACTTTATTCTGGTAAGCAGACATTTTGTATCAAGGGATAGTTTCAGGCAAAATGTCCACTTTCATCCATCTTCTAAATCAGAAATGGAACACTCAATTAGGGTAAGACTTGCAGTATAGGAGACTACTCAGCCTAAAAGTATTGAGAAGGTATAAATTAAGAAAAGTAGTTCTGAATTTGGAATTCTTGTCCATGACACCTGGAGAAGCTCCTTTTATCTTTCAAATAGTGCCATGATATCAACATGGACAGGCAGATGGAACCTTGGTTTAAAGTTTCAGATGATGGGTAGGACCTCCAATCCAGTGCTCCACTCCACTACTGGAATGTCCGCTTGGACTGTGAAGTTCAAAGTGCCAATGTGGGGCTTGAAGCCATACCTTTCTGACTCAGTGGTGAGAGTCTGACTAAGCTAGACTGGCACATGTTAAATTCCTGTAAATCGATTTGGAATATTGCACACATATCTGACAAATTTTAATTCACTATTTGACTATCAAAACTGCTGCTGTTATAAGGGAAGACACCATTTGTGTGACCAGGAATCAAACAGGGTGAAGTTTGTGGTGTTTCACAATGATTCCCTGTGATAGTTGACCATTGAATCATGAAACATTACAGATCTCACCCTTATAACTTGAAAAAACCTGAAGATGAATCAGGATGATAGAAAGATGGATTATATTCACCTCAGAATTTTATGACTGTAGAATTATAAAATGTGCACATCACCGCACTACATAACTTCCGTAAATCAAAGTGTTATTTAGAAACATTATTGAAATGAATCTTTGCCGTGGTTTAAAATGTAAGCAATGTTTATGCAAGCAAAAAACAGGGAATGTAAAAGCCGTCACAAATATGTCAGATACCTTCATACAACCAGAGATTTTTCTACCAGAAAAAATAGCAGGATATATACAGATACTGCATCGAAATATATCATTAGGGATGGATATGTTCTTGTGCTTTCATCATTAGCCATCTGCTTGCACTTGGCTGTATTTTGTTGTTTAGGAAATATACCATATGCTTCTTCCTCTTTGATGTTGCAGCATTTTTGCTGTAGTTTTCTATGGATCTCATCATATCCTTTCTGTGATGTATGGAAATAAGATACAACGAGAGGTGATCTGCCAGTTGTTGCCCACATTAGCCCTTGGCACAATAATCTTCCAAGGTTCATAACGTATCAATAAACCCTTGTGAAGTCAACCATAGAAGACTCTGGTAGAATTTCATACTCCAGCCAATACAATGTTAATTAAGAATAAAAATAAAAAAAAGTTGTGTCCATGATTGAAACAATTTGTGAACTCAATGCACTTACAAAATAAGAGAAAATAAAGGAAACAATCACATTTTTTGTATCTTCCATATCAGGGTAATACCATTTGCCGGCAACAAAACTTGTCTCTATTGATCAGCTGATGCGATGCCTCTTTCTTAACCCCGTGGTGCTCGCAAAGTTCTAACCCAGTCTAACATACTAGAAATGGTTCAATGCTTAAAAAGCAATGTTGAGATTTGGAATGGTGATGGATATCATTCATTTTTACGTATTAAATGGACACTGGATAGGTTCTGACAGAAATAACACTTACACAACTACACTTGTGGAGTCCTGTAGCCCAGTGGATAGAACACTCACAAGAGACCTGGGTTTGATTTGTGGCACTGCGAAATGTTGGGCACGTTTCCGTGTTACACACGGCTCTGTTTACCTAGCGGCAAATAGGAACCCGGTTGTTAGTCAATTGGCAGATCGCTTTTCTGGAGGTAATAATTCCTTAAAAAAATCATTTGGTTACTCAATCCACAAGTGCCTGTGGGAACTGCTGTGCGCAATTGGCTGCCACGTTTCGCCCAGAAAAATATAGTCAATTCACTTTACAGTATATTCTGTGAAGCGCTTTGAGACGTCTCGAAAATGTGATAAGGCGCTGTATCAGATGCAAGGATTGTTATTATTATGATTATTATTATAGACTTCAGTATGGATGCTGGGATTCCTTTGTATAAATCTGAATATGAACAAGACCATGAATTTCCAACAATACAATTATGACAATGTGCTGTACAGTTGGATTTGATTAACATTCAAGTAAATATTAATCATTACAGGTAGCAAATTTTCTCCTCACTGGTACCCAAGAAGAAAAAAATGAATCATATTTGCAAGGAATTTGAAATTGAAAGTTCTAGTAAAGAATGCAAATACTTTAGTTATTCCATCCAACAAAAGTCTTCTGCTTTCATACAGCGTGCTGAAGAGATTAGTTTTCTAATTTCCTGATGTTGTGCAAATCTACCATAACAAAACAATTTTATCCTACTATTGCAAATTTCTAATTACCATGCGCTTTTTGTTTTATGCAGATTAATATTCTGTGCTGCATAGCTTTAACCAGCAGAGCATACAAGGTATTCTGCTTGAGATCATCACAACTCACAGCAAGGATTGTGTCATGCTCAATGTGTCATTCATGCACTAAACTAAATCAGCTCAACATGTTCCCTGTTTAGTTCCACATCGCTATTCAATGCTGTACTGCTATATGATTTCATGGCACTCTTGCAATTGGCCGGCAAGTTTTATTTTTACTTAAAATACATGTGTTCAAAATAAGCGTAAGAACATTTTCATTTCAAGTAAAGAATAACAACTTTTATACTGTTAAAAATAAAGAGTGCTCTTTTCATGCCTATGGTTAAGTATTCCTTGATTCATTGCATACTTATTTTAATAATAATAATAATAATAATCCTCGCATTTGATATAGCGCTTTTCACGTCGGGAGGACGTCCCAAAGCGCTTCACAGAATATACTGTAAAGTGAATTGACTGTATATTTGTGGGCGAACGCGGCAGCCAATTGCGCACAGCAATGTCCCACAAACAGTCGTGGATTGAAAATTACCAATTTATTATTGTTTTGGGTTTTGGAGGGATTATTATTAGGCTCTGTGTGGAGTAAGGAAACTTGCCCAAGGTTTCGCCCTCTGCCTGGAATTGAACTCATGTTTCTCGCTTGCAAAGCGAGTGCTCTAACCACTGAGCTACAGGACTCCATAAGTATAAGTATTAATATTCAGTTTCTCAACATCTAATCCCCTTTTAAAACAATGGACTCTGATTCAAGGTTTGTAGCAGAGAATTTCCAACCACTCGCTGTTTAAAGTTCTGCCATGGCAAACTGTTTTCAAACAATTTATGGAATAATTTTGCTCACTCACCAGTGGGAAGCCAGGTCAACATACTTGGCTTTCTTTCATTTTTATAAATCTATCATATATTTCACCCAATGCTTGAGAGATCAAAGGTATATTATTTGTCAATCCACAACACAGTTTAGATTCATTAGATCCTTTATTTCAACCTACACTTCAACTTTCTTCAACACTAGGCCAGTCCCTTTCCCAGAATCATTTTATGCTTCCTGCTTGGGGGCATTGGGGGATGGGGTGGTGATAGGGCATGGCATGGAAGTCCAAATGATTTTGCACTGTTTTCTTTAAAAGATCTGTTTTCATCTATTATTTGAGCTCCGGTGTTAGAAACCTATACATCAAATATAATATACACCTGTAGTCAATCTGCATCATTCTGGTGCTTTTTCTTGATTATATGTTGATTGTGTTTTTGATAATGATTGTTCCTTAGCTATGTAACTGACAAAACTAGGGGATGATAAAGCCCCTGGTCCAGATGGATTGTATCCACCTATATTAAAAGAATCGAGGGAAGAGATAGCAGAGGCACTATTACACATATATAATAATTCATTGGAAAAGGAAGTAGTGCCAGAGTACTGGAGGATAGCTAATGTTATACCTGTATTTAAAAAGGAAGATAGATCAAGCCCAGGGAACTATAGACTTGTCAGCTTAACATCGGTGGTAGGAAAGATAATGGAATCCTTACTGAAGGAGGTAACAGAAAAACATCAGGAAACAGAAAACATAATAAAGAATGCGCAGCATGGATTTCAAAAAGGTCATGCTTGACCAGCCTCATTGAATTCTTTGAAGGGGTAACAGAAAGAGTAGACAAGGGTAATGCGGTAGATGTAATATATTTAGATTTCCAAAAGGCGTTCGATAAGGTACCACATAATAGATTAATGAATAAGGTCAGAGCAGGTGGAGTCAGGGGAAAAATAGCAGAATGGATAGCAAGCTGTCTACAAAACAGAAAACAGAGAGTAGCGGTAAAGGGTAGCTACTCAAACTGGCGGGGGGTGGGCAGTGGTGTTTCACAAGGATCAATATTGGGACGACTGTTTTTCACAATATACATTAAACATTTGGATTCGGGAATCAGCAGTACAATTTCAAAATTTGCGGACGACACAAAATTGGGTGGAGTAGTTAATGATGTGGAAGACTGCAACAAATTACAGCAAGACATTAATAAACTTGCTGAATGGGCATTTAAATGGCAAATGCATTTCAATGTAGAAAAGTGTGAGGTGGTACATTTTGGTAGAAGGAATAAGGAAATCACATAAATCTTGGAAAATAAAATCTCCAATGGGGTAGAGGAGCAAAGGGAACTAGGGGTACACATACCAATTCACTAAAAGTAGGAAACACAGGTTAATAAGACCATAAAATAAACAAAACAGGCATTGGGGTTCATTTCGAGAGGGATAGAAATGAAAAACAGGGAAGTTATAGTAAATCTCTACAGATCCTTGGTTAGACCACACTTAGAATACTGTGTGCAGTTCTGGTCCCACATTATAGAAAGGATGTAGAGACACTGGAGAGGGTGCAAAAGAGATTCACAATGATGATCCCAGAACTAAGAGGTTATAGCTATCAGGAAAGGCTGAACATACTTGGACGTAAGGGGTTACCTGATAGAGGTCTTTAAAATGATGAAAGGTTTTGATAGGGTAAACACAGGGAAGATGTTTCCACGTATGGGGGAGACCAAAACCAGGAGCCATCAATATAAAATAGTCACAAATAGATTGAATAGGGAAGTTAGAAGAAATTTCTTCAAACAGAGAGTAGTGGGAATGGGAACATGCTACCACAAGGAGTTGTTGAGGTAGATTGCATCAATGTATTTAAGGGAACGCTAGATAGGTACGTGAGGGAGAAAGGAATCGAATGTTATGCTTGAAGGCATAACAACAGCAACTTGGATTTATATAGCGCCCTCCACGCTGGATGGCGTCTCAGAGCGGTTTACAGTAACGGATCCCGGGACTGAGCCAGGGGGAGGAGGAGGACGGTGACCAAAAGTGCGGTCAAAAAGAAAGTTCTTTAGCAGAGACCTGAAAATGGGAAAGGAGGGAGCGAGACGAAAGAGTGAGGAAGGCAGTTCCAGAGCAACGGGTGGAGCAGAGGACTTGGGCAATGAGGAGGAGGCCAGACACGGAGGAATGAAGGCAACGGGTACTGTTTTGAGGAGAAAGGAGGTCAGAGAGGAAGGGAGGTGCAGAGGAGTGCAGGAACTTGAATACAAGGGTGAGGATCTTGAAATCAATCCTCTCTGGGATAGGCAGTCAGTGCAGTCTGGTAAGGACTGGGGTGATTGGGGAGTGGAATTTTGTGCGGGTGAGAATGCGGGTGGCAGAGTTTTGAATGATTTGGATTTTATCGATAAAATTATAAAATTAAGCTTAGTTGAGGAAGGGCTGAAAAATGGTTTGATATTGAGATTGTTACTGAGACGGGGAGTAAAGAGATGTGACCATGGGCACGATTGAGGAGGATAATCTTCAGGAGTAATCTAAAGATGCATAAAGTGGGGGCAAGGCAGAGGGATTGAGGCAGAAAGTTCTCGTGGTAAGAGATGGTAAAGTTTTATATTCAAAAGTTGTTATGTGTCAAGTCTTGACTTTTGACCTATGGCTAAGTGGCAGCACATGATCTGATTGTTACATTTCATCCTTTAGTGACTCAATAACCATAATTCAGAAATATATTGATGAAAATGAACCGGTTATTATTCACAAAGAATTGACAGAAAGCACATCACCACCTGCAGAATTCCGATGCAGGAAACATGTATCAAAGGAAAGTACTTTAGTAGAAAATGATAATGTTGTCCTTTGAAGGTTTCATGAGTTTCCGGCAACAAATGTAAAAGTGTATCTTTCTCTGAAGAAACGTTTAAATTCTCAGGATTATAACTAATGTAATATTTAAAGTCATTGTTTTTTGATGAACTGTACAATTCTGTTCACAGATTGATCTAATTACAAAATATGATACAATGTTGACATTTGAGTTAGCACTAGTGTGTTTTGATCAGAGTGTTGTGCTATGAATAGAGATTTAAGAGTTATTCTCAGTTGGTTGGTAATGTTATTGACCTTGACTTCAACAACCTACTATTCTCTTCTTGCTATCAAATTTACCAACTTTGCTGGTGATTGATTGTCAAATTCCATCTTGCATTAGTGATTGAACGATCACGTGTACAAAATACAATGCTAAGAGCTCACTGCCAAGGTCGATAAATTGAGCAACAAATGAAGTGGAATCCATTTAGTACACCTCTAAGCATCTCAATGTAATTAGAACCAAACAGCATTCACATCTTTGTCTGTTACAAATTTCAGCTGCTGACTGATCAACAAATTAATATATTTTACTAGTTAATAACAGGAACTCAATTCTTGGAGGCACGATTGAACAATGGCATTTGGTTAAAATGCTTCTTTCTAATCTTTCCTATATTTAGCAAATTTCCTATCCAGGTATTTCGAGATGTCCTCCAAACAAGAAAAGTTCCATATAAATATAAATTAAATTGTATGTGTATTTCTCTGTCCATGTACCTTACATCAATAAATAAATACCATGATGATCAGTCGCTTCTCTTAATAACTAAAAATAAGGGCTTTGTTAGCATATACACTTTTTGTATACTGCTAGAATCATAATAGATGTTGTGAATGGGTTAACTTTTAAGTTAAGTGTAGGGGACAACTGGACTGACAGTCATGGGATAGGACACATCTGGTTTTCTCTGTTTTTGAAAGAATAATGGACAGCACAGGTGGTCACCTCTTATCAGTAAATGACAACAAGCCCACAGAGGTAACGGTCCAAGGTATCAGTCGACACAGGATCTTGACTTAGCAATAAGTCGCTAGATTCTGACAGGGCGTGCCAAGCGACAGAAGGCAACCCTCAAGAATAACAACTAATGAGCAAGTTGCTTAAACTAGAGGACCTTGGTACCATCCTGGTATATTGATAAGAAATAACCAGTCACTTAAAAGGAATGTACTAATGATCCCACACCACAAAATAATGAACACCAGATACAGCCCTAAACTGATCAATCCTCTATCTTGGACAATTAGATCAGATAATAAGGGTCTTAAGGACAATGTGTATGTGTCTGAGGTACGTACACCCCATGAGATGTTCACGTGAACCCAGCATGATTTCGACCAGGTGATCTAATGTCCGCACCATGATTAGATGAACATCGGTATAAGAGTTCCGATAACTTTGTGTACAGGGCTGTCCCGGGTCGCGGAGACAAGGGTACGGGAGATGGGGCTGTCCCGGGTCGCGGAGACAAGGATACGGGAGATGGAAGACTGAGAGCTAGAAACACTAAGACTGAGGATATCAGATGGAAGATTGAAAGCTGTCAGCAGGAAGACTGAAAGCATGAAGAATCAAGCTTGTGTGCTGTAAAGACACAGTGTTGAACTCGAAATATCTACGGTGGTATTGTTCTGTTATAAGATCTATTGATTGTACCGGCCTTTGGTCTGACCCATCGAGATATTGGGGAATAACGAACGAATAATAATAAAACAGCCAGATAACTGGTTAAAGGAATTAGACTTTAGTTGCTTTAGTGTTATTTCATTACAGATTTGGCTGATTTTATTTTCTAACAATTTGGGATTCGGCAGGATACTCTGAATTAATACACTCGGCAGTTGACGTGTTTATGAGTCCGGTACGACCGTAACTCGTAAGTAGTTGGGACGGTGGCCGTGGTACTCGCATAAACTAGGAGTCCGGTACGACCGTAAATAATAGATAGTTGGGACGGTGGCCGTGGTACTCGCAGAAATTATGTGTCCGGTATGATCATAGCTAGTAGATAGTTGGGACGATGGCCGTGCCTGCGGGCAATTAACCGAGTGTATTAACCCATTGGGATTCTGAGTATTAAAGAACCAATATAATCCATTCGAGCGAGTGTCTCTTATTTGGATTTTCTAACAGCTTCCACCTCTAAAAGTATGTTTTTCTCATTAGAAATAATGAATATTGACTAAAGAAAAATACATCAGAAACGTTGCCTCTATATAAAACTAATGGAATCCATTGCATTTGTTTTTACCATTTTACCCTTTTTAATCATATCAGTCTTTGCTGAAGGGAGCCTTTAAAAAATTAATTGCCACAATCAGACGGTCAGACAAACTAGATTAGAGAATCAATATTTCTATTCCTACAATCTTTTCCACTGGTTTGAATAGATACACATTCAGATTTATAAAAAAAGCAATGTATTATGGCAAAAAAAAAGTGCTATTTGTAAACCAGAACATTTTCCAGTAACTATGTCTTCCTGTTTGCAAGTATTCGACTGAAGAATTCCCAAATGGCAAATTGCAGATGTGAAACCAGTCCACAAAAAAGGCCAATGCACAGAACAGCTCACCAGGCTTTTTATAAACCTTGCCAGCTTGGGATTTGTGGTTCTCCATTTATCATCTTGATGCAAATTGTCAAAGTCTGAGGAGGCTACCCAAATGCTTGTGGAAGAACAAAATGAAGTGATCCCCAGTAGGTAAACCAGGCATGTATGCAGCACAGTTTTCTGATGCTCTGGTGATTTCGGCAACCTGTCAAAGTGTTGAGAAATAATTATATGACTGCAAGAAAAACACCCCGTTAAAGAAGTTCGTAACAATTGCAAGAGACGTTCAGATGGAGAAGGCCCTTTGGCCCATCTTATCTTCCAGAAGACCGCTCAACTGCCTTCCTGTTACTTAATAATGAGTTCTATCTCCTGGCTTCAACAACGTTATTAACACTTTCCAATTGCTAACAATTCTTCAGGAAAATGAATATTTCTTGGCATCTACGATCTGAAATTATGCCCTATTTTTCTGCTTGGCAAATCTGAAAATTGTTCTGGGTCTATTTACTCAATTCTGCTTCAGATCTTGTATACTTGTACAAAATCCCGGTGAGAGGGTTTCTTTCAAGGTTTCTATCTTATCTAATACATGTTGATATTTTTTGGATGTACAACCAAAGCATTCCAAAACCCTCGTCCACTCCTTCATCATTTCCCAGCTGAAGGATTTCCATGCTTTCCTCATACACAAAATTCAATTAATTCAAAACTCCTCATCAGATACTCACCCGCAAGTAACTCCATACCCACATTGCATCAGTCTTTGTCAGGCTCCACTGGCTCCCAATTACAAAATGGATCGATTTCAAGATCCTCGCACTTGTTTCTAAATGCCTTCATGCTCTTCCTAATATCCGTCCTGCTTACCCCCCACTCCACCACCCGCTTGGCTGGCTCCAGCCTCCTGTTCGTCCCTTGTCTCCTTCACTCCACAATCAATGGCCGTGCCCTCAGCCACTATGCCCTGCAACTCTGGAACTCTCTCCCTCAATCCCTTTGGTTACCCCTCCCTCCTCGCTTTCAAATCCTGCCTAAAGACCTTCCTTTTTAATTGTGCTTATGGTCATCTCCCCCTTCCCTCTCGTAAAGCAGTGTCCCACAAACAGGCATGGATTGAAATGACTAACTTAATTATTATTTTTTTTAAGCAATTATTACCCCCAACAAAGCGATCCGCCAAGCGACTAACAACTTGGTTCCTACTTACTGCTAGGTAAACAGAGGCGTGTGGAGTAAGAAAACTTGCTCAATATTTTGCCCTGCTGGGAATCCAACCCAGGTCTCTTGCGAGGCGAGTCTCTTAACTATTGAACTACAGGAACTATTAAACTCCATTGTTTAGTTGTTAGTATTGTTCAATTCCTTCAGAAAGGCAACACATCCCAGGAGCCAGGCAGAAAACAGAAAAACTGAGTTGCCAATTTCAGTTGCCAGACAAATTTTGTTTAGATTATGTTAAACTTGCATTGATGTGAGAATGCATTGAATATTTCACACCGGGCAACAGAAGTCCGATTCACAGAATTTTCAGAGTTATTTAAGCACTATATTCAGTACCTTTTCAATACTATATTCAAAGCTGTGTTAAGAAGTTGCAGTACTTTGCAAAAAGTCAAAGTTCAGATTTGCAAGTTAAGCAAATTCACTTACCAAAATTGGATTTTTATATACAGATATGCATTTGAAAATATGTTTGTAGACATTGAATTAAATCTTTTATGCTAATTTCCTAATGGTATACATCCATAATATTTCTGTAGCTGAAATTGATATAAATCATGGGGAAGTAAATGGAGTTAAAGGTAGATAAGGACAAAGACAAATACTTGCATTAATGCTGAGCAACAATCACCGTGGATCACACATGTCAAAAGTTTTATGCTGTATTTGTTGTGGAACTCTTCCCTTGCCTTTTACTATAATAATCCTTGCATTTGATATAAATCATCTCAAAATGCTTTACAGATAATTGCTTATTATTAAGTTAAGTGACTATGTACTTGTAGGCAAACATAGCAATGTCTTACAAATAGCAATGAAGGGAATAATAACCTTTCTTACTCATATGATATAGCTTCTTTTATGTTGGCAGGACATCTCAAAATAAGATTTTACTGTAAAGTAGATGTGTATTTTGTAGGCAAAAAAAATATTTATCTGGAGGATTGTTATCCAACATAGTGGGAGAAACTTCCTTCTCTTTTTCTTCAAAATAGTGTCATGGGATTTTTAACATCAAATTTAAAAAGGAAAACGGGGCCTCAGTTTAACTCTTCATTCAAAGGACGACATCTGTGACAATGCAGCGCTTCCTCAGCACTGCATTTAAATGTCAGCCTATAGTGTTAACTAAAATACTCAAAATGGCCTTGAACACAGAACCAACTGACTCCGAGGCAAGAGTGCAACCAATTTGACATGTTGACATATTTTTGTATGTAATAATTAAGCTGCAATTGGTCTAGTATATTTTCCTATAGTCGCAGATCTGTGGAGTCCTGTAGCTCAGTGGTTAGAGCACTCGCTTTGCAAGCGAGAGACCTGAGTTCAATTCCAGGCAGGTCAGGGCGAAACCTTGGGCAAGTTTCCTTACTCCACACGCCTAATAATAATCCCTCCAAAACCAAAAACAATAATAAATTGGTCATTTTCAATCTACGACTGTTTGTGGGACATTGCTGTGCGCAATTAGCTGCCGCGTTCACCCACAAATATACAGTCAATTCACTTTACAGTGTGTTCTGTGAAGCACTTTGTGACATCCTCCCGACGTGAAAAGCGCTATATCAAATGCAAGGATTATGATTATTATTATTATATTGTTCTTAGTAGGAATTATCAGAATGTTCCTTTTTCTAGCCAAGTACCGCAGTTTCTCTCAGTATGTCACTTCAGATGTCTGATCTTAATAATAAATACAAGTAGAATACAAAACTCAGAAAGTTATGATGAAACTTTATAAAACACTGGTTAGGCCTCAGCTGGAGGACTGTGTTCAGTTCTGGGCAACACACTTTAGGAAGGATGTCAAGGCATTGGAGAGGGTGTGTTAGAAAATCCAAATAAGAGATACTCGTTTGAATGGATTATATTGGTTCTTTAATACTCAGAATCCCAATGGGTTAGTACACTCGGTTAATTGCCTGCTACACATTTTGTAGCCGACGCAGGCACGGCCATCGTCCCAACTATCTACTAGTTACGATCGTACCGGATACACAATTTCTGTGAGTACCACGGCCACCGTCCCAACTATTTACTAGTTACGGTCGTACCGGACTCCTAATTTCTGCGAGTACCACGGCCACCGTCCCAACTACTTTCTAGTTACGATCGTACCGGACTCATAAACACGTCAACTGCCGAGTGTATTAATTCAGAGTATCCTGCCGAATCCCAAATTGTTAGAAAATAAAATCAGCCAAATCTGTAAGGAAATAACGCTAAAGCAACTAAAGTCTAATTCCTTTAACAAGATATGACACTGTTTTATTATTATTCGTTTGTTATTCCCTAATATCCCGATGGGTCAGACCAAAGGCCGGTACAATCAACAGATCTTAGAACAATACCACCGTAGATATCTTGAGTTCAACACTGTGTCTTTACAGCACACAAGCTTGATTCTTCATGCTTTCAGTCTTCTTGCTTACAGCTTTCAATCTTCCATCTGATATCCTCAGTCTTAGTGTTTCTAGCTCTCAGTCTTCCATCTACCGTATTCTTGTCTCTGCGGCCCGGGATGGCCCCATCTACCGTATCCTTGTCTCCGCGACCCGGGATGGTTCCGTTCACAAAGTTAACGGAACTCTTATACGGATACTCATTCAATCATTTATCAAACCTTGAACCATATGACCAGGTCACCAGGGTCTCAAAAACATCTCAGGATGTGTACGTGCAGAGCCCCACATCTTGTTTTCGCAACCCCCAGTGTTTATCCTGTCTTTATCAACCCTTTGTTCTGCTTCTTTATTCTACTTCTTCATCTTAAGTGCAGTTGCGTTTCCAAATTAACTGTTCCTTTCCTCTTAACCCATAGTTCTAACTTTCCTGCTCTTTATTTCAGCATATCATTTTGTATTAAAACTGCGAATCTCAACAGGTGCAAAGGAGATTCACCAGGATGATACCAGGAATGAGGGACTTCAGTTATCAGGAGGGACTAGAGAAGCTAGGATTATTCTCCTTGGAGCAGAAAAGGTTAAGAGGAGATTTAATAGAAATTTTCAAAATTATGAGGGGATTCGATAGGGCGAACAAGCAGAAACTATTTCCATTGGCGGGTGGGGCAGTTACCTGAGGACACCAATTTAAAATAGTTGTTAAAAGAAACTGAGGAGAGGGGAGGAAACATTTTTTCACACAGCGAGTTGTTCGGATCTGGAATGCATTGCCGGAAAGTGTGGTGGAAGCCGATTTGCTAACAATTTTTAAGAGAGAAGTAGATAATTATTTGGTGAGGATACGTTTACAGGACTATGGGGAAAGAGCGAAGGTATGGGATTGATTTGGATAGCTCTTTTCAAAGAGCCAGCACAGACTTGGTGGGCCAAATGGCCTCCTTCTGTGCTGTATAATTCCATGATTCTATGAAATAATAATAATCTTTTCATTTGATATAGCACCTTTCACGTTGTCGATATATCTCAAAGCGCTTCTTTGGATATACTGTAACATCGATTGATTATGTGTTTTGCGAGCGAAATGCAGCAGCCATTTGTGCACATCAATGTCCCACAAACAACCATGGAGTGAATGATCAATTGTATGTGCAGGATCATTGGCCAGTATACCAGGAAACCTTCCTTCTTTTTTTGAATCATGCCATGGGATCTAAAGCGTCCACCTGAACAGAAGGAACCTCGGTGTAACATTTCATCTGCAGGATGGCATCTCCGACATTGCAACACTCACCCCAGCACTGCATTGTCATGTTTGATTATATGATTCCAAGACACGATGTAGGGCCTGAGCCATAACCTTCTGATTCAAGAGGCAAGATAACTACCACTAAACCAGGCTTACGCAAAATATTCAGCAGACTGTGCATTCTAGATTTCAGTGCCTCAAAGTAAAATCTCAAACTTATACCCCTCCCCCTTAGATTTAAAATACTATTTAAACTTATTGAAATATGGAAAAGAAAGATACTTCTGTGCTGCCATTTATCACTACTCTAATTGCTCAACCAAATTTAACTTGATAATAAATGAGCTCCTCTTGCTCAAATAGTGCTGATGGAAATCCCATTGGAGTCATTAAAGAGTTATTGTTATTGTCTGCCACCTTGTCTGTGTAATCACCTTACAAGATGTGCTAAGTGGCTGTTTTAATTGGATCTACTCTGCTATTTCTCATTTGCTCATCTTAGCTCCACTTTAACGTGTTGCTGTATTTTTACAAGTTAGAGATAGGGTCTTGAAGAAGCCCTTCCCAAGATAGCACCCATAATAGAGAGAGAAAATCAGTTTGTAGCAGTCTAGCAATGAATGTATCCCACAGATGTGTCCCAACTCAATATCGACCACTCCATAGAAAATACATGGATTCAGCACATATTGGAGAGTTGTATATAAGAGCATACTCAAGCTATATATTGCTTTGGGCAGGCCACAGCTAGAGTACTGCATACATTTCTGGTATTCCTAAAATAAGGGGCAGCCATGTCCCTAAAGGCTATGCAGAAGCGTGTTAGAGGAATGATGTGTGAGCAACAATTTGTTGAGCTGGATTCTTCAGGATTCTTCAATCTTGAGAAAAGATGACTCAGAGGGGACCTTATAGAAATGCACATTAAATGTTAGTTTCAATTTAAAACATTTTTTTAAATTGCCATTTAGAAACTAATGGTTACACAAAACCTGACATTACTGCAATTTTCCCGGTAGTAAGCTGTGATTCACAGTCCTTGCAAACTAGGAATGTAATGTTGTGGGTCGTACACAAGTGAAATATACAAGCTCATAATACTATGAGGTCTGATCTCTGTGTATTTGATGTCAGCATCCAAGATATTTAATTTTACTAGATAGATATTTGACATAAATATTAAAAAATTTATCCACTTTTTTTTGACAACCTCTGTTTTCAGCTAAACATGTATTTACATGTATTTGTTTTGTTTGTACATGTTGGACAATA
This sequence comes from Callorhinchus milii, assembly GCF_018977255.1. NCBI lineage: Eukaryota > Metazoa > Chordata > Chondrichthyes > Chimaeriformes > Callorhinchidae > Callorhinchus > Callorhinchus milii. The sequence continues at coordinate 36,854,706 of NW_024704745.1, read as the reverse complement.
ATATACAGACAGCAGAAGAAACGTTTTGCCTTTATTGGCTGCAAATCTTGTCTATTATTATATAGGTCAAACCACAGCCCAAGGTTATGCCCTGACAGATTGGATAAACAATTTGTTCAGTGTAAGTCAGTTTGCATCGGGCCAATGCTGATTTAGTCCCTGCTGACTGAGTGCTTACAAAATAGTCAAAGTTTCCAATTAATGAAGCCAGCAAATGGCACCACATTGTAAACCATAGGCCATTCAATACAGCTAATGTTTTATCCACGGTCAATTCAATCATTATCAATACCTCAAACTATTTCAAGAAACCAGATGACCTGACAGAATCTAATGAAATTAAACTTGTTGATCAATACATTTTGAAATGTGTTTTGCAATCAAAGATTGCTTATTACAAGTTACCTTTAATTACAAATGTTGTAAATAAAATAGCTTATAATACAATTCTATGCAATTACAAGAATACATTAAGATATATGTCCATATTTATCCATCCAAAAGTGCAAGCAGTTTAATTGCAACCAGGCTAAATACATCATCATTATTATGTCTATGACTCTCATTCCGAATATTCCAATTAACTTTTTGCCTGGAGAGGAGCAATTAGGTTATTCTTTGTCTACTTATAAGATACATTTTTTGTAACTCGATTTAAATGAAAAATAAGGTATTTCACTGATAAAATTATATCAATAACTGTTTTTTTTAATTTGGTAAGGACAGTGATCAGTAGATTTTAAACTGTCCTCCCTCTAATGAACAAAATGAATAAAGTGGCCTTCCCTGATAGCTCAGCTGACCAGAAAAAAACTCAGGTCCACACATTTCCAGGTTTAGTAATAATAATAATCTGTGCACTTGATATAGTGCCTTGTCATGTCTTTGAGACATCTCAATGCACTTCACAGCATTCACTGTAAAGTGTAGTGACTGTGGATTTTGTGGGTGAAGCACGGTCGCCAATTGTGCACAGCAGTGTCCCACCAACAGTCGTGGATTGAGTGGCCACATTATTTTAAAAAATTATAAAGGGATTATTAACCCCAGAAAAGCGATCCACAAATCGACTAACAAGTGGGTTACTACTTACTGCTAGGTAAACAGAGATCTGTGTGTGCATGAAGTAAGGAAATTTACCTAAGGTTTTAGACTGAGATACAATTGGTACCAGTGTCCATGGACTAGAGAAAAAATAACAGGTTTTGCTCTTGATCACTGTCCAGTGACCCTTTAAAGGAAACTTGAATGTGTGTGGATGTTGGGTGATTAAAGTATTAGGTTTCAAAGGAATTCTCCTCATGATTGAACGGTATATTGACACCCACTGTCTTTCCTAATACATGAAAGAAAGGTCACAAACAATGGACAGGAGGGTCATCTGCATTTTTGGAACTGCATCCCAGCATGAGTCAGTGCTGTCAGAAGACGGACAATGACATTCAGAAGGAGATGGTTAATGCACCACAACTACGCTTATGTTTGAGGACAGAATAATTTAATGTAAAAAACCTTTAAACCAGCATCCCACAATATTTTAAAAAATTAATGGGAGAAAAGTCGCAAAGTCAAAGTACTTATTGAGCTTTTATATACGTGCTCACCCTATCCCCATTCTCCTTCATACACACAAACACAATGAAAGAAACATTCAAAGATGTTTATCTGCCTTTTAATGACAGAGCACAAAGTGATCTAACACAAGAATTTCTGAAGAAGACAACAACAGCTGCAAAGCTGGGAGCAGAACATAATGTTAAATAACTCCAAAACAAAAGCAATCTTTAGAAGTAATATTGTTGAAATTATGGGAATTGCTTGCATGCTTCAGTAAAGTTTGCTGTGTAGCAACAAGTAAGGAACATTTTACAGAAAATTGTGTTTGAAAATGTTTATTGCCTTGGTGACCTCAAAACAAAACTGACAATAGAATAGAAATAATAGCATCTCCAACATTGAATCTCAACCCAGAACCTGATGACGCAACTGATTTCTCCGAGACACAAAATTGTTTCAAATGATCAAGTCTCTTGGGCCTATTTGATCTCATTCTTTCTGTATATCTTACAATATATACAGTCAATTCACTTAACAGTCTATTCTGTAAAGTACTATACTAGAGACTATAATCAGGGACAAAATACATTTTCACTTGGAAAATTGTGGGTTAACAAGGACAGCCAACACAGATTTGTTAAAAGGCAAATCGTGTCCTAACAAACCTTATAGAGCTTTTTGATGAAGTAATGGAGAGAGTGGATGAAGGCAGTGCAGTTGAAGTAGTTTTTAAGGATTTTCAAAAGGTGTTTGCTAAAGTGCCACATAAAAGACTTGTAAGCAAAATAGAAGACCACAGTATTAAAGGGACAGTGGCAGCATGGATACAGAACAGGCTGGGAGACAGAAAACAGAGAGTGGTGGTAACGGTTGTTGTTCTGACTGGAGGGAAGTGTGCAGTGGTGTCGCACAGGGTTTAGTATTGGGACCACTGCTGTTTTTGATTTATATAAATGACCTGGACTTGGGTATTGGAAGTACAATTTCCAAGATTGCAGATGATACTAAGCTAGGAAAAAGAGGAGGATAGTTGCAGATTGCAAGAGGACATAGGCAGACTGGTAAAATGGGCAGACAAATGGCAGATGAAGTTTAATGTGGAGAAATGTGAAGTGATGTATTTTGGGAGGAAGAATGACGAGATGCAATACATGCATACAATCTTAAAGGGGGTGAAGGAATAGAGAGATCTTTGGTTTTCATATAAGTAAATCTTTGAAAGTGGCAGGACAGGTAGATAAAGCTTTTAAAAAAGCATACGGGATACTTGGCTTTATAAATAGGGACATAGAATACAAAAGTCAGGATGTTATGATGAACCTTTATAAAACACTGGTTAGGCCTCAGCTGGAGGACTGTGTTCTGTTATGGGCAACACATTTAAGGAAGGATGTCAAGGCATTGGAGAGGGTGCAAAGGAGATTTACCAGGATGATACCAGGAATGAGGGACTTCAGTTATCAGGAGAGGCTAGAGAAGCTAGGATTATTCTCCTTGGAGCAGAGAAGGTTAAGAGGAGACTAAATAGAAGTTTTCAAAATTATAAGTGAATTTGACAGGGTGAACAAGGAAATCTATTTCCACTGGCGGGTGGGTCGGAAACCCGAGGACACCGATTTAAAATAGTTGTTAAAAGAAATAGAGGGGAAGTGAGAAGACATTTTTTCACACAGCGAGTTGTTCGGATCTGGAATGCATTGCCTGAAAACGTGGTGGGAGCTGGTTTGTTAACAGCTTTTAAGAGAGAAGTAGATCACTATTTGGGAAGGACAAGTTTGCAGGGCTATGGGGAGAGCACGGGGGAGTGGGATTGACTTGGATAGCTCTTTTCAAAGAGCCGGTACAGAAACAATGGGCCGAATGACCTCCTTCTGTGCTCTATGACTCTATCATTCTATGATTCTGTGAAGCGCTTTGACACGTCTCAAAGACATGATAAGGCACTATATCAAATGCAAGAATTATTATTTTTATTATTCCCGCCTGCTATTCTTTCATCATAGCATCAAGCTCTATTTTTTAAATGAGTCCAACACGCTGGCCCCAAACACTCATAATTAACCTTTGGTAAAAAATACTTCCTGATGCCTGTCTAGAAACTGTCCTTTGCAGCTATGGTCCTGTGTTCTCTTGTTCTACTGTCTCAGGACATCTGAAAGTATTGTTCTGGGTTTACTTTTTCAATCCTCTCTCCACAGGCTGCAGATTATCCAGAACTCTGCAACCCATGTTCTCCTCTGCACCAGGCTCGGCAACCCTATTGTTAGATTATAGATGTTGTAGTTTAATGAGAATGAAACATTAGACAAATGTAGTACAGGAAATAGTGACAATCATGAGACAGGACGCATCTGGTTTTCTCTGAGTAATAAAACAGCCTTGGAAAAGGACAGGACGTTACCACTTATCAGTAAATAACAACAAACCCCACAGAGGTAACGGTCCAAGGTACCGGTCGATACAGGATCTTGACTTAGCAATAAGTCGCTGGATTCTGACAGGGCGTGCCAACTGACAGAAGGCAACCCTCAAGAATAGCAACTAATGAGCAAGTTGTTTAAACTAGAGGACTTTGGTGCCATCCGAGGATACTGATAAGAAATAACCAGTCACTTAAAAGGAATGTACTAATGATTCCACATAACAAAATAACAAGCACCAGATACAGCCCTAAACTGATCAATCTCCTATCTTAGACAGGAAAAAGGGAAGACCTCGTGGAGACTCAGTCAGGCTGGCACCAAGCCAAATGGTTGATTAACCTGAGTACATGACTGAATCAGAAGTGGGTAGAGGGGCCCGAGGAAGGACACTTGGAGAAAGGGTATAACTATGACACCTCTAGGTGAGAACGGTTAGAAGAACAGGAAGGCTCCGGAGAGAGAGACCAGTGTGGAGAGGTCCCTTTAAGAATCACAAGGGAGGTGTTCTGTGATGTTGTGTGACTGTCTTCAAAGACTGGTAGTATAATTTGTTAGACATTTGTAGTAACTTGTTACTGCATGTTGTGTTCACTCTGTTCATACTACACCTTGCTACACCACATTTGGATTGTTGCGTCATAATTCGAACTATGGGATCGGAAATCCCAACACTATCACCCCCACCATCACTCAAATCTACTAGCTTCCTATTACTCAGAGGATACATTTCAAGATCCTGGTCCCCACCTTCAAAGCACTTCATGGCCTTGCTTCTATAACTTGTATAATCATTATAGTGCGTTAAATGTTTATCTACATGAACAATCCCTACAGTAATTGACCGTAATTATTTGTGAAGTGCTTGGAAACATTTAACGCACTATAATGATTATACAAGTTATAATAATAATAATCCTTGCATTTGATATAGCGCTTTTCACATATTCTCGACATCTCAAAGCGCTTCACAGAATAGACTGTATAATGAATTGACTGTATATTTGTGGGCGAAACGTGGCAGCCAATTGTGCACAGCAGTGTCGCACAAACAGTCATGGATTGAAAATACCAATTTATTATTGTTTTGTGTTGGAGGGATTATTATTAGGTGTGTGGAGCAAGGGAACTTGCCCAAGGTTTCGCCCTGCCTGGAATTGCACCCAGATGTCTCGCTTGCAAGGCGAGTGCTCTAACCACTGAGCTACAGGACTCCAGTCCAGTAAGTTCTTACTCTTTTTCATTTCAGTATCAATCAGTCAGTAGGGAATAAATCAGTATTTTTTTTTATAAATTAATCTAAATTCGTAGCTCAACTTCCAATTTTGGTAACTTATTTTTCTGGATAAAGAATTATTTCCGGGTGTAAGATTGTCATTTATACCACTGAACCTATGACCTCTTGTTCTTTTGCTTTGGTATATCTTAAAAAAAATTGTTTTGAGTTTAGTTTTTTTCTGTTTCGTTCAGCATCTCATGTTCCTTTAAAAAGGTCCTCTCTCAGCTGTCCATTTACAAAGCTCGAAAAGCCCTAGCTTATTTTGCAATATCTCATAGTTGAGCATTCAAACATGTTTTGAGAAGAAATAGAATTCTGTAAAGTAAAACAGCAAATGGTGCAGAATTGGGTACTCAGTTGGTAATTTGAAGTGGGCCACCTATATCTTTATAATATCAAGGAGTTATTGGTGACTGACATTTTTATCTAAATGTAATCTTCTGCTGCACCATTCATCACACTACAAACATTTAGTAGAAAAAAAATTTAAAATTTGTTTGGCATTTCTTCTCATTTAAACACCCGCAAAACTTCCAAATATTGTCATAAACAATATCTATACAAGATCTCTAAAAATATAACATTAAGGATTGTCCCATAGAAAATTTGCTATAGCTATTTGGCAAAATGTGTTTACAAAGTGTCACAAATGGCAAACATAATAATAATAATCCTTGCATTTGATATAACACTTTTCACGTCTTCTCGATGTCTCAAAGCGCTTCACAGAATATGCTGTAAAGTGAATTGACCGTATATTTGTGAGCGAAACGCGGCAGCCAATTGTGCACAGCGGTGCCCCACAAACATTTGTGGATTGAAAATGACCAATTTATTATTGCTTTTTGTTTTGGAGGGATTATTATTAGGCATGTGGAGTAAGGAAACTTGCCCAAGGTTTCGCCCTGCCTGGAATTGAACCCTGGTGTCTCGCTTGCAAGGTGAGTGCTCTAACCACTGGTGTGAAGTAATGTGTGTATTTTCGGTCACAAGTGATGCATTCAGTGTCAGAACCTCCCTTTATGAAATGAAGCACCAGAATTCTGTGGAGGGAACGCAGGCTCTACTCACTATATGTCATTTTGTCACAAAGAATTGTGAATTTGATTTTTCCAGCCAGGCTTAAAAAGCAACGAAGTAAGATATGTTCAAGGGAAATTGATTTAAAATGTAAATGAGAGTGCATTTTCAAATGTTTACTCACACTGTACTGCATCAAATTCTTCCTGCTTGCTCTTACAGTCAACTGAGGAAAAAATGTGACAATGACTGGCACCTGCTTCATATTTAGTAGCTTTTGGATACTGACTCATGCATTTCTGTCAGGCTATTAATGTCTGAGTAGTAAGTAGAAATTTATAAAGATGCAACAGAGCAAGACATTTTATTCAAAAAATAATTCTATGAGGAGTTTCTGTCACTTGGAAATGTAGCAAAAGGAACTAGTTACATTTAGCTATTACGTGAGATACAAAATGCTATATAAATGCTCTTTAATCGTATATTCGATGACCCTGCTCTATGACATTGAAGTGTGAAGCTAGTTCTCAGAGACAATTTGATAACTGATACACAAGAAGGGTAAACACTGTTACTTTAGTAGAATCATTCCTCTAAAGCTGATAATTTTTAAACTAAATAACCGTTATACGTTTAATATTCATTGTTTCCTGTGTAATGCAAGGGGAGATTCAATCCACAGATAAAATTTCTGAAATAAAACCCTAGGCCAAACTTAAGATACCATTTACAATGTAATTGGGTAGAAATTATTTTAGTTATATACATCTTTTTATTTTAAATTATTAGCAATAATCAAAATAAAGTAAAAGCTTAATATCACTCCCTCGATAATGATATCCTTGTAAACTAATGGATCTGAACTGTCTTGGGTCCAGCGATCACCGAGAAAAGATACAATTGACCACATCTTCTTGAGACAGAGAGAGGAAAGATAGTCAGGGCTCTTATTCCATTGATATTCTGATAGGAAATGTGTGTGTGTGTCTGCTGAATGTGTGCATACATCAGAAAAGATCATTCATGTTGATGCAATGCTGATTCCTGGATTGAATATCCTACAATAGTCAAGTTTTTAATATTAATAACAATAATAATAATTGCATTTGATATCGCGTTATAACGTCTTCGGGACATCTCAAAGCACTTCAGAGTATTTTGTAACATGAATTGACTGTATATTATATTATGGGCGAAAGGCAGCCAAATACACACAGCAGTGTCCCACAAACCATTGTGGATTCAGTGACCAAATTATTATTTACTTATTTACTATATTATTATTATTACACTCGGACAAGCGATACGCCAATCAACTGATAACTAGGTTCCCACTTACCGCTGGTTAAACAGAGGTTAAACAGAGGCACTTATCCAATGTAATAATAACAATAATAATAATTCTTTTTACATTTGGTATAACATCTTTCACATCGAGAGGACATTTCAAAAGGCTTCATAAGATACACTGTGTGTTTTGTGGGTGAACATGGAAACCAATTTGCGCAAAGTCCCAGAAATAGCCCTGGAGTGATTGATCGATTTTATTTTGCGGATTGCTAGCCAGGACATAGAGAGAAACTCCCTTCTGCTTTCGAGTAGTGCAATGGTATCTCTAACAGCCACCTGAATAGGCAAATGGGGCCTTGGTTTAATGTCAACCAACAATGTAGCACATCCCCAGCATTACACTGGAGTGTCAGCGTAGACTATATTTTCCAAATACTGAAGTAAGACTCGGACCCACAATCTTCTGACTCAGAGGTGAGAGTCCTACCAACTGATCCAGAATGACATACAAATAATGCAGCTTTCAGCAGTAATTTCTGTATCAGTGTTCATACTTCAGTTTCTATTGTTGACGCAATTAGACTTTATGTACCGATTCGATCCGGTGCCTACAGCAAAGTGATATTATCTGGTAGACTGGAATTTGGCTGATGGCTCCATATCTCTCTTCTCTATGCACAATGCAAGTGTTGTTAAGCTTTGTGAAGGGCATTAGTGAGTAAGCAAAGCTCAACTAAGAAGCACTGAATGGAGATTACTTGAACATTGTTAAGAGCTCGATGTTCCACTGTTTTATTTAAATAATGTTAAAGTGCTTAATTTAGAAGGCAATGATCTTATTGTCCACAAGAGAATTCTTGATAAAACTGAGGTGTCTGGGACTGAGTACAGGGTTTGGGAGATACGAAGAAGACAATTAGAATATTACCAATATTCCCTGATCGGTGAGTAGTGACAATTCCTAACTCCCAAGCATCAATGCTGGGACTCAGCTTTCTATTATAGAGGGTGACAATTCTGAGATATGGTGGGATGATTTTCACTTTTGGTATGAATTTTTCCACTGAAAATTGCAGAAGTGTCAATCAATAATTATTAACAGCTCATGGATGAGGAGTAATAATAATCGTTGCATTTGTTATAGCGCCTCATCACGTCTTCTAGACGTCTCAAAACACTTCACAGAATATACTGTAAAAGTGAATTGACTGTATGTTTTGTGGGCAAAATGCAGCAACCAATTGCATGCAGCAGTTTCCCACAAACAGTTGTGGATTAAGTGACCAAATTATTATTATTATTACCCTAATTTTTACCCCTGGAAAAGCGATTCGGAAATTGACTAACAAGTGGTTTCTTACTGAATGCTAGGTAAACAGAGATGTGTGGAGTAAGGAAACTTGGCCAACGTTTCACCCTGTCAGGAATCGAACCTGGGCCCTCTTGCTTGTGAGGTGTGTTCTAACCACTGAGCTACAGGACTCCACGCAGGAATCACCCCTGCAAATTGTAACAGAATGGAGTTTCCGTCATTAAAGCCCTTTCTTAAATTTTTGATAGTGAGATTTGTTTGGGTGTGCATCATCATGCAAGTGCTACAATAGGTAATAAAGCAGTTTCTACTTTGGTAAATCAATGACAACATTATTTATTTCCATGCAGGCCACTGTGTGGGCAAGTAGCCGAGAATAGCTTCCTGTCCTCCCACAAGCAACTGGATTTACATTTACAAGATTTGGAGAAGGATTTGTAAATAATAAATCCTGCTGTTGCCCAGATGTGCCTAAAGTTGACCTGCTGGAACTTCCCTCGGATGGACGGCAATCTCAATTCTAACTAGTATGAATCACCTGCCTCCCCACAGCCAGTCAGAGTTAATCTCTACCTGAGTGGTGTTCCATGTGGATGGTTTACGATTGGACGGTTTACTACCACATTTGCGAAATTCACTTATTCCATTTTCTCTTCCCAATTAGAGGGAAATGATGGTTAGCGACAAAATCAACTACACTCAATATTGCTACTGGTTTCAATCTGTCAAAATTATGGAGCTTTTCCATCTTGGAGACAGATAAAACTTTCATCCCTTCAACATAGACTTGATTACTACACAGGTGTGACAGAATAGTTTTCTAAATATCTGTGCCTGTTCCTACAGTAAGCTATTTCAATAATACATTTTGGTGTGTAGTGCTTACCTGTGCATTTATAGATCAAGCACTTCACTTAACCATTCAGGGTATTGGCTCAACATTTTGCTGGTGCACAAGCTGTTTAATGTCTCCTAAGCTCTACAATCCAACATTATCATTTGTGCAGTGTGCATACATTGTAGTGGTTATCTCTCAGTACATTAAGTAAGTTGTTAGTAAGTTTAACCTGCTGTAATGTAAAGTCATCAAAAATGTTTGATGCAGTTGAATTAGGCCATTCATTCAGCTATGTGTTGATAATCGCATACGATTGTGCAAATAGAATTTTGAAATAACTGGATATCTTAGCTTCCCAGATAATGTTTTGCACTAGGTTGAAGCAAAGAAAATGTGATTTGTCTATTTTATTATGGATACTGTATGGTGGCTGAAAGTTGAGCACTTTTCACTAGGAGACTGAAACCCAAGGACAAACCATTCTTATCTAATTTAAGGCACAACAGGAATTGATAGGAATTTCATTGCATGCTTGCAATAGTGCTTGTTTTTTTAAAAAAAATGGGAGGAAAGATGTTTGTTTAACAAATTACTCTTCTTGCATGAGAACATCTACCTTATTCTGCTTCACTTCCTTTACTTCTCATCAAAGGTAATTGTCCATAGTTCTAGCATTTGGCAAATGAACAAAGAAAATAGATGCAATTAACTCAATCAATTACAGTTTAAAGAAAACATCCCACTGTTACCTTACTATCAGTAAACTCAATCAGTTCCACTAGCCTGCATTATGATCCAATATCTCTCAGAAGTCAGCATAAACCAGCACTATTGCCTTCATATATTACTTGGTAATTTACTAAAAGCAAGATTGTGGAAGCGTTACATTGTCACAAATGCCATCATTTTGGATGAGATGTTAAATCAATGTTCTGTTTGTCTGTCTGCTGAGGTGGATCTTAAAGATCCCATGGCACCACTTGTAAAAGAGAAGGGAGCTTCTTCCAGTGTCCGGACTAAAAATGCTTCAGGTTAAATGGTGATTCACTTTATGACTGTGTATGAGACCTTACTCATACAAAATGGCTGCTCTGCTTGCCTACACAAACAGTTGGTTGATAATAATTACTTGTGAAGTGCTTTCAAATGTTTCAACATCAGAAAATAAAACTGCAAGTACCCCATATTTTATATGTATTACACCTTCCTGTTTACTGTAATCTTGGCATAATTGTTGGTTAATATTTCTGCCCAGTCCTGAAGAGACCATCAGTCCAATACAATACCTTTTTATCCTTGCATGATACGAAAACTACATTAAGATGCGAGGATTTTTTTGTATTGATCTGCCCCAATTCTAAATTTAAAATTTAAAAATCCATTGTCTGCCTAAAAATACTCATTAAACAACAATATGTAATATAGCAATTAATTTACAAAATAAAACAATATATTATAGATAACAAGAAAATGGGCCTTAGAATATGTTTCTAGTGCTAATGTCTTCAGATGGATTGGCAAATGTGAGCTGTAACCTATACTAATACAATTCTAACTGCAAATGTGTAAGAAATTGTAAAAGCTCTTATTGAGGGTTAATCTATTTTAAATTCACTTTGGGGCAATTTCACTTTATATTGCCAAGTAGTGCAAGGCTCACACTGAACAGTAACACAGCAAACCTGTGGTTCTGTTCAGCTCAAGTGCGATTGGGTCAATTCAATCTGCATTTGTGGATTCAATGGCATGTAGATTTAAACAGATGAAGGTGTTTAATTCTGAAAAATAATAATTCTGCAAAACCATATGCTCAACCTGACAAGACAAAGGAAGTACATGTGTTAAGGTCCGTAACAAAGATAGCAAGGACCAGATAAGTGCGTATCAACACAGTCAAGCTTTACCATGAATATGACAATATAGATAATGCATTTGTATAGCTAATCATTTCCCTCATACACTGTACCACAGATATCTCTTAGAATTCTTCACATGGTGAGTTCTTAAATTTAGACACATGGCTGGTAATATAAGAATTTTGTGAACAGTATTTTTTTAATGAAAAGCTCACAAATATTGCTAAACCTTACTACACAGAGGTTTCTGAAAGGATTTTCTTTTATGTTTGACTTCTAAGAGAGGGCAGGGAGGTGAACAATTTTGGAAACAGATTGAAACAGACTGAGCTGTTGCCAGTGGTGATGGATTAGGCAACATGATGGCAGACACCAAGACTGCTGTGAATTTTGAAATATTTTAACAGCATGAAGTTCAGATGGAAGCATCTCTCTGAAGATCGCACTCCTTATAGCTCACAGAAGACTTAACTGTGCTGACACGTTACGGTTTCTTTATATACAGTATTCAGTTCCGGCCAGCAACACTTTGTTGTATGGGAACTAGCTTGTGAGCGCTCAGCAACCAATGCTACATGTGTACTAAGTAAAGAATGTAATGGTGGCAATGGCAGAGAATGAACAAGATATTATACACTGCACAGCTGATTTCTGTGTGCACGCATTGATCAGAAATGCAAAAATGTTTAAACAGTTTAACTATCAAGTGTAGAATGCAACTTCCTGGGGTGATTCTCTGTTTGTCAGTAAATTTACTGACTTTGTCAGTGAACTATTATTTATGGATCTTGGCAATGAATGTTTCTAAAGGGATTTTCCATTCTAAGCACACAATGCCAAGGTTTGTAATTTACCCACAAGCACAGAATAATGCCCCTCTGAGGTCTGAACTATCAAGAAAATGTAAAGAAGTACAAACATCTTGTTACCACATTCACCAATAACTCAAATATTCAAGATGAACTTCAAGTTGACGGAAAGCTGATACAGTGGAGGTGGTGGTAAACACATTATCCAACTTGGACACCGATATAATGCACACATATCCACTCAAACAATCAGCTTTGGTTGTGGTGCATCGCACTGTCTTGGTAGGAGTTTTTCAATATGTACATGTTTTTAATAAAAAAAGAGGCATGACAGGACATAACCAGGTTGGAAAGAATAAGAAACAAGACAAAATAAATCAGAAAGAAGTAGGCAGGCGATGCTGAGCTTTGGTTTAGAGCTAATATATTATGGTGTGAGGAAGCAAAAACTGAAAAAAAATGTTGTTTTCATTCCAACTTTCCAAAAGTATTTCATAAACATATTAAAGATCCAAGTTTAGAGTAAGGCAACATGTTCATCAAAGAAGAATTGGACTCCCCCACTGCCTCACCCCTCAGGCCACCGAAACCCTCATCATCTCAAGGCTCGACTATGGAAACTCCCTCCTTATCAGCCTCCCCAACTCTTCCCAACTCAAGCTGCAGATAATCCAGAACGCTGCAGCTCATGTCCTCTCATGCACCAGGCTCCATGACCCCATCACCTCCCACTCTCACCCGGCTCCACTGGCTCCCCATCACTCAGAAGATAGAATTCAAAATCCTCGTCCTCACTTTCAAGGCCCTCCATGGCCTTTCCCCCTCCTACCTCTCTGAACTGCTAACCCGCTATCAATCTGTCATCTCACTCCATTTAAATGAAATGTTATTTTTTGTGTCCTTTACAACAAGATGGAATTTCAAATACAATTTATTTATTTCAAATATTTAATAGATATTTTAATTAATATCTTCATGCCAACTAAAAGATACTAGGAATCTATTCAATAAGACATCAGAACCAATACATGTCTATCACTTTCAGGCACTGGCCCCTGTGACATTTCATCCCATTAAAAGCAGCAGTTACACCACACCAAGTTAAAAATCAGAAATAATAATAGATTGCGTTCTGATTGGAGGAAGCCCTAAAAGTGTTGAAGCTATTGACAATATCAGAATCTGAGAAAGAATTAGATGCTTTTGGATTCACCATCCGATGCAACTTTCTGAAAAAGAATGTTATTTTCCATTGTATCACTAGCTAACATTCATTTCATGCTTTCACACTAGATCTTGCAATTGATACAGCATCTTTCATGTCAGCGGGATGTCTCAACACACTTCATAGATGTTACTGTAGACTACAATGACCATCTATGTTGTAGGTGAATATTGCAGTCAATTTGACCTCAGCCATGTCACACAAAGAGCCATGAAGTGAATGACTAATTTTATTTTCGGGATTGTTGGCCAGGGTACCAGGAGAAACTCCATTCTATATTTGAATAATTCTATGTGATGTTTAACATCTATCTGAACAGGGAGACTGGACCTCACTTCAATATTTCATCCAATGTACCTTCACTCGAGCACTGCAATGTAGTGTCAGCGTAGACATTACAAGTTCAAAGTCTTGACAAAGTCTTGACAAACCCACAACCTTCTAACTCAAAAGTAAGGCTGACATACCTAGGTGTTTTTTTTCTGTTGTTATAACTAAATTGCAAGAAACTTTCAATTTTTCTTGAAACAAATGACTTTCTTTCATTGATTTGTATCAATGGCAGTGAGTGTACCTATATTCCTGAATTAAAATCAGTGACAACACATCTGTTTGATGTGTCAACAGCATTGATAGTGGCTGTCAGACTACAATCTAAATGATTATATAACTGAGATTATTATCATTGACAGCAATCGAATTGGTTCATAAAGAAAACTGTATCTACATCAGAACCAAACACAACACTTTGACAAGTATTTCCAAGCTAACCGTGACTGATACAACAAATCAGATCAAATCAGACAAATGAATTTGAAACAAATTATATATAAAACAAATAATAATTCTATACAAACAAATTTGTATAAAGACAAAATGTAGCATCTAAATTAATGTGACCACAGCTTTTTGTTAGACTTCAAACAAAAGAACATACATATCTAGAGTCTTTCACATTTGATAATGTTTCAAAGTGTTTAAACAGCATGGGTACCTGAGCAAGAAGGAGAGAGAGTGCAGGAAAGAAACTAAAGAGGTAGGCTTTTAAGAAGGGATTTGAAACCGGAGAGGGATTTGGGGAGAGAGTTCCAGAGAGCCAGGGCCTAGTGGTTTAAACCTCAGCAAACAATGGAGTGGAGCAGAAAATATGTAGACTCAAGTTTATAGACCAGAGGGAGCAGCTGGAGAGTGGGAATAGAACTGGGTGGTGGATTAAGTGGAATAAAGGGAGAAGGGGAATTGGTCAGTCAGAACAAGGATCTTCAAGTTGGTTCACTGAGGAAGAAGGAGTCATTGAGGTGAGATTGGAAGTCATGGATAATGTGGGGAAAATATGGTTGTGTAGTTCAGGATGCCTGCAGAGACTGAGCTAGGGAGGTCGGCAAGGAAAATATTGGAAAGGTCAAGTCTGGACTTTCGGCCGCTGATTTCAACCAAGATAATATTTCTAACAGTTTGTGAATCCAAATTGGAATTGCAATTGTTTTAGAGCCTAATTTCTGTTCCTATATCGCATAACATGAATGTCAGGGATGAATAAATGTTATTTGATGAGTTGAAGTTAATCAATTCCTCACATTAACTCTCTTATCATATATGTAATACACACAGATAAATATGCTTTTGCTTATGTTACCTTACTTGGCAGAATATTCCAATCATTTAGAGCCATGAGTAAATGAATTATTTCCTGATATCTGTTCTAAATTTACTTTTCACTCATTTCAAGTTATGACCTCTGGTCATACTTTCTTGACATTCGTTGAAGTAATAGTCTGGATTGGCCTAATCTGTAACATGTAATATTTGATACACTTTGATAAACTCCACCTCTTAATTGGATTCTTGGCAGAATGTCAGCTTAAGTTTCACAAATCGTTCTTGTTTGCTTAATCCCTTACACTTGGGATAAGTCTTGTTGCTCTTTTCTATACTTTCTTTTCTAATGCAAGTAGATCTCTACAGTGACATGGAAACCAAATATGAACACAATATTTTATGTGTCATCTGACCACTGCATTTTAAGGCCCAGGTGCAACTTTTCCAGAGTTAAATTCTTCTGATTTGGGGTACATATACTAGAGTTTTTATTCTCACAAATTGTTTCCTTTCCTATCAGCTCTCAGTTTTTTTTAAACTTTTTTTTTTGAATCATCTCAGCATGTGAACAACATGATGGGCATTCTCTGCCCATCCCTATTTCACTGAGAAGTATGTGCTGGGCCTTCTCCTAACAGAATGGATTCCTAGCCACTACATGGAGCACTGAATCAACCCCATGATGTGGCACTGGAGTCACATGTAGACCAGACTAGGCAAAGATGGTTTATTTCTTCCCTGAAGGACAATAGTGTGGCCATGATTCTGGTGTTACTGCAAAGTTTTTTTAAAAAAAATTAAATTCTGCAATGACCAGAGAGTAGGATTTCAGAGAATCAGGTGCCCCCTGGTATCTCACCCTTTGACTATTCTTTAATTCTAGGGAACATCATAGTCAAGTCCAATGTCCAATGTCCAGACGTGCATCTTCCAAATAGTGGCTGAGTTGATAATTTACTTATTTACCCCTCCCTACCAAGGCTATGTGTACAACAACAATAAATTGGATTTATATAGTGCCTTTGACATCAGGAGAATGTCCCAAGGCGCTGACTGTAGCAACGTCAACTTGCATTTAAATATAGCCCTTCTTGCGGGGTAGCATTTCTGAGCAGAATGGCAGATTTTGACACTTGAACAATGGAGAACCCAGTGAGATGACAGTAAGCAAGGTCAAAGAGGAAAGTCTTCAGGTGCAGTTTGAAGACAGATAAAGAAGGAGCAAGGTGGAGGGATTGAGGCAGGGAGTTTCATAGGTTTGGGCATAATTGCAGCCAATAGCAACCAATTACAAACAGTTGACTCTCACATACTTGGCAGCAAACGCATGTGGCAAAGCTGCTTAATAAGCAAACTCACTGAGCTGTTGGGGAGCTCTAATCCCAGCATTCATGAGATGTCTCAAAGAGCTTACACAATATACTGCAAAGTGGAGTGATAGTATTTTGTGGGTGAAACAAGATAATCAGTTGAGCACAACAATCTCCCACAAACAGCCATTGAGTGAGTCATCAATTTTTTATATTTTTTGTTGGCCAGGATTTGTTGGTCAGCCACTGAGAGAAATTTCCTTATCTTTTCAAACAGTACCAGGGATCTTATCATCCACCTGAACAGCCAGACTGTTTAATATCTGTTTAACGTCTCATCTGAAGAACGGCCCCTCTAACAATGCACTGCACCCCTAGCACTGCATTGGAGTATCATCTTAGACTATATGATCAACGTCCCGACATGGGGCTTGAACCCACAACCTTCTGACTCAGAGGCGAGAGAGCTACTAACTGCACCAGGCTGACACAATTTATTTTAGCTAACTTTTTACCTCTTTTCCTCCAGTTCTTCTTCTAAATGCTCTTGTTGGATTGTGATTCCAGCAGATCCAATAATCCTCCACATCTTTTTCAAAGTGTCAGTTGATTTGTATATGCTCAATCCCATGACACTATTCGAGCAGAGAATAGAGCATCTCCTAGCCAACAATTGATCATTCAGCTCCTGGTTACCTGGAAGTCATTGCAGTTGCTGTCACATTTTTGATAATAAGTAAACAGTCCCTCCACTTTATAGAAGTATCTTTGATTTGATAGAACACTTTAAAGTGTTCTGTCAAATCCAAGAATTTTACAAAGATTATTATTAGATTATGAATCTACATTTCAAGAGGATCAAAGTCATCTTCTAAACCTACTCTCACCCACCATACACACATTGAACTTTCCAGCAAGGGTGAGTGGATGCCAATTCTGAACATGAACACTGGCAGATTTTTTTTCTCCCTAAACCCAGAAGCACTAAAGCCAGTGGTTGTGCTCCCAACTGCTGCCCCATTTGAGATCAACTAACTTAGTCCAAACTAGGAATCAAACCTTTAACTTGCTTTGTATGTCTTGGTGTTGCACCATGGACAGTATTTAAGCATTAAACCATTGGCAGAGCCAGTACGATAATTTTGTTTATTAACGTCTACAAACAATTTATCCAGCAGGGATTTGGTGTCCAAGTGGTATTTATTTTAATTTTAATTTTAATTCAAACTAAATCAGCTAACTAGAATTATAATTAATTATGATTCTCTACACATAAAACTCCGACAAATACCTGATGAGAAATTCATATTCTTTCCTTGCATATACTGTAGAAATCCTTTTAATTAACTATTACCAAGGCTTAATATTTAAATCACTCAAGTATAAAAGGATTTTCTTAAAGATGGCTATTATAGCAATGAATACAAATAACTACTTCACAGTATCAGGTTATGCAGAGAATATCCATTTATGTGGCTGAATAACAAAAAACACTTCTAATCCTTTTCATTGGCCGTGATGTACATAACTAAGAGCATCTGTAATTCTCTCTGTACATTTACACAGTTAGCCCAATCCTCAAACTAGACATTCGTGGGCATTTTATTTGCAAGAATCACAAATCAGTTTTTTTTTATTTTTGTGATTAGCTTTTTTAGTTGAATTTTATATTCTACTGATTTATTGGATAACATTATGAGTTTTATTAGTGACAGTTGCCTTTATAAGCATTAGATACTCATTATGGCAGAAGTGTTGTCATTGACTGTTAAGCTATTTACATAGGGAAGACATCTCAAAGCGCTTTATCAAAGTTATGGTAAAGTGTAGTGACTGTGTGTTTTGTAGGCAAGTGTGGCAGCCAAATTGCTCACAGCAATAATAATAATCCTTGCATTTCCCTTATACAATGATGAAGTTAATGATTAATTGTATCTGGGATTTTTTGGCCAGGATACAAAGAAAAACGCTGTCTCTTTTCCAGAAGTGTAATGGCACATCCAAGGAACCCAATTTAAAGTCCCTCAAAGATGGCATCTCCAATGTAGCAATGGAGTGTCAGCCTCACGTCCCAATGTAGGGTTTTATCCCACAACCTGCTAACTCAACGACAAAAGTGCTACTGAGCTAAGCTGACATATAATTGTATACCTTTCAAATAACATTCAGGAGTGCTAGCCATTGTTTCTGGTTTGTTAGTCTTTCCATAAAAGATGTTGCAAATAAAAGGAATGTCAGCTTCAATGTATGGTCTTTGATAAACATCATATATTCTACGTTATGGATAAAGCAACTAAAGATGCATATACTTTATTCAAGGCTGCCATCAGATGTATGGATGGATGATTTGGAGGCACCAGTCAGAGCTAGCTTTTATATCTCATATAATTCAAAACTTCAGAGCTCATTAGAAGGGGTCCATGTAAAAGGTTTTGGTTGAATGTTTTTTATATACTGGTGATGGATTTTTTCTACATGAACTGCCTAATATTCTCAATTCTAAAAATACTCTGTGATTGTCTCTTTCAATTACTTACTTGCTGTACAACGTCAATGTTAACAACATAATGGTAATAGTACTGAACCAATACAATTTTTTGTATGAAACTTGCACATTGAAATAAAATCTCAAACCTAGGCATGTGTATTCTGAGTGCACATTATAAATGCTGACTTTAGAAAAACAGCCCTAGAAGTAATTTTCTCTAATTCACAGATACATTAGTAAATTTTACATGCAAGAGGACATTCTTTTTAATGAGAAAACTTTTGCTTAAAGGTTGGAACATTAAATCTGAGAACAGTTAAAGACACCGAAGCTCAGCAGTAGACATTTCTATTGTTACCTTCAAATCTTATTTTTTGATACAATAAATCAATTTGGAGAACATTGGACTTTGCCCTCATTTTCTCCTCTAACCTAGATATTCTGCTCTGAGATGCTGTCCTGCGTGAAAAGCACAACACAAATGCATATTGTATTGGTATTTGTTGTATTTGTTAGAATCTGTTTAACTGATTCTATCTTTATATTGAACCAGAGAAAGAATCTCAATAAATCTATTAAAGATGTAGACTGGGAAGTATTGGAGTTGTTGGTTACATATTACATTTCCATTTATAAAAATAATCCTTTAATATATTGTCTTTCACACTGAAGGCCTCTCAAAGCACTTCACAAGAGTCACTGGAAAGTGTCGCGACTGTTTTGTAGGGATACATAGACATTTTTTGCAAAAACAAAGATGAGAAAAATATACAAAATTACTCCACAGAAACAACAAACATACACAACTCTACTCAAAATTGGATGTAGAGTGTCTGAACAAATGTGATTATGTCGCAGTTTATTGGGATAACTAGATTTAGTCATTGCGTATGATTCTGTTCACTGTCCATTGAGGGCTACCTCCAAAATTAACAAGAAAATTCTGGGTTATAAAAAGGCCATTCAGGAACAACAGAAGTTGAATCTTTCCATCAATTAACACTCCCATAATACCATTTGATAGGTCTTAAGCAAAAGCTAAATCATTGTGTTATTTCTTGCAGCACATCAATGCACTGTATTAGCTTGGAGATCCCAAAATCCACCTAACATGGATTCTTTAGATCACAACATTATTGAACAATTAACACTACAAGTCTATAAAATCTGAAACTAAAAGTACTTTAATTCTATTTGGAACTTCTCTGCTGTCCATTGCGCGGAATTTCCTTTAATTGTTTCTACAAAGTCATTGCTCTGTGGAGTTAGCAGTTGATTTCCCATAGCTCTAATTCCATAGTTGAATTCTCAATAAGCTAACTTTGATTAATTTTTCCATATCCATTTAGATGGGACATAACCAGGACATTATCCTTTATTTTATTCAATTTGACTATTCTACTTAGGGCATTGAGGACTTTTTCTGCATTGTCTGTACAAAAGAAGATAGAAAGTAGATTGCTAATCAAGGTGGACAATCCTTTCTAATAAAAGTACATCACAAACAATATATAGTGTTAAAATCATATATTTGTTTGTTAGATAATTAAAGAACTATAGAACGCTCAAAAATCCTTGCATTTGATACAGTACTTTAATACGTCTTCAAGGCTTAATTGCTTCACAGAATATATTGTAAAGTGAATTGACTGTATACTTGGTAGGTGAAATGATTGTTTTGTAAAGATACATACAAAATAAAGAATTATGTGGAAAAGTGAAACCTTGTTTAGTTAATCTCACAAGTAAGAAAACATTGAAATAACCCCAAAAATCATGTGTCAGAATTCATTACTCATAAGACTGTGGAAATCTTGCATTTTAGCATTTGGATTCTAACTCTGCAATTTTATTACACAGCAACCACACTAGCCATGTTGACAACAAATTAAGCTTTTTTGCCTTTAAAAGGAAAACTTTCACTTTACTGGTACGATCAAAGAGCTATCAGTTTTTTCAGGACAATTGCTTATATTGAACAATTCAATAAAACACATCATGTTACCACATCATCCAAAACATTGATCTGGAAATAAATAAGAGTGGAGCTCCTGCAGGTTGGGATGGCATGTCTTCATTTACCAGAAGGCTTCTCCATTTTTAACTTGGAGTCTTCACGAGGAATCCCCATTAGAAATTACCACATGAAATCATCTCGATGTAAATTGTAAAACTGACTCCTCCTTGTCCACATTCAGTAAACACAGAAAACTTGCCATTTCCTATTTATCAAGATTTTGTTCTCCTCCAGTTTAGCTTGACAAGCTTGAACATTTTTCAAAGAACAACAAAAAATTACAACAAATTACATTTGTATAGGGCTTTTCATGTCGGGAGGACTTTCCAAGGTGACAAAACAAGACTCTTATGTTAAGCAAACTGTGCATTATTAATCATATTCTAACATTCTTTGTTTGTATTGTATGTCCCCTTTCAGTTTCAATTTTAACTTGCTTCCTGTGATTTGTATTCTCATTTGTTTCGAATTTGTTTTTTCTCTCTTCTGTCTCTTGTCCAAACTTTTAAGGGTCCCAAATAAAATGAGCAAATCAGTCTTAGAGTGGATTTATTACAACACAAAACTGCCCATAACTTGAAACTAACTGGCATCTAATTTGCAAGAATTGTGGGATGACCCACTGGAACCCCAGTGGAACACTGACCTCCACCCTTCCCTGTCTAAGCACCAGTAGTCTAGTTCAGTCAGCAAACAAAATTGACAGCTGATCAAAGTTCTGGTGGATAATCAGGAGATATTTCTTAGTTGACACAGAATACTTTGTGAAAAGCTTTTCAGGAATTCTACAAACTAGACCCGATTCTGAGTCTCAGGTGAAGTGGCCACAAGGATAACCTGAATGAATGACTGCATCCCACTGATGCAGGAAATCTGTTATTTGGAGCTTATTGTTAATGTACGGCAAAGACTACTTTAGCCTACAATGGACAACTTCCACTTCTAGAAATATTTGGTGAGCCCAAAATTGTGTGTGCGTGAAATTCATTTAATTTTCCAGCAATAACACCTCTCACCATCATGAGCACAAAAAATCAAGAATAAAAATACATTTCAAATATTCAAAAGCCTGAAGAAAAAAAAGGTCCTATTGGTTGTTTGGTGTTGCAAAATATAAGCTTCAGTATTGCCCATAACATAAGCCTTTTGTTAGCTATATTATGTTCTATAAAGAGCTAACATGTTCCATTCAATGTTTTCAATTAAACCTATTTACTTCCTCTCTAAATAGGATTTGATCAAAAGGAATCAACCTTACTCATGGCAATTCACATTACAATAAACAGAAATAGTTGAACACTGAACATTATCTCAAGCAAGATTCAATCTTATGTCACTCCATTGCATTGGATTGAATTCAAGGATATTAACCTTTCCAAAATCTTACAGTGTAAACTACTCTGCATTTCCTCCTCCCTCTCTGATTCTTTAGAATCCATTATTCACAATGATAAGTGCTATGCTAATTATTTGTGGCATAGTGGATTAAGTTACATTGATTATTGCTTTGGTCTAACTTTTGGCAAGTAATTGTACATAATGTATTTTTATACTGTACCTTCTCCCAGATAAACCTTCAATAGCTACAGATCATAATTAAATAATTCATGGAAATTTGCAACAATGAGAAAAGCAAATGCTTGATGAATAATATCAGAACAACCAGGTTAAACAGAAGAATGGAAGTAAATTTGGACATGACCAAAAGTAATAAAGAAACTGATTTACTTTTTTGCAGTCAGCTTGCAACTCAAATAAGATAATAATTGGGATAAATAAGGAGAAAAGTGAAGAAGTGCAATGGAATATGAGCAGAGTTAGCGTTTGTGATAAAAAAGCCCAATACAATACAGTGTGCTCTGAGATCAGGAGACAAGACTCTCAGTGCTTTGCATGGAATGCTTCTATTTATTTGAACATACTACTGTCATAATCTCCATCATAATGATAGAACAAACATCAAATTATCAGCAGAACTTTTTTCTTTAAAGATTTCATTCATTTTGGATGTATTGTTACCAAATGTGTATCACCTTGACTCAGTGCTAGACCAAATACAGTAAAACTCGCATAAGTCTTATCTTTATATATCATATAATCGTTTCAGTCATACATTCATCTGAATGTCATTCAGTTTCCTATCAAAACCATTTAGAGATATTTGCACTAGTTGTGTTAATCATCTCTCAACTTGTAACGCTGCTCCCCTACTCTCCATTACTCCCGTATTTACTGGCTGCATTGAATCATGGGAAATGTTGTCTTGTTCCATCAACGCATTTCCCGAAGCTTGCCAGTAAGTGTGCATGTACCGTCGGGTCAAGACGCACTGAATCATGTGAAATGTAGTCTTGACCGGTCTCCATACGCGCACTTACTGGCTGCAGTGACAAACTACCACATACGCACTTACCAGCCATTCATTGAATTACACATGCACTGTGTAGATTATTGATTAAATAAGATTTTATACAATTTATACAATTTGCCTGCAACTCAGACTTCATGTAGGTCATATTAAATGTTATGATTCTGACAGATTCGATTTACTTGAGTTTTACTGAAAAATTATTATTATAGAAACAGATTAGTTTGATATTTCAATGTTGTTTCATGCGTTACTTTTTTTGAGCCAAGCTGATATTCTGTGTAGCAGTACTGAAATAAACACTTGGTTTAGGAATAATGGTTGGGAATTAAAATTTAAGTGTTTCATTAGTTGTTTTTGATCATGTACATCTACCTTTCTTACCTCTCTTCCCTCCCTCATCCCAACCCTGCCTCCCCAGACTCGGGTCCAGATCCCCAACTGTTCAGCGCTTTTCAAATGTAATTTTGCTGTTGTTGTAAAATACATTATTAGTTTGGAGAACAAGGTGGTGTCTGAGACTTAATTATAATTGGAAATAGAAAGACATGGTTTAAGATTCTTGGAAATTGAATAAATGGAATATTGATGAAACCCTTTCATTATCAGAAGCATTTTATATGTTTACTTTTAGACAGTCAATAAGGGGTGATTACTCAGAACAGCCTGAAAAAACAGTTTATTATTCTTTTGGGACTGAGAATAAAACTTCAACAAAGACTTTTTATTAAAAAAATTGGGGACTCATTAGACTTGCAGAAACTCTCATCTTTTATTTTCTCCCAGTGTCCTAGCCAACCATCCCCCAGATAAGATTGATAAGTTATGTCTTGGTTGTTTGTGAGACACTGCTGTGACAAATTGGTAGTCACATTCGCCAACACATTAAAAAAAATGCATAGTCACTAAACTTTACTGTATATAACTGTGAAGCACTCTTTAAATGTACTGCTGATGAGAAAGGCACTATATCAAATTGAAGAAGTATTATTACTATTATTAATTTTGGTTAACTGGAAATCACATAAGAATTCCTGAGAAAAATTACTGTCATTAATATATTCCAATTAAATAACTACACTGACAATTGTAGAGTTGTGTTGGAAATTAAAATGTGATATAGATTGCCCATGCTTGCTTTGGGTCATTAAGTCGAGACTAAAGGATCAATAAATTATAGTTCAATGCCTTAACTCGAGTGATGTTATCATATGACATGAACATAGATGGTTAGAGTAATGCAGACAATGGGTGAATGTGCTCAGTTGCTCACCATTTAGAGAAAGCAACATAGGAACATAGGAATTGCTAGAGGAAAAAAGACAAGGTCCATTGAGTTCACCTTCCACCATCCTGATGTCGCATGCTACAATAATGGAATAGCAATAAATTCTGTATGAAATGATCAACCCATGGAACTCAGACCACCACAATGTCAAAAAAATTCGGGTAATTATCTTTTGATAATGATTCTATTGGGGAGAAAGCGGGGGAGTGGGATTGATTTGGATAGCTCTTTTCAAAGATCCAGCAAAGACACGATGGGCAGAATGGCCTCCTTCAGTGCTGCATAATTCTATGATTCTATGAAGACTTCCATCATTTTCTTTCAACAAAGTTCCCAGTTGGATAAGCCACCTTCCACTACCTCTGTTCAAAAACATCCCACAAGGCAACTCAATAGGTAAGTAACCACAGACTTATATGTTGTGTACTTGTTTTACGGTTGAAGTCCACAAAGCATACGGGATTCATATTTAGCATTCAATGTACAAACAATTAAATATTTTAAATCACCATCTTTTCCTACATATATATATTTTTGACAAAAGCACAGCCCTCAGTATGTTGCACAAGTTTAGTGCATTTGGAATATACGCATAAATAATTGGAAATCCCATTATAAATGGATATTGTAATAGAAATAATATTACATTAGAAGTGCCCTATGTATGAGAATAATGTCATTGGTGATAATTATCAACAACATTACATACAGCAGTTTTCATCTGATAGTTTCAAATCATTTCAGTAACGTCGTAATTATATTTATACACATGACTGTTTTAAAAAAATTCTCTATGCTCACAGTTTCATAGATTCGGAGGTCATTTAACTTTCTGGATATAATCCAGTGTTTTGGGATAAATCATTTGTGAATAGACAGATTTACCAGAATGATACCAGGGCTTAAAGTGTTAAATTATGAGGTCAGGTTTCATAAACGGTCCCTATTCTCTTGAGTTTAGAAGGATGAGGGGTGACCTGATTGAGGTTTTTAAAATAATAAAGGGATTCGTTAGGGTAGATACAGAGAAATTATTTCCTCCAGTAGGGCAATCCACAACAAGGGAACATTTTTATAAGTCTTCCAATCCACTGGATTTCCATTTTTTCTTGCATTAGTGCAAGCCTTTTCTTTTTCTTTTAGTTTGATGCTGCCTCTTACCCCACCTGTCGACCATGGTTGTTGGTCCGCCAGTTACTGAGGTAACTGTCGTCACCCTGTCCATGTGCCCTGACAGTGTTTTTCTCACACTTTTTGACTTGTCACACTTTTTGTGTTTACTTCCCATAACCCTTTTGATGCTTCTCGTAATATTTATGTTTTCTGTATCATATTTCTCCAAACCAGTGGAGCTTTTGTGTTTTAGGAGTAAGTAATAATAATAAATAATAATCCTTGAATTTGATATAGCGCTTTACACGTTTCTAGACATCTCAAAGCGCTTCACAGAATATACTGCAAAGTGAGTTGACGATACATTTGTGGGCAAAACCCGGCAGCCAATTGCGCACAGCAGTATCCCACAAAAAGTCGTGCATTGATGTGACCAATTTATTAAAAAAATTCTTGAGGCATTGTTATCAGGCGTGTGGAGTATGGAAACTTGCCCAGTGTTTTGCCCTGCTGGGAATCAAACCTGGGTCTCTCGCTTGCGAGGCTAGTGCTCTAACCATTGATCTACAGGATTCTACCTGGTTTTGTACTAGTTTTGTATTACACAAATTCTTAATAATAATAATAATAAATTCTTCTTTGAATACGGCACACTGAATGTCTTTGATTTACTCATCACCAAATCTAGTATGTTATGTTCCCTTGTCGGTTCTAAACATATTGTTCCAGAAAACTGTCCTGAATACATTCTGGAAATATGTTATCTTGCCTACTTTAGCTATTCTGCTTCTCCAGTCAATATGGAAATTAAAATTTCCCATTAAAACCACATCTGTATTTATACATCCTCCCACTACATCACTACTGTCTAGAGGTCTGTAGGCAACTCCCATCAGAGTCTTGCCTCCTTTGCTATTCCTTAATTCTACCCATAATGTTTCCACGGCCTGATCATCCTTACTGAGATCCTTTCTTTCTACTGCTGTAATTGTGTCTTTTATCAATATTGCTACTCCTCCTCCTTTCCCAGTTTCGCTGTCCTTTTCAAAGATCTTTTAACCTGAAATATTTATCTCCCAATCATGCCCAGCTTGTATCCAGGTCTCTGTAATGGCAATTACACCATCACCTTTAAGATAAATTTGTGCTTCTAACTCACGTTTAATTTCTCATGCTATGTGTATTTCTGTACAGAATACTAACTTGGGTAATTGTCTTCACCCTCGCCATATGCCCTGATGGTGTTTTTCTCACACTTTTTGTGTTTACTTCCTATATCCCATTTTCTTCTCAGAGTACTTGTGTTTTCTTTATCACTTTTCGTACTCTGACCTTTGCACTTATCCTTTCTTATTCTTATCTTTAGTTTATTGTTATTTCTACCCAAACCCTACCCCCGCCCCCCCACCACTTTTACTGTTTTAAAGCCCTTTCTAAGGTCCTACTCATTCTTTCAGCGAGGATGTTGATCCCACGATAAGAAATCTTAAGGTTTTATGTGCAGTTTTTATGGCAGTCATTCCTCCCACTCAGCTCCGATTAACGCCAAAGCCTAGGTGGGCCTAGCTGGGCAAGCAAAGGGAAGCTCAACAAAATTTGTGTAAACTAAGCTAATTTCATTTACATTTCCCTTTCTTTTCTGAGTCCCTCATTTGTTTTAGACTGTGCTCATACTCAGGCTGGATTTGGTTAGCGAGAGGAATTAGGTTGCACAAATCACCTTTAAGCTCAAGAAGAAGTCTGGCTGCGCAAACATTGTAATCACGCAGAGTGGACTGGGCAGAATATCAATGAAGGTTGCTTGCAAGAACAAGGATTCCTTTTGGTTGGAACTTTACAATCAGCTTTTTTTAATAAAAAAAACTAGAACCAGTAAAAGGATAGCCTTAATTTCGTAAAACGTTACAGAACATAATTAATTGCACAAATGAGATTTGAGAAGTCAGATAATAAAAAAAATCCCTTTACATTTTTCTGAGCATTCCTGTAATGATGGAAATATCCATGTATCTAAGCAATTGATGTGAAAGGTCCCTCAACACCTCATTCATTAACTTTTGAAAGGTGGCTGCTGTGTTCTTCAGCCTGAAGGGTTGACAGAAAATTAGTACAACCCCTTGTGAATAACAAATGTCCTTTTTACCCTATTTCCAAGCTCCAGTTTAGTATATGCTCAAGGTCAAGGGTATTGTTCTTACTGCTTCAATAAAATGAAGGAATATATTAGATTTTAAAGCAAGTATTCATTTTTGTTTGGATGACTACAGGCAAGTTGACCTTCAAAACTCAGCGTATCATGTATTAACATACACATTCAAATTACTCATATAATGTTTCAAATGCAATAATGTCTAAAATCAATGATTCAACTCTTACAGTTATGCACCAAAATACCTATTAAATGTACAGTCTGCTGTAAATGAATGTTGCTTTGGGGGATATTAACCATCTGACTGCTTCAGCGCCTTGCGACGCCCTCCCAACATGAAAGATGCTATATAAATGCAATTTATTGTTGTTTTATTGGTAGGATAGTATACAAAATATTGCATTATGTATGCACTTTATTTGATGCATAAGCAAATTCATGATACTATTTATGGTTTATCCTCATGCTGTGTACACATTGTAAAATATTTAATCACAAGGCTGCTATAGAATTTTCACCTGAGAATTTACTTCTACACATTGTTGGCAGTTTCTCTCCAGGGAATGAAGTGAAAGGCATAACATTAAAATTGTAAGAAGAGCATAAGGAATCAAGGACAAGTGAAAACCACTGAGCCCATCAATCCAGCTCTTCTTAACAGCTACAGAAATTGTACCCGATTATGGATCACACACCAACTCTATCTATAGGGGAAGCTCTGCATAGATACTAAATGTTCACAAAACTGAGGCTAATCTACTCAGATCCTACCAGTGCTGCATTACCCTGAGCATCAACTCCCTCCCCCAGTGAGCATTGCTTACTCAATATTTTGTTCTACCCTTACCTCTCATTAAAGCCTTTCACCCAGGCTCTTATCAAGTCCACTTTCTACCATCTGCACAATATAATTTACCTCAGTCACCACCTCACTCTCAAAACATCTGATATGCTGATTCACAACTTTTTGACCTCCATACTGCCCCCATTAACCTGCTTGCTGGCTTCCCAGCTCCACCTTCGATAAACTCACCTGACTCCATTGGTTCCCTATCCCCCAATTGACCAATGTAAACTTTTCATCCTTATCTTCAAATGTCTCCACAGCTTTATCCAACCTTTGTTTCTACTGTCCCACCCACCCCGCCACCCCACCAGTTAAGGTCTGTTTCATATCCCTTGTTGTTCTGGATGATTGTTAGCAGGCAAGCTTGAATGGGACTGTTCTCTGGAACTCTTCTGAAATATCTCCCCTTTGTTCTCAAAACTTGCCTAAAAAGTCTCTCTTCAACTGTTCTTTTTACCACATCTCTCTTAGCTCAAGCTCCCATTCAATCTTTGTAAGGCATTTTGAGATATTGTACAATGCTAAAGGAGCTATAGACATGCAAATTACAGTTGAACTCCTAAAGTCATAGAACAAAACTTCCAAAATATTCATTATTTGATGAATCTCCACCTATCTGAATAGGTGTATGACCCAAATCCGTTGATCGCCTCCCAGTTCAGAGACACATCAATCACTGTGACACATAAAGTATCAGTTGGAAGGTTGTGGGTTCATAGTCTATGCAGACAGTCTGCAGGAGATGCAGACTTTCAGATGAGACGTTCAACTGAAGTTTGTGTTTCTGTGGACGTGTAAGATACCATGGCACTGTTTGAAAAGTGAAGGGAGTTTATCACGGTCTCCTGGCCAACAAACCCCCAAATAAAATTGATCATTTACTTCATGGCTGTTTTTTGGACATTCTTCAGCACAATTTGGCTGCTGCACTTGCCCACATAAATAGACACAGGATGTCCTCCCAATGTAGGCGTTATAATTTTATTAGTATTGCTTAACCTCCATTGCACCTATGCTTTTATACTCTCTCAAGCAGATACTTAACCATTTTTATTTGAAGGAGTTATTTGAACCAGCATCAGCTGCTTTTGTTGAAAATATATTATACATTCATCGCTGCCTGTTATGTGTATGTGTGGGTGGAGGGGGAAGAAATGGAGGACGATTCTAATATCTTTCTATTTGAGATTTAAAATGTTACTTCAATTCTCTCTAATTATTCTGATATGTTCAAAGTCTAATATTCCTTATTCTATTTTCCGTCTCTTCAAAAAATAAATTTGAGAATCATTGACATATGAAAATTATGTTGTATTATTAAAAGTGTTAATTGGTAAAATTTGAGTCAAGCATATTCAGAGAAAATCCTAAAAATATAATCTGTAAAATATACCCTTTACTTTCTATTACAATGTTTTTTTTATCCTGGAGATATTTTAACAGGTTTAGTACAGGAAAACAGAGCAACAAGGGTTTTTTGGTCGTGAGAATATTAGCCAAGACTCCAGGCCTTTACAACAATATAATACAAAGTTACATTTATAAAGATATAATTTCACAGCTATATTTGTGGTTGTTTACCTTTCAGCAGTATTGCTCCGATCGTTGCAAATGATTTTTTGACTGACAAGTCAGCAAGCGCCTTGAGATGTCGTCCCCACGTGAAAAGCACTATATAAATGTAAATTTTTATTGTATTGCATTAATATCAGTGTTGCTGACTAAGGAATACTAATCTTAATTACTGATATTTGTTTATCTGAAACTGCAGTCACTACACTTCAGCATTTCCCTGCAATTAGCTGTGAGATGTTTCAATATTAGATGCTACATCCAATGCAAGGATTTGGATTTTTACATTTTATTATGAAGAATCAAGCAGAAAACTAGATATGTTACAGGTGTGAAAAATTCAGCCACATGGTGGATAGAAATATGTGTTACCAGCTTTCTTTAAAGATGCAAATTTTAAAATTCATAAAATAGAAAGTTTAGTTATCTGGTAAGGCTTTTCAAAAATGTTTATAGGTCCACCTCAGTTAAAATTTTTTAATTCAAACTGCGATTTAATATTTCTTTAGTGATTGCAATTGCCAGAGATGCTGCTGATTTGCTATCTGGCTTCAACAGCAGTGGTTGAGCATAGCACTCTTGGTACCTCAGGAATTTATGGAACAGTTATTCTAGGCAAATTCAGAGTCCTCAGAAGTAGGTTATACCAGCAGTCTTTCTTTCTCTTTTTCTGCCTCTCCCTCAAATGATACATTTCAGATATTTCAAACAAAGGATAATAGCATTGGCACAGAAACATGACTGTTATATATGTTCATTATTTTCTTTGTATTGTGGCAATTTCAAGCAGAATTCCTTAATCGTGTCACTTCACATTAACTCCACCTGAATCAATCTAATTTCAGAGTAAAGTTCCAGTGAGTCAGCATGATGTTCATGGCATACATCTGGATGCCTGAAGAATCTCAATCTGATTCCTTAATTAAAATAATTCCATTTGAAGTTGTCATATTTTAGATAACTAATAGTTATTTTATAAGAACGCATTGATTAATTATCTTGGGTTTTTCACCAACCCATTCAGATCATAGGAGCACATGCTGCAAAGATTTTTTGTCCATGGGCCTTAGCTATGTAAGTTTTACCTTTACAAAAGAAAGAAACTTACTGAAATATGGACAGAGTTATCTGTATCACCACATCTGCAAGTCAAATCAATATATTGAACGCTCGATTGAGAAATGTGATTCTATTCTTTCAGATTAAAGAATGGGAAACAAGCAGCAATAAAATAAACATAAAAAGGAAAGAACAGCAGATTCACAGAAGACAACAACATGAAAGGAAAAATAAATCAAGAAATAAGAATAGGCTTTTTTTTGCCCATAAACCTGCTTGTTTCAGCTTCTTCCACAGACCATGAAAGCCTAATGTTCTTCTCCTTATTTATTATTGGGGTCAGCCAGGCACAGTGGTAGCACTCGCACCTCTGAGTCAGAAGGTTGTGGGTTCAAGCCCCACATTAGGACTTGGAATCACATAGTCTAAGATGACACTCAAATGCCTTGCTGAGGGTGTATTTCATTGTCAGAGGTATCATCCTTTGGATGAGACGTTATCCCAAGTTCCCATCTACCTGTTCTCATGGACATTAAAGATTGCACAACATTATTTGAAAAGGGAAGGGAGTTTCTCCAAATGTCCTGTCCAACAATCCCCCAAATAAAAAACAGTCATTCACTTTATGGCTGTTTGTAGGACGCTGCTGTGTGCCATGTTTTGCCCCCAAAATACACAGTGAAACCACTTTACAGTATATCCCATGAAGTATTTTGTATATCCCATGAAGTCAGCATCCAAGGCTGCACTCTCCACCTCTCAAAGCCGGTCAGGAACCTTGGGGTTCTGTTCGACCCTGAGCTGTCGTTTCTCCCTCATATCCGCGCCACAACTGGCACCACCTTCCATCACCTCCGGAATGTCGCAAGACTCCGGCACTACCTCACCCCTCACGCTGCTGAAACACTGGTCCACGCCTTTATCACCTCAAGGCTGGACTATGGGAACTCTCTCCTCGCCGGCCTTCCCGGCACCTCCCTCCACAAGCTGCAGATCATTCAGAACTCTGCAGCTCGTGTACTGTCCCGCACCAGGCTTCGCGACCACATCACACCCACCCTCGCTCGCCTCCACTGGCTCCCCATCCCCCAGAGGATCGAATTCAGGATCCTCATCCTCACCTACGAGGCCATTCACGGCCTTGCTCCCTCCTATCTCTCTGAACTACTATCCCCCTACCTAACTGCCTGTACCCTCCGTTCCTCTGGCTCCGGTCTGCTCCACATCCCCCGCCCCAACCACCCTACCATCGGTGGCCGGGCCTTCAGCCTCTCAGCCCCCAGGCTCTGGAACTCTATCCCCAGTGCCTTTGCCGCCTCCTCCCTTTCCTCCTTCAAGGCCGGTCTCAAGACCTTTTCTTTGACCGTGCCTTCAGCTCCCCTCTCGACTCTCTACCCCCTCCTCGCTCCCTCCCTCCCCTCACCCTGACCATTTCCCCCCTGCTCGGGTCCTGACCCAACTGTACAGCGCCTTGGGACGTCCTCCCGATGTGAAAGGCGCTCTATAAATGGAATGTTGTTGTTGTTGTTGTTTTGAGAAGTCTCAAATGCAACTATTATTGTTCATATCCTAGAATATAAAGTGCAGAATACAAACTTCAACACAAGAGAAGATTGAATGAAGAAAGCGTTATGGCCAATTTGATCTTCCAGAATACCTACCCTACTGGCCTCTCATCAGACTGTCAAGCTGGTTTATTGCGTCCATTGTCCTCATCTCAACTAATTACCATCTAGATAAAATTCCTTCTGGTGTCTGTCCTTAAATTGCCCTTTGCAATCGTAAAACAGTGTCCTCTTCTTCTGTTTTGGTGCATCAGAAAGTATTGTTTAAAGGTTTACTTTCTCAACCCTATGAATGTAATTAAGCAAAAAGCTACATTAATCTCCACACCAACAGCATTTAAATCTGTCTCTTTCCCTCCCCAAACATTAATATTATGCTCTCCCACCCACCCTGCAACTTCAACACCACAGATGATATTGTGTTGAGTGAGTGTTTGTTCATCTCCTCCAATGTTGTTCTTCAACAGATTGATTTTCTTTAAAAGAAACGTTAAAGAAACCAAAGTAACTGGTTTAGTTGTAAACTGTTCCCTCATATTTACTATATTGTAGGAAATAAATATCTGACAGGTACACTTCTTAAGACTATAATTTTAGATATGTGTCCCCAGTTCTGTTCTTATGCTCCAAGTCAAATATCCTGCTTATATCCATCTATTATATTTCAATATCCTGTGTAGTTTCAGGGGTACATGCTTCACACCCAAAAGGGAATCACATTTCTTTTTTCCCTATGGTCCATTGGAAGCTCTTGGATAGTCCACAAACATACCACTTTTTAAGGGGTAATAATCCCTTCAAAAAAACAAACATGCATACATGCATACTTGCATACATACATACATACATACACACACACACACACATACATACATACATACAGCTAGATTAGATAGATAGATAGATAGATAGATAGATAGATAGATAGATAGATAGATAGATAGATAGATAGATAGATAGATAGATAGATAGATAGATAGATAGATAGATAGATAGATAGATAGATAGATAGATAGATAGATAGATAGATAGATAGATAGGCAGGTAGATAGGCAGGCAGGCAGGCAGGCAGGCAGGCAGGCAGGCAGGCAGGCAGACAGACAGACAGACAGACAGACAGACAGACAGACAGACAGACAGACAGACAGACAGACAGACAGACAGATAGATAGATAGATAGATAGATAGATAGATAGATAGATAGATAGATAGATAGATAGATAGATAGATAGATAGATAGATCGATAATTCTGCTGTGCCCAGTTGGCTGCCACATTTCGCCCACAAAATATGCAGTCAATTCACTTTACAGTATATTCTGTAAAGCGCTTTGAGATTCCTCAAAGACATGAAAAGCGCTATATCAAATGCAAGGATTATTATTATCTCAAAGACATGGTAAGGCTCTAGATCAAATGCAAAGAACATTATTCATCTTGGAACCAACTCTTTAAGCTTATTAAACACAATACAACTGTTTTAACATTTTGCTCATCTGCAAAACTGGGCATTCAAAGAGCTCTAAAATTAAAGGAATCGACTGCCTCTTGCATTTACTGGCAGATGTTAGATTATATACTGCCCTATAAATCAGCTCAGTCTCACTTTAAATTACCCTTTAAATTAACTGAGGACTGCTCAAGGGAAAGACAAGAGTTTATTTGACATTACTATCCTTATTGAATAGGGTGGGAGGCATTCATTAATTATTCTTGACAGAAGACATGTCACAACACGTATCAAATGACACCAAATAAAACAACCAGACAATAGTATTTCAGAGGCCGTCTGTTCTGGACAGTGAAAATCCATCTCACCTTCCTTCTGTCTCAGACACGTACATAATGAATAGCTGCCACTGTATTTGATTCAGGTTAATTGGCAGTATTTAATTTCCTTTCAGAAAACAATCTGATCCATTGTTCTAATCACGAAGTGTCAGACAGAGAGGAGTTTGGTCCACTACTTTCACAATCAGGAATGTTACCATTTCCACCTTTCCTGCTGTTAAATCTTAACTGTTGCCAAGCATTCTTTTTTTCTGCAGAGGATAAAGCCAGGGAAACAAAAACTTTAGCAACCAGAGCTCTCTCCTTTAGCAAAGCGACACAATTATCTCAAAGAAGCTGACTACATTATGTTAATGAAGAAATCAAAACGTGATATGTTTTTTTGAGGGGGGTGGGGTTGCTGAAGGAACAGTGGATTTAGCAAACCATCTATACAATCTTTAAGTACTTGCAATAAAGATGTTCGCAGGTTAGTTTAACCCTGAGATATAGGTTATGATGATTGCAGAGAATGCCAATACAAACACGTGATAAAGTGGTAAGGTCTTGGTAATGACACAAGGGCAGAATAGTTTAGAGCTAGATGTAGTAATCTAGCAAGTTACCTATAAAATATGAATTGAACATTTTATAGAAATAGGACTTTTAAAAGGAGAGGGCAAGAAATTGAAAATCATACTTCTTTCTCCTTTATTTTTATTAGAGAAAAAATAAAAGCTTTAATGCCATCAGAAATACAGGATGATATTTTATGTACCGCAATAGAAATGAGCAATCCAATGAGAGAATCATATGCACCTTATGAGATGTTGATAAAATTAGATGCTGTTTTAAAACGTTCTAGGACCAGAGATTAGAACAATTATATTTCCCCCAAAGAGCAGAGAAGCTGCAGAATAGACTCAAGATAAAGCAATCACAATATCACTACACCAGTATAAATTTGTTTTAAAATAAATGATTGAAAATTGTATTTAGAGTTTTACAGATAAATATAGACACATCTAAAAAGTTTTTTTGATGAACTCCCAAAAAGCAGCTGATGCTGTTTTGTTAAATTCCTTTAAATACATAACTGTTTTAAGAGTCTGCTTGAAGATAGCTACAGACCATGGGTTATGTACAGACTCTGGGATGATCACATCCTCCATTTCATCACATCCTCCATGTCAATGATTTACGTGCTGCTGAATGGGATGGAGGAAACTCTTGTCCATGGAGTGAAGGAGGTTCTGTTTATGTTTTAGCAGCAGAGATGAGAGAATGAATAAATACCTGAGATTTTCTCTGATTGACTCTAGCTTTCGGAGAGAATCACTGCAAAGTGTTCCCCAGAAGACAGTGCAGAACAGGTCAGTCTATAAAAAGGTAGGTTGAGAATGGCTGTGGAGGGAGAGGGACTGATGGCTTTTACTTGTCCTATGTTTTCCTATGCTTTTGTGAGACCATGGTTACAGTACTTTGTCATATGCAAGTTCTGCCACTGCTGATAATTTTCACAAACAAAAATGCAAGTCAAATAAATTGATACAGTACTGTTCAATGAATGTAAAATGCACGTTTTAGATTAATGCTTAGAAAAACAATCTATATGCAATTATAGGCTTGAACTCACAACCTTCTGGGGAAGGTTGGGGAACCTTCTTAGGGAGGAAAAGTTTGCAGGGTGATGGAGAGAGAGTGGAGAAGTGGGATTAAATTGGATAGCTCTTTTCAAAGAACCAGCATAGACACAAGGGGACAAATGGTCTCCTTCTGTACTGTATAATTCTATGATTCTATGATTTTAACTCAGAGGTAAGAATGCTACCAAATGAGCCAGACTGTGACCCTAAGATAATGGGGATCACCTTCAGAATTGACGGGGGGATGCTGAAGATTGTCACTTTTCATTGTTCTCTCCAAAAAAAATCATCACCAATTGCACCACAATTCACATTTTTCACCTCATTATTTCTATTTCTCTCATTTTTCCCCCCTCAAAAAGGAATCAATTCAGAGCTTGTAGTTAATTTTCAACCCGTATCCTACTCATTATTTTAAAGGTGGGAAAATAGACAATTAGCCTTTTTTAAAGTTGGTATTCGCTAATCAAGGCCTAACAATAGTGCTGCCGAATGCCATGCTATCAGTGCTGCAATCCTGCAGACCTATTTGACTCATCCACAGAACAGGAAAGGTTAATATTCTTGAATTTTGTTCTATTTCCTTTGAGAGTTGGGAAGACATTTTCGCAAAGCTCATTCTTGGTGAAGGTTTTAGGTGTGATTGGCTGTCTCCCTCAGGAGATTGAGTGTTTCTGGGAAAATCTATGAGAGGGCAAATGATCTGTGGAAGGAATTGACTTGGTCAAGTGCCTCTTGCTTGCTCTCAAATTTCTGAGACTCTTAGGTGATTGTTTTGGCATTCTGGAAGGATGAAATTAAATGAGCTGAATGGAATGAACTTCAGAACCTTTCTATGATACCGAGCTCCTCATTTGCAATACCTGATCTTTATACCACCCATGCACACACATAATCCCTATTAAATAACAAAGTTATAATTAGCCTTGCATTTGGTATAAGACTATAGAAAACTATATATAAAAGTTAGATTCCTTGGACCAGATCAATTCACAATGCAATTTTGTACGACCCAGAGTGTTCCTTTTCCATGCCGTCCAACTCAACCTAAGTAAAATTAAATCAGGTTTTCCTTTCTTTCAAGTACTCTTTTTGACTTGCTTCTGACACTGGCTTAATTTAATAATTTATATGATATTAATGTCACCAGTTATAATTCCTCTATCATTAATGTAGAAATGGGTAAATAGGCCCACATTGTCCTTGGATCAATTATTTTCATAGGAATATAAAGAACATTTGGGCTTTGATTCAGAATATTGCATGCACGCACACTAAAACAGAGTTAAATTCTTGTGCTATGTAGATGTTTAATATAAGCCACTTTAATATCAGAATGAGTCACTTCAATGGTGATGCGAATATAGAAATAGCAGCAAGCTGTTAGGATTCAGCCATGCAACATCTGGTGCAATGGAACATAACTTGTTAATAATGGATCAATAATCTAAATCAAATTGGGCAAAAGTTCAAAGTTTGATATTTACATGATATATTATAACATATGTATCAATACAAAATTTAATGCAAAATGTAATGTCAGCAATACTGGGTTCAAGCTTATCTAAAGAATAATTACATGAAACATCTGACATTCATAATAGTTTCAATGTGATCACATTATTGAGTCTGCTATTAAACAATGCATTATTTTAACCTAAATAATTATTAATGTCAAAAACAAACATCAGGAACAATTGATAAATAAAACAAAGAAACAGCAAAGCAAATGAACAAAAAAGTCCAATTTCATTTTGCATTGTTAATGGCATAAATTATATTTTAAAGTTACATTAGAGTTATTTATACAATAACAACAACAAGATTCCATTTATAGAGCACCTTTCACGTCGGGAGGACATCCCAAGACGCTGTACAGTTGCGTCAGGACCCGAGCAGGGGGGAAATGGTCAGGGTGAGGGGAGGAAAGGGAGGGAGCGAGGAGGGGGTAGAGAGTCGAGAGGGGAGCTGAAGGCACAGTCAAAGAGAAAGTTCTTGAGACCGGTCTTGAAGGAGGAAAGGGAGGAGGCAAGGCAAAGGCACTGGGGGATAGAGTTCCAGAGCCTAGGGGCTGAGAAGCTGAAGGCCTGACCACCGATGGTAGGGCGGTTGGGGCGGAGGATGTGGAGCAGACCGGAGCCAGAGGAACGGACGGTACGGGCAGGTAGGTAGGGGGATAGTAGGTCTGAGAGGTAGGAGGGCACAAGGCTGTGAATGGCCTTGTAGGTGAGAATGAGGATCTTGAATTTGATCCTCTGGGGGATGGGGAGCCAGTGGAGGTGAGCGAGGGTGGGAGTGATGTGGTCCCGAAGCCTGGTGCGGGACAGTACACGAGCTGCAGAGTTCTGAATGATCTGCAGCTTGTGGAGGGAGGTGCCGGGAAGGCCGGCGAGGAGAGAGTTCCCATAGTCCAGCCTTGAGGTGATAAAGGCGTGGACAAGAGTTTCAACAGGATGAGGGGTGAGGTAGTGCCGTAGTCTGGCGATATTCCGGAGGTGATGGAAGGCGGTGCCAGTTGTGGCGCGGATATGAGGGAGAAAGGACAGCTCAAGGTCGAACAGAACCCCGAGGTTCCTGACTGGCTTTGAGAGGTGGAGAGTGCAGAACACAACACAACAGAAGAAAAAATGTGAAATGTACAGGGAAGAATGGCACTTAGTCCACATCAATAAATACTGTACATTATGTGCATCAAACAGCACATCTTCCAAAGAAATGATCTCATATCAGGTTACATTTGAAACCCGTTTTTGTAATCGTAGTTATATTGTTTTCAAGTCACAAAAGGTATAAAATAAGATAGCAGTACTGTTAGTTCTATTCTATTACAGCACACATAAAACATGATTTAAAGGCTTTGGATGTAGTTAAGTGCACAATTGTGGAGCTCTACTTTCCTTCCTCTCCAAAACAAAGTCAGGTGGTACTATAGCTGTGTTTTTTCAGCACAGTGTTAATACTGCCGGTAAAATATAAGTTGAGGCTTAACTCACTCCTTGTTCAGCCTCACTCCAGGCTATATGTACACCTGCAATAGATTACTCTTGTCCACCACAGAGTAAAATTGGTGGTGTTTCTTTAGCGCATTCCTATTCTTAAATAGTACAAGTAAACATTGTTGCTTAACAAGACTTGATGTAACATCTCTCTCACTTCCTTAGTAATACAATTGGGTGTAACCTTGCCTTCACATATGTAAAACTTGGCATAACATCTCTCCAATTTACCTCTGTAATGTAACCGGCCTAAAACCGGCCTAAAAACCCATAAAATATGGGTCTAACTGAAGGAGGAATAACATTAGAATTCCAAACAACTCTTGGGAATTTTCCCCTGTGAGTGAATAGTGTCAAGGCAGAGATCCCAAGGGTTGGCACGATATATTTCCAGTTACCAGGACTCATTTAAAATTATCATTTAAGAAACTCAGATTCTTCAAACTTCTGTTTTTGGTGCTATTTAATTTAGAACAAATTATGTTTTTTTAGGTAAAACTCCCATTGCAATTATTTTACAACCTGGATCATAAAGTTCACTAGATGAACGTCACAAATGTGTCTTGTAATGTGTCTATTTTCTGTTTAATCAGCATGTAACTAGTGGATTGACCTAATTTTCACATTTCCAGCTTTTTTTTAGAAAAAATAGCTCACAGTTTAAATGGGCAATTTTCTTTAAAAACATTTGAATCAGACTTTGATGGCCTGTTTGGATAAAAATACCTACTGGTGTAGAAAAACAGCTCTATAGCCCACAGGGGTTGTGCAGAGATGACTGATTTCAGTTGGGGTGGTAAATGAGACGCTACAAAGTGAAAACATTTCTTCACACAGTGGTTTGCAATAATAATGATAAAAAGACGACGAGCACACGATTAAAGTATTACTAGACTTTATTATGAAAATAAGATTTTGAGGAAAAACATTGATTTGAAAAGCTGAATATGCCATCAAGCGTCAGAAACATTACACCACATATTGTCATCATGTCCAGCGTTAGTGCCATTGGAATACCTGAATTGACATAACAGTGGTAGCTAAATATATCCACTAGACAATCTGTTAACGCTTTGATATTAATGTAAAAACCAACTGGTATGAATATCAAACAGCAAAAGTGACATCAAAGAGTGACATCTTAATAACCTGGGACTTGCAAACACATACAAATAGAACAGTAATCTGTAATAAACCAGCTATTGTCCTAAAAAAAAATAGATTGCGCATGTAGCATCATTGATTTGGCCATTCCAAGCGAGTACAATATATGAAATAAGGAAACAGAGAAAATCAGGAATTATGTTGACTGACCAATTGAATGCAGATAGACAAAGCAGTACAAGACAAGCATGGTTCCTATAATTATTAGTACAACTGGGACTGTTAATAAGGAAATTCAGAAATGGCTTGACAAGATATCTGGTGCACCTCCTGCAGGAAGTAGTTATTTTAGGAAATTCAAATATACTAAGAAATGCATTCAAGTATAATGTGGCAGTGTTATTGATCTGGCTGATC
The DNA here is from genome assembly GCF_018977255.1 of Callorhinchus milii. Lineage (NCBI taxonomy): Eukaryota > Metazoa > Chordata > Chondrichthyes > Chimaeriformes > Callorhinchidae > Callorhinchus > Callorhinchus milii. The sequence goes on along the minus strand of NW_024704745.1, from coordinate 36,813,793 downwards.
CATTACTGAAAACCATTTAGAAACTACCTCCATGGAGTGATCTAAACTGCAATAATAATAACAATCATCATCCTTACATTTGATCTATGCTTCAGCAATGCATTGAAGTGTCAATCTAGATTACATGAGATCCAAGTTCCAACGTGGAGCTTGAATCCACAACCTTCTGACTCAAAGGCGTGTGGGCTATCCACTGAACCAGGCTGACACACAAATATGGAATACAGTGTGCCTGGAGGCCAAGGTGCAAAATTGATCAAGATGTTTAATAAGAAGACATGTAGATACATGGGAAAATTATTAAGGAAGGTGGAGAAAAGTTGGGCAAATGGGACAGAAAGTTCTGCTCTGATCTAATAAAATGAAAGGGACAAACGTGATGGAGTAAAATATCTTACTCCTGTTGTTATGATCCTGCAATTGACTTTATAGCTCCTGTACTAGGAAAGGGGGAAAAAAATTAGTTCAGGTTTCTGATGGTAGACATGTATCAGACAAATAAAACATATTTGTTTTCATAAACAGATGTGCTTTTTCATCTTATATAGATAACCACAACATTAAAGATAATTTTGGAATTTTCTATTTTATTGTTACCAACATTAATTCTGTCCTTCACATAATGCATTGTGTTGTTTATCATGCTTTGCTTGACTTGAGATTTATATATTTTACTCTAGGTTAGATATTGTTCAGTCTGTTAGACCTTAAGAGCTTACTTTGACCTTTCCGGTATTTGAAACCATTATATTTACAAATCTGAGAAATAACCAGTACAATCTATTTTCCTCCCAGAATTACTCTGTAACTTTAGTATTTTAATAGCAAACAGCTAGTACGACCATCATTCATGCAGTGTTACAATACGAACTTGAGGGAATAGTTAAAAATAGAAGCAATTGCTTCACAGATTCTTTCCCATAAATCTTCCTAACAATTAATTACAAAATCTCATTACTGGACATATGTTTATCACATCTTAAAAAAATGATTACCAACAGTTTGCTTCTTAGATATAGTAAATGATATTTTCCCTAAAGTCTGGAGGCACTACAACAAAACATACTGAACTAATACAGGTATCCTCCACTGAAAATATATTGTCGTGCTTTATCTAAATAGAAGGCTATTGGAACCAATGATTATTACTTAGGCTACTGTGTATCTGATGGACTTATGATGTTGTGAGGATGTTGAGAATTAGTTTGTTTCTCTTGTTGTGAAAGGTGGTGCAAAGATTCATACATTAGGGGCAAATATCTTTACTCAGTGGGTAAAGAACAATTGGAATGGGATAAAAGGATGGGTGGTTGAGTCCAGGAGATTGAACTAATTAAAAAAAGAAACAATTTGATGCTCTCACGGGAGAATAGTGGGAAATCTGGTGGGATGAGAACAACTGGACCGAAGGACCTTCCTTATCCAAACCAATCTTGTACTATTTACTGAACAACAACAGCTCAAACTACACCTAAAAAGCTTAAGAGTTTGAACAAACAACAGGGTTCTGATGAAGTTCGTAAGATAAACAACCCGAAAGCTGTCTTTCTTTTCTTGCTTATCCTGCTCCATTAGATGTACAATTTTGAGTGCATCAGTTTGTTCAGAACATAAACAACTTCATCAGAGTAAAAGATTTCATATTTGGAATCTGGAAAATACACACAAGGTTGCTTGCTCCAATGGAAAGAGGGAAATAAATACCTATTGTAGGTTGTCTAACTGCAAAATCTGTTGAAGGTATTTCTGTGAGATAAGCAATCAATTTTAATATAGTGGAAACTACTAAAATTGGAATTTTATCATCTAATTAATCATGTAGTTGCATATTCATTTTCAATGTACTCCAGCTCAAGATTACATGAAATAAGTGCTGAGTCAGCAATCCTCAGATCCTAGAACATGCTCTGAACATAAGCCTCAAAGGAATCTGTTGTCATATTCTAAGTGAGAAACAATGGAACTGTTAAACACATCTAATCCAGTAATGAGAGGACACAAAACAGACTGGCTTTCAGGTAGCATCAATCAAACCATTAAAATCCTGCTTGCTTTCACGGTTTCACTGAAGGCAAATTTTTGTTCCCAATGCTGTAATTAAAATTTTAGTTCTTAAGCATTTCATTAACTTGCATTAAACTTAGCAAAAAGAATATACCGAAGCTTTTGCTTTTTGAAGCAGTGAAATAATAAAATATTAAATTGGCACTTTGTACTTTGACTTGGATGCTGATATCAAATCCAGTAGTTAAGTCGAAGCCCACACCACATTGGAAATCTGATAGGAAGATCGATATATGCCTCCTTATAATACCATGGTAAGCATCTGTTTAAATTCAGAAGCTTTTCAATACAATGTAACAAACTAGTCTAGTTAACATTTACAATCTTGTCTCTTGTTTTTTCTCTTCTTAACTGTAAACATTAAGAATTTTAATTTCAAATAATTTAAGTATCTGAAAAAAACATCTTAGTATTACTCATGAGACTTTCATATGAGGAAACTCATAACTTTATTATGTTTAAATTAGTGTAAATGGGTTTGTAATTGAACCAATATGTTATTTTGAAAGCTAATCTTGCTATAGGTAATCATGACTTTTGGGAAACTGCTTAGCTTGTTCAAGCTGAATTGATTTATTTAAAATAATTTCTATCTTCTTTGTAACCTGCAGTGTACAATCAATATTTAATACTTGGCAGAATTTTTCACTTTCATGGTGTTAATGGTAAACTGGGTGCAATAAAAAGGCATTAACTTTGCACTCAGGTTATAAAGATGACACTTTCACTAACAGTACTGGTTGTTTTGACAAATTAGCGATTTGGATATAAATTGACCATTTGACTTTCCCTGTGAACACAGAATACAGGGTGTGGGTTTATTCTCTCCACATTAGTTTTAAACTCGGCCCCTCATTGAATACTGGTCGGGTATCAAAGATGCAGAAACGTCTGATGGTATTCTGTAATAAGGAATATGAGTACTTCTCATGTAGTTTTAATTTCCATATTAAAGAATTGGACACAAAATCGTCACAAAGTTATCATATATTAGACCCAAAAAATGTAGAAAGACCCAGCAATAGGTGGTGATATATTGATTTGTGAAAAAAGTGCAGATAAATAACAACAACAACAATAAATATTTCATGTGGGAAACTTCCATGATAGATAAAGATTGACTTAAGCAAATAAAGTGCAATTCTCTAGTTAGTGAGTTGGGGAGGCTAGGGCATGTCTTTAGGAAAATTCCACGGCTGAAACCTCGTGAAAATACATAGCTGGATGAATATTCTGGAGGTTTTTCCTCATTATCTTTGGGAAACAATGAGTCGTATATTGTTTCTGGAACTAGAACTTTTTCTAAGGTGTTTGAGTAGGTGAAAATGTTACAATATATTATGCATATTCTGTGGAAGGAGTGGAATTGGTGATCTGAATAACCAATTATTGATCTATTCCTTCTGATGTTTATGCTGATGTTGCAGCTCCTACAGATAGTATATAATCTGTGTAATGAACCAAGCTAGCACTCAAATGTCTGATTTCCTTCCAAGTAAAAAAAAGCATGAGTACTTGTTTCATTGAAAATGGTGGACATTACCAATTCCATTATTTGTGAAAGATGCTTATTTTTTAGTAATTCTACATATTATCTTCAACAAGATGAAACTTGGAGTAAATCCAGCAATAATAATAATATTTGCATTTGCTATAGCCCTTTATCATGTCGTTGATACGTCTCAAAGCGCTTCACAGAATATACTGTAAAGTGAACTGTATAAGTGACTGTATATTTTGTGGGCAAAACGTGGCAGCCAATTGAGCACAATAGTGTCTCACGAACAGTTGTGGATTGAGTGACCACTTTTTCTTATTATTTATTTATAATATATTTTAAGCAATCATAATAGGTTTAGCAGCACAGAAGGAGGTCATTCATCTTATAGCATGCAAGATTGTGCTTGCTTCCCCCATTGTTGCTATCTTTCCTAATAACAATTCTTCATTTTGTTTGTATCATTTTCCACTACTCGAAGCATAAAAATGGTATAAAACAGCAACAAATAAAGGCCACATCGTAAATCATTTATCCACTTTCCATTAAATAAAAATACATCAGCTAAAGTTTTGCAGCATAGATGAGATTTTTACTGTGAAGAGATAGTTACCAAAACATTATGTAAGTCACTTCCTCATTTTCTTAGGTAATTAGATTCTGGAGTATTGGGTACAGTTCTGGTTGTTGTGACAAAGGGGCTGTCCAGCAGTACAGAGACGAGCAATGAGGCTGATCCCCAGTGTTAGAGGAATGAGGTATGTTAACAATTATATAACCTAGGGCTGTTTAGCCATAGAGTGATCCCAGAGGGAATATTATAGGAGGTATCTGAGATTCTAAATGGATAGAGAATCTAAACCTAGAACATTGATTTCAAATGTCAAGGCAGCAAAACAGGAAGGCACAGGTCATAGGGGCTATTTCAGGACAGACACTAGGCACTATTTATTTATAATAATAATAATCCTTGCATTTGATATAGCACTTTTCACATTGGGAGGACGACCCAAAGCGCTTCACAGAATATACTGTAAGGTGAATTGACTGTATATTTGTGGGCGAACGCGGCAGCCAATTGCGCACAGCAATGTCCCACAAACAGTCATGGATTGAAAATGACCAATTTATTATCGTTTTTTTTTGAGGGATTATTATTTGGCGTGTGGAGTAGGGAAACTTGCCCAAGGTTTCGCCCTGCCTGGAATTGAACTCAGGTCTCTCACTTGCAAAGCGAGTGCTCTAACCACTGAGCTACAGGTCTCCACTTATAGAGTGTAACTAACAATTGAAATTGGTTATCAGGAAGAACGCCTGTAGCCAGAGTACTGGATTTATTTAAGAAATAGCTTGATGCTGTACATGGAGAACAGTCGGGTGGGGATTCTTGAATGAAGCAATCAAATGGGCCGAAAAGTCTTTTTCTGAAACACTTGTGTTCTTGTAAATATTCATCCATTTTTTAAAAAGCACTTCTGCAGTTTCTACAAGCATTGATGGTAAAGCTGCATATTCTAAAAACCTGTGTTATGTGTTTTTCTTAAAAAACTTGTCTTCACTGGAGCCCAGTTTGATGGATTGTTCAAGGCAGTAAAACAGGCAAGGCAACCAATTATAGGCAAGGCAACCAACATCAACATAAGGGGCAGAAAAAAAAATGAATGAAATCCTTCCTCTATTGTATCCTGAAGTCCCATTGCTCGAGGTTTGTAGTTCTTGATATGCATTGAAATTAAAAGTGAATTATGAAGTGTTATACACTAAAGCTGGCCAGACCAATACGGGAGGATATCTGGTCCAGCGAGCTGGAATTTCTGACTATGCATGATTACAATCCAGCACTGGCATTTACCGTTTTTTTTTGGCACCAGCTTTTTCAGAGCCGAAAAATACCGACAGTGTCATTGTAATTGTTTGAATCCTGCGAGCAGACGGTAACAAATAAGCTCTTTTGCTCAAAGGATTCAAACTGAGTCAAGTGGCTATCCCTAGCCATTGAAGGCCAGCAAGGATGCTGAGGTGGTGAGTGTGCTAGGAGAATGGGCCTACATACAGATCCGCAGATTTAAAAAAAAATTAATTTAATTTTCGGCCAGGTATGAGTTCCGGATACCCAGAGTCCAGTAAAACGGTGTTTATTGTATTACCTACATGTACATTGTGTAATATTATAAAGACTAAAACTACTGTATCAGTTAGGATCAAGTAATTGAGTACAAGGAGAATATGAATTCTTGATTTCTTGATCTGTATGGGTTAAATCTCCAATGTGAGATAAGATATGCAAAATTCCAGAATGAGCAAGGAAAGGAACAGGTTTGTTCAAATGAGAATATGGCAGAATTCCTGTCAATAATGATAATCCCTCAAAAGAACAATAATAAAATTGGTCACTTCAATCTACGACAATTTGTGGGACACTGCTGTGCATAATTGACTACCACATTTTGCCCAAAAATATAGTCAATTCACTTTACAGTTTATTCTGTGAAGCGCTTTGAGACGTCTAAAAGATGTGAAAAGTACTATATCAAATGCAAGGATTATCATCGTTAATTACTCAGCAGGCGTTGCATTGTGTGTAGCCTCTGGTTTTATTACAGCACCAACAGCTTTTATTGTCAATTATCAAGTCTAAATGCAAAATCTAGTAGATTAACTGATGGGTAATACAAACCTTTACCGGAAAATCTATGAAATCATAATTTTTTTCTTGTACAATCAGAATTGAGTTCTTTACATATTACAATCATAAATGGAAGTAATGAAACAGCATTATTTAAGCATTGATTTAACATCGAATTGTTTTGCCTCAAAACAATTTCCTGGCCTAGATCAGCTAGCTATGCACAGATTCAGGTGGTATGGTTACAGTTCACATAAGCAAAGTTCCTACTATAATGGCAAATCTTATTGTATGGTATCTCAGTATGAGTCCTGCTAGATCCTGATACTTTGAGAAGGCTTAGTTTCAACAAACCTTGAAGATATTTTAAATGATCAATTCCTGTATAGTTTTACTTCAGAAAAATTGTGTCTGAGCATTTCTTCCATTTCCTGCATTCTGCAGAAAAAAATGAATGAAAGAGGGAATAGGGATGATACCTATAGCACAGACTTAATTATTAAAGTACAGTATTATTTTATGGATAGAAATGTCACCCAGTCTTACAACCCACACTGTATAGGCCTTCTAATGTATTATATAGTGTACAGAGTTAAATTGATTTTATAATGTACACATGTACATAAAATAGGTATCACAAAAAAACTTGCAGGTTATATAAATAATACAATATTATCACTTTCTACAGGATATTCTGCATAATTTTCCTCATGTTTCAACAGTTCGTTGATTTTGATATGCATTACTCATTTATAATAAGAAGAAATGTGGTTTAGTTGCTACATTGACTCATTAATTCATTTCCTATATTCAAATGTGTGCTGTCTACTGCAGATCATTTGTAAAATATAAGCTGACAAGATATAGTAAGATATTATCTTAGCTTGCATTTACCTGTTAAGCTTAGATAAGCTTAATTATCTAAGCTAGATAAGTACACGGAGGAGAAAGGAATAGATGGTTATGCTGATAGGCTTAGTTGAGGAAGCATAAACACCGGCATAGACCATTTGCACTGACCATTCTGTGCTGTATATTCTATGCAATTCTGTGTAATACTAGCCTTTACCCAACCACTGTGCCAAAGGGAGAGGGCTGTTTTGAAATTTAGCTTCAAATATAGCTATCATCAGGTAACTTAATTCTGAGGAGATGTCATGTAATGCATAGTGCAAGGGGACCTGATACAGGAGGAGAAGGATCTTCAACCCTCAGATTTCAACAGGCAACACAGATATTGGAGAAGCTTACCATTTTTTGTAACACCAAGATCATACGGGGAAGGTATTCGGCAATATAGGGACATAAATACCACAGGTAAAAGGATTAGAGGAAACCTCCAACAACAGAATATCCTAGAAACAAAGGCTATAATGCAGGTGATAATTCAGATATATCCAACTGTGTCAAATTTTAATGGCCCATTGATGGGATCTCCATGCTCCCAATTGCAGAGATAGTATATTTTGTAACTAATTAAGTTCACTGGGAGGTAACATTCAAATATTGTCTCTACCATTAAAAATATGCTTGGCTCAGTCATAAAGTGAATCCAGAAAGGATATCAAACAATTTTTGAAAAAATATCTTCAGACGAAACCTTTGTTTCTAGGATGTTCTGTTGTTGGGATATTCAAACCGAAAAGTAGTCAGTTTCTTACCGGATTCAATATGATAATTATTATATTAAAATGGCTAACAAATGACATTATTCACATTAAAATTTCTTCTCTGTGGATCAAGTACATCAGGCACAGAATAAAAAAATTGTTTCTTCTCCATTTGTTTCTGTGCCCTATTTAAAGGTTGAGCTTTTAACAAGGAAAGTGATCCAATTTTCAACGGCTCAACAATGAGATTCAATATTCAGGAATGGAATATCTACTAATCTCTGGGACCTTCTGTAACCTCTGGAATATAAAAATGAGTTCCTAGACAGGCAATATATCTTTTTGAGGTTGTGTCCAATTTCTACAGTATTTTCCTATATGAAAATTTATGAAAACCTCCCAACCTTCCCAGAAACTCAAGAGCAGTACGCTTCAGGATCAAAAGCACAACTCACCAGAAAGTTGTTAGACCTAAATAGTTTTTAATAAATGCCGACAGGTCTTTTCCCAAAATGTAGAAGACTGTTGGCACTTAGAAGACTGGAATGATCATCTTTTTAATTGTTTATTAAAATATTGTCCAAAGACATTATAACTGACATTATTCTGACATGAACCAATTGTCCTCCCGACATGAAAGCTATATAAATAATATTGTGTAATTTCCTACAGAAATGTGAAGAGAAGTCTTTTGCAATGCTTTGCAATGTCTTTTCTGTATTTTTCATACATTTGGTGCGCATGAAAAGATGATATTCAGCTGATGTTACAATGGTAAAATGTGAAGAGTTAAACTCCAGCTTTAACATTAAAATGAAAACAAAAGAATGTTCAGTATATATGGATTATTTCCCAATAGATATATTTATTGCCTGCAGCAAGTTTGTACACTAGTGTGTGGATTTGTCTCCTTCACTTTGTCATTGAAAAGGATCTTGTATTTTCCTTATAAATGTTTTAGATTTTAAGTCAATTAGAATCATTACAGCAGTCCAACCAATTTTTATAGGGTACATACTACATATACAAGCACTATGGATTGATTATCCAGTTTCCTTTGAAAAATCCAAATAAAACCTTAGCCACTCATCTAAATAATAGTTATGTACATACATATAAGTTACTAAAAGTCTGAATCTTATTAGCTAAATTCAACATTCCAAATGCCTTATTCAAGTTTCCATTTTAATTGACCAAATAAGAAAATTATAAAATGTCAACTGACTTCATTTGACCCATCCATTAAGAAAATAGATATTTTGAATTGTTGCTTACTTAATACAAGTACAAGAACAAACAAAATTAATAATCTGGTAACTGAATTTATACTCTGATTTATGCTTTGCAGGTTTTTTCCTTTCAAAAATAATCAGATCATCATTTAGCATCATCAGATTAAATGTTGGAGTTTTCTTTAATACAAGTGATCGATTATTTCTGAGAAAAAAATCTGAATTATTGATATTTTGTATAAGGGGGTCTTTCTGAAGCTTTTGGGCAAACCCTCTCTTTTACTTGATCTATATAAAGCCAAAATCTATATCTAAACATAGCATACTGCTCCCATATTTAAAGTGGTATTTATATCACATATCTTGCTTTTCATAACAGAATATAGGATGATGTGTCATTTTAGGGGAGATTCCAGTTTAATTCCTATAAAATATGGAGTTAATTGATATTTTCTTCAACATTAAAATGCACAATACATTGGGTTGAGGAACAAAAAAGGGGGAAAAAATCATTCATGATTCCTATTCTAGAAACCCAAGTTGCAAAGTGTAATGTGAATATTGCCTGAAGATTGAATTGTCTGTGATGTTCTCAACAATAGAGTGACATGCCACCACTCACTATCTGACTTCACATAGTTGGAATGACTAATTGGGTATGATCGCAGAGAAGCAACCACCTGCAGACTGATTCCCCAGTATGAGTCAATACTTTCACAAAACTGATATAATATTTTGCACCTGCATACTGGTGATAACACTATTGGATCAAAGTTGCAACATGTTCATTTAGGTGGCTTCCAAATATAACAGTGCTTTTACACATAGTTTGTCTCTGATGTTGCTTCAAATCCTCTAAAAGGCTTCCTTTCCACAGGTTTTGAAATCTGAAGTAATTTGGTTTGCTTTCCTCTTTGCATCTTAGACAATCCTTTTTCATGCCTGAAAACAGTCTGGAAAGGGAAGAGATTCAATAAGATGTTGCTAATCAAAAATCAATGTTTTGTGAACTACAGTTGCAGCAATAACATTATAATACACTGACACAATGAGTCACATAGTGGAAATGGTACTCTGAGTCAGACTGCTGAACAGGATTGACCAGACAGCACATTATTGATCTCAACAGTGGTAAGGTCCTTGTTTAAAAGAATAGAAAAACTCCTCACAGTACCTGAATCAGGAGCAGTGCTAATACCATTTATGGAGAATGGCCAAATTGGCCAGTGCTTCTCACCACTATTCGCACAAGAGATCCAAAAGGAACAAAAGTGCCAGCCTGGCTCAGTTGGTAATATTCTCACCTCTGAGTCAGAGATTATTGGTTCGAGTCCCAAATTGAGACGTTGAACCCACAGTCTGGGCTGATGCTCCAGTGCAATGTAATGTGCTACAATGTTGAAGGTGCCTGTAAATGAGACATTTGACCAAGAACCCATCTGCCTTTTCTGGAGGTTGATAAAAATCCCATGGCATTATTGGAAGAAGGAAGGGAGTTTCTCCTGGTGTCCTATCAAAGAATCACACAAAAATAAAATTGGTTACTCACTTTAAGACCTTATACAACAACAATAACGTGCACTTATATAGCACCCTCCGTGCAGGGTACTGCCTAAGACCGCTTAGCAGTGGTGGTGCCTGACTCCGAGCTTGGGGGTTGGGGGAGGTGGCCGTAAGCACAGTCGAAAAGGAAGGTTTTCAGGCGGGACTTGAAAAAAGGGAGAGAGGGGGCATGGCAGAGGGATTGAGGGAAGGTGTTCCAGAGTTTTGGGGCATAGTGACTGAAAGCTTGACCTCCAATGGTGGGGTGGAGGCTGCAAGGGACGAGCAGCAGGCCGGTGCCGGCCGAGCAGAGGGGCCAGTTGGTGGCTTGTGGAGTAAGGAGGTTGGAGAGGTAGGGAGGTGTCAGAGAGTGAAGGGATTTGAATACAAGTGTGAGGATCTTGAAGTTGATCAGTTTGGTGATGGGGAGCCAGTGGAGCTTGGCCAGAACTGGTGAGATGTGGGTATGAAGTTTGGTCTAAGTAAGTGTGCGGGCAGCAGTGTTCTGAATGAGCTGGATCTTTTGAATAGTGGAGCTGGGGAGACCGGTGGCATTTAGACATTTCTGCATGCAAATCAATCATGTGAATTTTAGTTCCATGGCTATTTTTCAGTCAACTGTAGGAAACCATTCAAGTTTCATCTAGTTGCACTGGAGTCACCAAGCCAAAGTGTTTTTCAGGCCAATATAAAAAGCACAGAACATTCAATGCTGGCTTGTACAAACAAATGCATCAACATCAGGTCTCATCATTGCTGGCTCAACAATAACTTGCCGGACAACATCTTAGTGCTTACTAAATGGTGGTGAAATATCCTACAACTCTCGAATTGATTCTCTCATAAGAACCCTTCTTCCAATTGTAAAAGGTACTTGCCTTTTGGAGAAGTAACAAATGTAAGAAAATCATTAGCAATGTTGAGTGATTGAATTTGACTGAAACCAGATCAATTGGTATAATTAGACTGAGCTGAGCTATTACCAGATAATAACGATACTACGAATAATAACATTTAACATATTACCTTTTCACATTGAAACATCTCAAAGTGTTTCATGAGTAATTATCAATCGCAGTGTTTGTGGGCAAACATCCATTTGCATTGGCAAGGTCCCACAACAGGATGTGTGGTAAATGATCAATTCAGTTTGAGAAACTTTGGCCAGGACACCAAGAAAAACTCTATTTTCTTAGGTATCAGCTTTCATGGTATGTAGTAAGCACACTTCTAAGTCATAAGGTTGAAGTTCAAGCCTTATTTTGGGCAGCTTGCCCTCATGGTGCAGGCTTACACTCAGCAGTGCTGGGAATCATTGCACTAATGGAGGTGCTGTCCTTCATATGAGACGTTAAAATGAGGTCTTGTCATGGTGCACATTGTTTGAAAAGCAAAGAGTGTCATGGCTAACAATCCTCCAATTAAAATAATAATAACGATAATAATAATAATAATCTTTGCATTTGATACAGCACTTTTCACATCTTCTAGACATCTCAAAGCGCTTAACAGAATATGCTGTAAAGTGAATTGACTGTATATTTGTGGGTGAAACGTGACAGCCAATTGCTCACAACAGTGTCCCACAAATAGTTGTGGATTGAAGTGACCAATTTATTATTGTTTTGTTTTTGGAGGGATTATTATTAGACTTGTGGAGTAAGGAAACTGGCCCAAGGTTTCGCCCTGCCTGTAATTGAACCCCGGTGTCTCGCTTGCAAGGCGAGTGCTCTAACCACTGAGCTACAGGACTCCAAAATGATTCATTCATCTCCTCGCTATTTATGGGGCATTGATCTGTAAACATTGGCTGCCATATTTGCCTAGAAGCATTGAAGCATTTTCAGATATTTTGATGTGATAAGGTACTACAGCAAATGCAAAGATCATTAGATTTAATTGTTATCATGTAAACTTGAATCAAAGTTGAGTTCTTTCAGATTGATGCGACGTACCGGGAAAAATCACATTTTACATCCTGAGGCATTGTTTTCCAGTACAAAATGCCATCAAGTTTCCTGGCACGTGAACAAGCTGTCCTGTACAGGTCTTCCCACCACACTAAAGACAGATGTCCGCCAGATAGCTGATGAGGAAACTCTGAAAGCTGTTGGAAGATGTTACCTGGAGTCCAAGTTCGTGAACACACGTTTGTATATTCAGCACCTGGAATCCACCTTGATTGGCTTGCAGAGAGACAAGCAGCTTCTGTTTAAACTCTGCACCTCTAACTGGTGGAACCATCGCTCAAGAGGACGAGATGTGTGTCTGAGCTGCAGACAGGAAGATGGTGGCGATGCTCTCACGCATTTCATCCTGAGTTGTGTGGCCCATCGGGAAGCTCGCAGTGAGTTCCTTTGTCTCCACAATCCATTTCTCCTATAGCCCCTGCACTGTTTTGTATGGTGTTCCTCAGAGCTCTGTCCTTGGTCCTCTCCGAAATCCCTCTTGGTGACATAATCCACAAACATGGGGTCAACTTCAACATGTGTGTGGATGACACCCAACTCTATTTCTCTGCCTCCACCCTCGATTCCAGGAACACTGCTGTCTTGACAGAATGTCTGTCAGACATCAAATCCTGGATATAGTTGAACATCAACAAGACCGAGGCCCTCCTGATGGCTCCAATCAGTGCCTCCACACCTCAGGTACTGGCAGCATCACCATCCATGGATGTGCACGTCACCTCAATGAGCCACTCCACAACCTAGGCATCTTATTTGACCCTCAACTGTCCTTTACACCTCACATCCATGTCATGACCTGCTCTGCCTTCCCCCATCTCCATAATATCGTCCGCCTCCACCAGTGCCTCTCCGCTCAAACCATTGAACCTTTATCCACGCATTTATTACATCTAGGCTCGACTACACCAACTCCCTGCTTTCCCAACTCTTTCCTCCATTGGCTGCAGATCATCCAGAACTCTGTAGCTTGTGTCCTCTCCTGCACAGGCTCTGTGATCCTATCATCCTCACTCTAACCCGGCTCCGCTGGCTCCCCATCCCCCAGAGGATACAATTCAAAATCTTTGTCCTCACCTTCAAAGTCCTCCATGACCTTGCTCCTTCCAAACTCTGTGACCTGCTAAGCCCATGTCAACTTGTCCGCTCCCTCCACACAGCAGGTGCCTGCTCAACATTCCCCGTCTCGCCCGCCCCACCATGACGGGACTTTAGCCTCTCTGCCACACCCTTTGGAACTCCCTCAAGGCCCGTCTAAAGACCCTACGCAGTGACCACTCCTTCGGGCACCCTCCTACCTTATCCTCCCTACCCTCCACCCCTCCTGAACCTAATCCCCTGCTCGAGTCCGATTCCCTGATTATTCAGTGCCCTGGGACATTCTCCCGCCATGATAGGCACTATACAAATGTAATTTGTTGTTGGAGTGAGGTCTCAAACCCATGCTTGTCAGATGTTGAACCACCAACTAGTAACTATCCTCAGTGGGGGTTGGGGGTCTGGGGGTGGGAGGTAAATGTGATCTCCTTGGGGCTGAATTGGCTCCACAATGACATGTTTGGCAATGGAATGTCGGAATCGAGCCAGCTCTCTGTGGTGCTCTCAGTAGCCCGGTTTCATAGCCAGGCAGGTCCGTAATGTTCCAGGGCACTTCTGATGACAGCACAGCCAACCTGGCTCATCGGATGGAATTGAAGAACAGATTAGTCAATAGGGCAGGGAGTCATCCCACTCAACTCCCGTTAGCCCTGCAAAGTCCTAATGGCTAGAATGGTCCTAACTGAGCAAGTAGCCTGGAAAACTTGCTCGACAGTGATATCTGGCAAGCTATGTGGTTTTAGCTGGTTGGGCTCCAGCAGTACCGAATGCACACTCTGGGGTCCCCAAGCCTTGGCGCTTGCCAATCTGTGCCTATCACTTTACAGAATTAGGGAAACAGGAGGCATTCCAACAGGGAAAGAGTCCGCATTCCACCAATCTATCTATGGAATTTCTATTTGTAGGTGGAATTTTGGTTTAGAAACTCGTAAGCATGATGATCTGTTTCCAAGTGCTGCTGTTTTCCCAACACCCCTTTTCAGCCCTTATGTAATGGTTTAAGAGATGTACAAATTTTATTAAAGTAGTAGCCTGTCAGCAACCTGTGATTATGCTTACAAAATAAAACAATACACATTTATGGAATCAAGCTTTCTTAACTTGATATAAAAAAAGCCTAATTATCAAATTACTTCCAGCAATGTAAAATGGATTGGCATTTTTCCTGTAACTTAACTGTTTCAAGTAATTTCTTTTCTTTTAATGAACTTTTTTTTCTTTTCTTCACTCGTGTGCAATGCTTTAAAATCAGCTATCAAAAAGAATCATGATTTGTGTTGAAATGAATTGGTGGATATTTTATTATGATCCACCATGACAATTATTTGATAAAACATATCTAAATTTAAATAAAGAAAGACCAGTTTTTAATTTAAATTTATCCTTTGGTTTGCAGTTAATTCCTGCTGGTTGTTCTTCAAGATCCATTTACTGAGAGTGCAAATACACTCCATACTACAAAGAAAAGAAAATGGTTAGACTAAATACAGAAACACTTTTCCCCAGTTATTAATGTTTAAATGCACATTAATATGTATCCTGCTAAAAAAACACAAAACACTTTACACCTGAAAAGCATGACCATCTTAATAACATTGTATTTTCCTTTGTGCAATATTATAGAAATAATAGCATTATTTTTTACTTATCTTTCATAAAAGGTCTGATTATTAATAATTTACCTAATGTCTAGAGCCTGGGATTGTCTCTCTGTTTGGAAATCTAATAAAATATTATTCATAACGCTGTCCTATCTACATTTAGCTCTTCAAACTAGGAACTGCACTTGGCACTGATCTTTTTTGTAATTGCATCTCTGAAATGTGAATGTAACATCTTTCCCAATGATTTTTGGGGGCCATTAAATATTTGCCATCACCATTTAATATATGCTGGAGTAATCCCTCTTACATCAATATTAAAAGTAACAATATTAAAATAATGTTGATGGATGCATTGAGGTTTTTTTGCCTTTTGAGGTGAATTAACATGTACACTCAGAGAATTCAACTCATACATTAACTACAGTCAATGCCATCAGTTTCAATATGTCTCTATGATAAACAATTTACTAAAATATGGAAAATATCTTAAAGCACACGCATAACAAATTTACTTATTTAAGATGTACAATGGGTTAAGCAGTTAAATGTATATTTGTTAGCCAAAAGATCCTGGTCAAAACAAAGGTTTGGAAATGCAATCTACTTCATTCCAACTAAGTTCACAGATGTTATGCATTTGGTTTGCCATTTACCAGTGTGGAAATGGCCTCTACATGCATTTTTTTTACCCCTGTAACTAAGCGAGGAAACACAAGTTTTAGCACTCAAAAATGATCCCTATTAAGCAGGAATCCAGAATGGCAATGCTTAGATTCAGTCTGTGCACCAGAAAGTCAAAATACTGTTACTAAACACAGTTAAATAAGTGTTGTAATATAGTAGGAAAGAGGAGGAAACACACTTGATGAATGGAAGGTTTATTTTGGAAAACTTGACATGACATCTAATAAATACTTGTAATCTATAATTATTGTACTTTAAATATGATTACTTATATATTATATTGGTATAGCCACCTCTGCCCTGTTCACAGCCACCCCCACATCACCTCTCCCTCATGACCCAACCCCCACCCATCCCCCCCTATACTCCTTCGACCCTATCTCTCCCTCCTCCTTCACCACAATTGCCCGCAAACTCAAACCCACCACCTGCTCCCTCGATCCCATCCCCATCTCTCTCCTCATCTCCCAGCTCCACCTTATGGCCCCTCTCCTGTCTGACGTCATCAACCTCTCCTTGTCCACCAGTTCAGTTCCAACCCCTCTAAAAACAGTCGTCATCACTCCCATCCTGAAAAAAACGTCCCTGGACCCAGCCCTTCTCTCCAGCTTCTGCCCCATCTCGAACCTTCCATTCTTCTCCAAGGTCCTGAAATGAGTCATCGCGTCCCAGCTCCGCTCCTTTCTTTCTTGCCATTCCCTCTTTGAACCCTTCCAATCCAGCTTCCACGCTGCCCACAGCACGGAAACAGCCCTGGTCAAAGTCACTAATGACATTCTGAACATCTGTGATCAGGGCTCCTTCTGCCTCCCTGTCCTCCTTGACCTCTCTGCCGTCTTTGACACTGTCGACCACTCTATCCTCATATACCATCTCTCCTCCTTATTTAATCTTCACGGACCTGCCCTTGCCTGGTTCGATTCCTATCTCTTTCACCATCTCCACTTTGTTGCCTCTAACAGTTTCTCCTCCAGCCCCCGCACTGTCATGTCTGGCATCCCCCAGGGCTCTATCCTTGGCCCTCTCCTCTTTAATATCTACATGCTCCCCCTTGGTGTCATCATCCGCAGATATGGGGTCAACTTCCATTTGTATGCGGATGACACCCAACTCTATCTTTCTGCCTCCATCCTCAATTCCAGGACCACTGCTGTCCTGCAGACTGCCTGTCGAATACCAGTCCTGGATGAGGGCAAATTTCCTACAGTTGAATATGAACAAGACTGAGGTCCTCCTGATTGACTCGCGCCAGCGCCTCTGCACCTCAGGCTCTGGCAGCATCAACCTCCATGGTTGCACACTACAACTCACCAGTCAGGAACCGAGGTGTCTTATTCGACCCTCAACAGTCTTTTCTGCCCCACATCCAAGCCATAACCCTCTCTGCCTTCCCTCATCTCAGTAACATCACCCGACTCCACCACCACCTCACTCCTCAGGCCACTGAAACACTTGTTCATGCCTTCATCACCTACAGGTTCGACTATGCAAACACCCTGCTTGTCGGCCTTCCCAACTCCTGTCTCCACAGGCTGCAGATAATCCAGAACTCTGCAGCTGTTGTTCTCTCCCGCACCAAACTCCATGACCCCATCGCCCCCATTCTCGCCTGACTCCATTGCTCCCTATCCTTCAGAGGATCCAGTTCAAGATCCTTGACCTCACCTACAAATCCCTCCATGGCCTCGCCCTATCCTACCTCTGCAACCTGCTAACCCCCTACCAACCCACCTGCTCCCTCCGCTCAGCTGGCTCAGGCCTGCTCCACGTGCCCCAACCCACCCGCCCCACCATTGGTGGGAGAGCTTTCAGCCACTCTGCCCCTAACCTCTGGAATTCCATCCCCCAGTCACTCCGCCTCGCCCCCTTGTTAGCCTCCTTCAAGTCCCGCCTCAAGACCCTCCTCTTCAACTATGCCATCGGCTACCCCCTTCCCCTCCCCTCCCTTCTCTCCCCCTATCTCCAGCTCGGGTCTGAAATGCTGTACACTGTCCACGCCTTGGGACAGCCTCCCGACATGAAAGGCCTATACAAATATAATCTTGTTGTTGTTGTTGATATTACTGCAATAGACTAGCTATCAACACAATATATAAGCAAAGACAGCAGGATCATACATTTGGATGCAAGTATACATCTGCCATTGTTATTTATATTTGTTTGATATTAGTTACCTCCAGGCTGATCTGCAGTTAAAGTAAAAGCAATTTAATTGAATTTAAATTCTGTTTGATAATAATATAATAATAATCATTGCATTTGATATAGCGCTTTTCACGTTGGGAGGACGTCCCAAAGCGCTTCACAGAACACACTGTAAAGTGAATTGACTGTATATTTGTGGGCGAACGTGGCAGCCAATTGCGCACAGCAATGTCCCACAAACAGTCATGGATTGAAAATGACCAATTTATTAGCGTTTTTTTTGGAGGGATTATTATTAGGCGTGTGGAGTAAGGAAACTTGCCCAAGGTTTCGCCCTGCCTGGAATTGAACTCAGGTCTCTCGCTTGCAAAGCGAGTGCTCTAACCACTGAGCTACAGGACTCCACGTTATCATTTGCTTTCCTTCCCTACAGCATAAAAAAAATCTCAATTTTTATCGACAAAATTTAGGTCATGGAACTGAAAAGGGTCAGAAGTTTTAAAAAAAACATTTTGAAACATGATCTATGCCCAGAATAACTGGTCTAATTGGTGTTTTTTCCCGTGTTAACAGATGCCGTTAACTTAAAATTTGTCATTTTTTTAGGTAAGTAAATGAGATTTTTTTCAGGAAATAATTGGGAATTCTTTAGAGGTCAAGTATTTTTTAAGTTTCCTTAACTCTGAAACTGTATTTACAACCTGTTGCCATTCATTTCAGGTTTGAGATTACAAGACACTGCATTTGTGCTCCCTCCTCCATGTGAATAAGTAAGCCTCTGATGGGTAAAACAGAGACTATTTATTTTCATTTTTGACCGAGGGTAAAGTTCAAGGTGTGCTCAAGCAGGTTTCCTTCAAGCACTAGATTTCACTGGGTTTAAAAAAAATGACACTGATTTAAAGGATAATCTGTGATCCTTCAATAATATATTCAGGGTACTGCTTCTACATAATCAGATAAATTATTGCTTTCTGAAAATTTGTCATATTATAATCCCTTTGCAAATTTACACCACCACAACTAATTGAAAATTCAATCACATTTGAATTTGTAATTCAATATGTTCAAAAATAATTGAAGAATCACCTTAACTTCCAATCTTATCAATTATAGAAAATAAATGATTTTCTTCTATGTAACAATTACAAATAGTGGAGGTGTATGAATGGATGAATAATTCAGTGGCATGGTTGATTACATTGGCAAGTAGAGACTTTTTGTTTGGTCAGCCGTGTGTCTGAAACATGTGGAAACCGATCACCATGCTTAAGAGTATCCTAATCAAGCTGAGATTTCCTTGCATCCCACCTACACATGGAAATCCCAGAGATAGATTGTTCAAATGGAATGCACGCTCTCTCCCTGGAAGGACACTTGCTGCTTACCTAATTCTGGAAAGTATTACACTCAGATTGCCAATAACCAAGACTTGGGGACCCCAGAGTGTGCATTGGGGTACTGTTGGAGTCTAACCAGCTAAAACCGCATAGCTTGCCATTTATATTGCTGGTCTGCCCTTCTACATCCTGCCAATGAGCTATGCTGTCATCAGCAGTGCCCTGGAATATTGCCGACCCATCTGGCTCAGGAACCGGACTGCCGAGACAGCCACAGAGGGCTGGCTTGATTCCGAAATTCCATTGCCAGGCATGTCATCTTGGAGACAGTTCAGCTCCAAGGAGACCCCACTTATCTCACCTTCCCCCTCTGGTACAAGGAGGATAGTCATTAGTTGGTTGTTTGACATCCGACAAGCGCAGATTTGAGATGGTACTTAGAAATGATGGGGTGGATTGCACAATAGTTTCTGAGTCATTGGCCTTTCCACATCCCATGCTTTCTTATGTTCTTTTCAAAAGAAATGGAAGCATAATATTTTATTTTCTGAAAAAAAGAATTTGGTAACTCCCAAAGCAGATCTCCATTAAAAAAGATTCATTCTATTTCGGTGCAGATTCAATGAGTCGACTGGCCTGCTTCCGTGCTATAAATTTATATAATTCTGTGTCTAAGACACTCAAGTACAGAAATATTTCTAGTGATGATTCAGTAGGTTCTTTGGTTCTAACAACTTTCAAAGTTCAAGACTTACAATAAAAACAGAATCCACAAAACCTTTTCAAGAGAATGAGACAAATATTGAAAAGGAAAAATGCAAGAGGGTATGGAGAAAGACTTAGAAAATGGGAGTAAATGGATATCTCTCAGAGAGAGACATCACTGGTACAAATTGTCTTCTTCTGTGCTAAACCTTTATGTTTCTATGAGCAACTAAAGGTGCCTTTACAAAAAAGCAAACAATATTGTGCAGCAGGTTCCCAAAAGTCAAATATCTCGCAAGCTCAAAGTAAACTGCGAATGGATCATTAAGAATGGATCAATATTGCTTTAAGCCTAAAGCACACTTTGAACTCAGGCTTGGCTCTTTGCTTTGTTCATGTGTAAACATTTGTCATACTAAGCACACTACTTTAACAGGGATGAAGAAAGAATCCACTCTGAGCTGTAGGCTTCCTGTGTTTGTTTCTGCAAGTGCATTTCTGAGGAGTTATATTGTTAAAGGAGGAAGATTTTTTTCTACAAACAATGAACTATACAAATTGGCCATATGTTGTGTTAAAATAGGACTTGTAGTTCTTAAGTTGCAACTTGAAGCTGTATATTGTATGATTTGTATAAAAACACAAAGGGATGGAACAGGAAAAGGCCATTCCTCCTTTCATTCAGCTCACAGTTCATCCCATCATTGATAAAATTTTACCTATTCATACCCTCATCAAAAACAGATCACCAAAGCAAAAGCTTAATATTTATGCCTTCTCCACCATGCAAATCTACTCCGCTTCATTGAAATCATTTTCCAGGCCACTAACGCAAAACAATTCATTATTTGGAGAAGTTGCCTTTCACTTTGTTTTTCTCATTATAAATCTTTTGTCTTCAATGAATATAATTGGAGTCTTATAAAAGCCTCCATGCAATTTGAAACTCCAAGCATTTAATCATCCATGCTGCTCTCCAATGCATCAATATCCTTTTGAAGAAAGGAGGCCAGAATTTGTTAGAGCATTTTGTCTTCATTTAAGATCATGCAGAATTCTGGAAAATTCTTAATATTAATTTGATTTGGAAGCCGTTTACTTGTGGTTCTTACAAAGAGTCCGTTTACAAATTCAGACTGGATTTTAGACGATTCTGCGCGATCTTGTATATTAATAAAAGTAGTCCGGCAGGCTGAGAAAAGGTGGAATTTCAGCCCTAAAGATGTGCTTTTGAATAAGAAAGAATTCATCATAGTAAATGAAGAATAATGCCAAACACAAATCTGGCTCTGCCCAAGATTATCTTTGAACCGAGTTCTCACAGGTGCACAAAACATAGTTGGGCATTCATACGGGGGACATTTTGTGTTCTTAAATCCTTTTCCGCCATTTTCCCACCAAAGGCTTTTCTGAAACCATTGTTCTTTCAATTCCATTGATCTCAAGCGGTAAACAGGTAAGGGACCAATAATAATAATCCTTGCATTTGATATAGTGCCTGATCATGTCTTCTAGATGTCTCAAAGTGCTTCACAGAATAATAATAATAATCCTTGCATTTGATATAGCGCTTTTCACGTCGGGAGGACATCCCAAAGCGCTTCACAGAACACACTGTAAAGTGAATTGACTTTTTGTGGGCGAACGCGGCAGCCAATTGTGAACAACAGTGTCCCACAAACAGTTGTGTATTCAGTGACCAAATTAGTATTGTTTTTTTCTCGCGGGATTATTATCAGGCATGTGGAGTAAGGAAAGTTGCCCAAGGTTTCACCCTGCCGGGAATCGAACCCAGGTCTCTACTTGCAAGGTGAGTGCTCTCATCATTGAGCTACAGGACTCCAAGTTAGACATGTTAGATAGATGAGACCAAATGTATGCCTTAAATGATATTAATCCTTATGACCCTAACATTTTTTATATTGCCTTTCATGTCAGAAGAACATCTCAAAGCGCTTCACAGAATTTATTGCACAGCAGTGCGACTATATTTTGTAGACAAAACGTGGCAGTCAATTTGCGCACAGCAATGTCCCTCAAACAGCCATCAAGCGTATAATCAACTTTATTAGGGGAATATTGAATAACAGTTTAATGTTCACTTCTTTTCAAAGTGATTCAAAATTCAGAATAGCACATTCACACATTCAGAAAAACTTGTTCAAACAAGCACATTAAGGCACACTTACAAAAACACATCTATGCTGGGTTTCCCCTCTGCCTTATGTTACATAAGGTGGAAGATCCAAGGAGGGGTGCTGAGTGCTGACTCACTCTCCATGCAGAAAGCATTTTTTCTTTCAAACCTGTTGCTTTATCACAGCTTTTCAAAACCGATTCAATCACACATATAATCGATGTTAGAGCAAAGAGGGAATACCTGGAAAGTAAGGATATTAAGGAGTATGGGGAAAAGGCAGAGATGAGATTAAAAGATATGCTGTGAACTGATAAATTGGTGGAATAGGTGCAACAGGCTGAATGATCTCCTTTGTTCTTTTGTTCCTAAACCCATTGAGCCTGTTCCACCAATTTATTGGATTACAACAAGTGTTCTGAGATGTTATCCCAGTGAATGATGCTAAAAACATGCAAATGGTAGTCATAATTCAAGTAATGTCAAGCAACAATTATCACGAGTGATTTTCACAAAGACAGAATATACAGTGTTTGTTTACATGGTGGAGCTTTGATCATATATATAAATTATGTGTTTCTCCTGCTGTTCTGGCCCAAAATCCCCCAGATAAAATTGATCATTCATTTCATAACTGTTTGTGGGATACTGCTGTGAACAAATTGGCTGTTATTTTCACCTGCGAAAATGTAGTGACTATATTTTAAAATAAATCTTGTGAAGTCCTTTGAGACATTTTCATGATGTGATGGATACTATATCAAATGCAAGGATTATTTTTATTAATCCACAGGCTAAACCTAGCATTAAGGAAACATTTATAGTGATAAACTACTAAAAGGTGCTGCCATCTATTCATGTTTCAATGATAATTTTGTTTAAATTTGTAATCTAGTTTACTCATACCTATTACAAGTCTAACTAATAAGTACCATTCCTTCCATTCATTGACTCTAGTTTTTTTCCAATCAAGATTCTAGGCCTCATTATTACCTTGGATCTTAAAAAATATTCTCACACTCTTATGTTGGTCAAAATGCCTTGGACAATTGGGGAAATTGGATCCTGAAACATTCCCAACATAGAAGCAACGATTCAACTCTGCTTCACTGAATTAAGGTTTTTAAGATTACAATGTAGAATTAAAGTTATATAAGTGGAGTCCTGTAGTTCAGTGGTTAAAGCACTTGCCTCTCAAGCAAGAGACCTGGGTTTGATTCCCGGCAGGGCGAAACCTTCGGTAAGTTTCCCTACTCCACACGCCTGATAAGAATCTCTGCAGAAAAAAATCAATAATAAATAGGTCAATTCAAAACTCGACTATTTGTGCGCAACTGGTTGTCACATTTCTCCCACAAATATACAGTAAATTCACTTTACAGTATATTGTGTGAAGCGCATTGATGTCTTTTAACAACTATTTTAAGTTGGTGTCCTCGGGTTACCGACCCACCAGCCAGTCAAAATAGTTTCTCCTTGTTCACCCTGTCAAATCCCCTCGTAATTTTTAAAATTTCTATTATGTCTCCTCTTAACCTTCTCTTCTCTTTCATTACATCAAGGCTTGACTATGCAAACTCATTGCTTGTTGGCTTCCCCAACTCCTCCCTCCACAGGCTGCAGATCATCCAGAACTTTGCAGCCCATGTCCTCTCCCGCATGAGGCTCCGCAACCCTATCACCTCCATCCATACTCAACTCCACTGGCTTCCCATCACACAGAAGATACATTTCAAGATCCTGATCCTCACCTTCAAACTCCTCCACGGTCTTGCTCCCCCCTACTTCTCCGACCTCCTCACCCCCTACCATCCTGTTCGCTCCCACCGCTCAGTGGGCTCCGACTTGCTTCCCCCGCCTTGCTCGCCCCACTATTGGCAGGCGGGCCTTCCGCCACTCTGTACCCACCCTCTGGAATTCCATCCCGCAGTCCCTCCATTTCACCCCCTCCCTTGCCACCTTCAAGACCCACCACAAGACCCTCCTCTTCAACCTTGCTTTTGATCTCCATTGGGTAATATGGTCTTGATTCATATTAAGAGAGTGGATTAATATGATTCTGTTTTCTTTGACTCTGTAATTATTGATTGAAATGGATTCTGTCTATATCGAATAAACTTGTTGCCCCTTTTGGGACTGTCAGCTTATTGAAAATTCTAACACCTGGTAAATCTCCTTTGCACCCTCTCCAATGCATTGACATCCTTCCTAAAATGTGGTGCCTAGAACTGAACACGGTGCTGTAGCTGAGGCCTAACCAGTGTTTTATAAACGTTCATCACATCTTCTTTTGTATTTTATGCCCCTATTTATAAAGAGCTCAGGAGCAGCAGCTGACTCCAATATTTGTTGTTACTTCACAGGGATTTTCGTAGAGAATACACTTCCTCCACTTTCCATCAAAATGGTCAATATCATTGTTTACCCAGCGGCAGCCATCAGTCCGTTATCTTTTCAGAAGATTGTTCTATAGTCTGAAATTGTAAGGATGAGTGAACACCTGTAGTTTGAGCAATTGATTTGTTGATGTGTGATGAAAAACATCAGATTATGTGCCCATACATTGATCGATTGGAAATCTTTTCTGCTTTCTTGTTAAGGCAAACATGATTCTTGGCGGTAGGTACACAGTGACGCACTTGGTACAGTATGTTGGTGTTCATGCATTCCTGCAGTGGTTAGGCAGCAAGCAAATTCACCTGTTATTTGGTATCCAACAAAGCATATCTATATCTATATGTATATCTGGCAATGGAGACGCTGGTTGGTTTCAGCCTCAATGATCATGATGTAGTCAGTTGGGTGGCGTGGGAAAGGAAGGGGAGGTTGTCCCTATGGTAAAACTTCACCTGGGTCTACATTTATTCTATTAACAACATTTCAGAACATCCAGAAATTGTCAAATTCTTAAATACAAACTTTATTTTGAAGCAAATTTCCCATAATTTCTCTGAAGAGCTACAAGAACTACAGAAACCAGTTTTTAAAGTTTAAAGCTGAATTGAACAATTGGCCAAATTCTATAAGTTGGGATACATTACATGAATTTAGTAAAGCTAGACGCCCCAGGAAGTTACAGACCCTCTCATCGGGCTTGGTAAGTTAGGCTTTATGATAATTAGCAGATCTTGATCAAAATTGCTTTTCTTTCCCCAAGTTCAAAATTTCAATAAAGGTTATAGCAATTTCACATATGGAAATTAAATTAAAAATACAAAGTTGATGACACCAAATTCTGATATTCTACATGTAAATATACATTAATTAAAACATAGGTTTGAGTTGCTCATTACAATATGATTTCAGAACAAAGTTCTTGATTAAATAGGGAGAAAAATATAATTTTACTCATTTATGAATAAATTCATCCCAAATTTAAAATCAATTATATATGAGTTCTCCCTTTAAATTGAATTTCCCACATATAATTCACATGGATAATAAATAGTTCACATAATGTCTTATCCCCAAAAAGGACACAAATTCCTGGAGAACAAGAAGAATCAGAGCAATTGAAAACATAAATTGCTGAATTGCTTTTGCATTGCGCATCAACAATTCAATCACCTTGCTTCAAGAATAATGCATTGGAAAATCAAACGCATGATGTTCCAAAAGAAAAGATACATTTCCTTTCGTTTGTAAGATATTTGGAGGACAGAAATGCTATATATTTGCTACATTTTATTTCAGATAATTTGGATATTCTACAATAGATCCTCACAAGATGTAATCTCGCAGATTTATGGGTTTCTCCCAATTCTTCACCACACTTGTGAGATGCTGTATATGGCCTCATAATCATTTCATTCATAACAAAATAAAGCATATCAATCATTTCGCTGCGATGCATATGGGCAATGAGTTTTTATATAAACTGTTGTGAAAAAGAAAATAATATTGTAGCTTTGATGGATGGAATGAATGGATTGGATGAGTATTTGGTTGGGAACAGATCTGAAGGTGATCAGCGCAGATGGAAATGATGGAATGCTGTATAGAAATGATGATTGCTGCATTGTTGGAACAATGAAATCACCACAGAGGCTGCCTGGGCAAGCACATGTAATATAGAATGTATGGTTGGTTAGATAATCTGCAGGTTTGATTTATTTACTTTTATAGGATTTTCTCAGGAAATGAATTCCATTATTAATAATAATAATCCTTGCATTTAAAATAGCACTTTTCATGTCTTCTAGATGTCACAAAGCACTTCACAGAATTTACTGTAAAGTGAATTGACTGTATTTTTTTAGGCGAAACGTGGCAGCCAATTGCACACAGCAGTGTCCGACAAACAGTCGTGGGTTGAAGTGACCAATTTATTATTGTTTTTTTTCTTTCTTGAGGGATTATTATCATGCATGTGGAATAAGGAAACTTGCCCAAGGTTTCGACCTGCCAGGAATAGAACCCAGGTTTCTCACTTGCGAGGCGAGTGCTCTAACCACTGAGCTACAGGACTCCACGATACATTGAGTATCCACAGAAAGAGCCCATGATAGAATGGATTGGAGAAAATAGCCTTGACAGATTTAATGGCCTGTTTTCATTCTATGCTTTCTCATGATAATATAACAGTATTCCTTGCATTATGATATAGCACCTTTTCACATTGGTGAAATGTCTCAAAGCACTCCATGGGATATTTACTGAGTCTGTACTTTTAGGCAAATACAAAAACTAATTTGCACATAACAATGTCCCACAAACAGCCATGAGGCGAATGACCAGTTTTAGAGGCTAGGGAACTGGGAGATACTCCCTTCTAATTTTTGGAATTGCATAAAACCTCTAACATCTACCTGAAAAGGCAGACAAGACCTTAGCTTAATGTTTCACCTGAAGGACGGCAACTCCCACAACGCAGCTGCCCTCCAGCATGGCATTGGAATGTCATCATAGAATATGAGCTCAAAGTCCTGACATGGAGCTTGTACGCACAATCTGATCTCAGGTTTGGTCATGTAATTCAATATTATTTCATTTCCAATTCCACACAATTAATTAGAGTCATTGTCCTGTGCTATCTAGCTCTGTTTTCATTTTAAAATAAGAATGGAAAATCGTCATGAAAAGCAAATGTAATGAAAGACAACCTCAATGACAGAAATAATGTCTAATTTAACTTTACTTTAAAAATACTCATGTGGAGTAAATAAAGTGAAATAACAACCCTTTCCAATTATATGGTACGTTTCAGATCAGAAGACATCTCAAAACACTCACACTATTGCCTGGGAGTCCAGGCTGGAGCAGCTGAATGCAAATAAAATTTATCATGGGTGCAATATTCCTTAAAAAAAATTAGTTTTGTTCTCATAATAAAAGCAGATTCTAATTTGAATTTAATATCGCATGATGTGAGGTAGACAATAGAATCCATGATTATGTTAGTTAGAGCATTCCAGCGCTCCGAGATATTATCTTATACGAAGTGCGCTGTATAAATGCAAAATTGTATAAATTGTTATCAGTTAGTTAGTCATGTTTAGCCATATAATAGGTATCAGGCTGGCTTGGTTGGTAGCATTTGCTTGCTAGGTTAGAAGATGTGATTAAAGCCTCAAATCAGGATTTTGTACTCACAGCCCAGGCTGACTATCCAATCCAATCCTGGAATTGTGATCATTTGGATTAGATGTTAAACTGTTGTCTCATCTGCTTTCTGGTCAGGTGGACAATAAAAAAAAGAGTTTATCTTTGATGTCCTGGCCAACAATCCTCCAGATAAAATTGATCGTTCACTTTATGACAGTTTGTGGGATATTGCTATGCCCAATTTTGCTCCTAGTTTTGCCTACAGATACACAATAACTATAACTTACAGACATTCTTCATGGAGCATTTTTATATGCGTTGACTTTACAGGATTTAGGATGAGAATGGATAATCTCTTGGAGGAGCAAATACCAATACGAAAAAATGGTCCGAATGGCCTACTACCATGTCGAACATTTCTATGGTTGTATGGATGAGTGATATTATTTTTCACTAAAGCTGAATCCAAATATATGAGTACGTTTTCTTTACATGAAGAAAGTAATTATTAAAAACATAAAATAACTACAGCAAAATGGTTAGTAAGTAGATAGAAAGATATTTTCATTAAGAACATGTATTTTATAGCATCTTTATAAAAAAATGCCTTCATTTGATACATAAGTGCTCACCAAGCGCTCTGAGACGCCGGATGACGTGGAGGGCGCTATGTAAATCCAAATTGTTGTTGTTGAGTATCTCCCTTCATGTTTTGAAGAGAGATGTGGCAATTTTAAAGTCTTTCTAAAGAACAGAT
This sequence comes from Callorhinchus milii, assembly GCF_018977255.1. Taxonomy (NCBI): domain Eukaryota; kingdom Metazoa; phylum Chordata; class Chondrichthyes; order Chimaeriformes; family Callorhinchidae; genus Callorhinchus; species Callorhinchus milii. The sequence goes on along the minus strand of NW_024704745.1, from coordinate 36,785,240 downwards.
AAACAGGACAATGTTTCAATGTCTCATCAAAAGGATAATACCTCTGACAATGCAGTCTCAAGCCCCATATTGGTACTTTGAGCTCATAGGATTTCCATATATCTAATAACCTAATGTAATGGTAGGGAAGTGCTGCTTTGTTAGATGTACTGTCCTTTGGATAAGACATTTAACCCAGGTCCTACATGTCTAGGTTGATATTAAAAATCTGATGGCTTTATTTGGAAAGGGATTGTGCTAGTGTCCTGGCAAACAAGATTGATCATTTGCTTCATAACTGTTTGTGGGATATTATTGTACACAAATTGGCTGCCACACTCTCCTACAGTTGTTACATTTTACAACTATTTTGTGAAGCACTTTAAACATGCTCAAAGGTACAGGCACTATATCAAACATGACATTTGGTTCTAAAGATTTGAATAAACCAAGCTCTTTTAATTTTCTAATTATCAGATATCAAAATATAATGACAGGACATAGTTGGAGGCAGAAAAAACAGAGAGGTAAGAGGCTCAAAGGAGAAGCCATTGATCAGCAATTTTAATAAAAAGAAAGTACCAAAATACAACTTTTATTAAACATCAAAGCTTCAATACTGATGAGTTCAATTAATAAAATATACGGTAACTAAAGAGTAAATTTCATATTTAGAGGTATGATTTTGTAATATGTAAACTTATTATTATTAATAATTGCAGAAAACTGCTATTACATTGTGATTTGATTTGAAAACATAATCTACCTGGAATTGCAATGGTGTGATTGTATTGCTCTACATTAAAAATAATGTAATAAATAATATTAATACTAATAATAATAATCCTTGTGCTTGATATAGCACCTTTCGTATCAGGAAGAAGTTTCAAAGTGCTTCAGAGGATTTACTATTAAGTGCAGTGGCTGCATTTTGGAGTTGAAGCAAACGTCAGCTAATTTGCATTTCATGTAAAAACATTCAGAAATCAGATGTTTCTATAATTTGGATTTTGTCACACCAAATTAATAATGATGAACAAAATGTTAGCTGTCCTAAAAATATTAAAAGGGGATGTTTAGGAATTGTTTTTAAAACAAATCTACATGAGTTAGAAAAAAATCCATAATCTAAAGGATTGAAGCTATTATTCATTGCTTTTTGATACATTAAGCATTTAGGATTTTGTTAAATTAACTAACAATAAGCAGGGAAGAAACCGAATGTCACTTTTAAGATGCATTAACATGGAAGGTGAGAAATAATGCCTGGACCTTTTCAAACCAACTAATTATGGTCATTTACATATATTTGAAAGTTTATCACATTTATTACAATTTTGCAAATTGTATAATAGCTGAGATCATAATATATTAAATAATAAGTATGTACTTGTTAAATCAGTCACCACAATCATAGGAGTCAAAAAAGATATCAACAGATTTATAATATGATAATAATCCTTGCTTTTGATATAGCCCCTTACCATGTTATTGAATTGCCTCAAAGTGCTTCCTAGGATACAGAGTAAAGTGCAGTGACTATGCCTTTGAAGGCAAATACACAATGTATTTGCACACAGCAATGTCCCACAAACAGTCAAGAGGTGAATGACCAATTATGTTTTGTAACATGGAAAGAATTTCTACTGCTGGTAATTTTTGTATTACCAGGGCAAATATTGGCAGAGAATGCAAGGCTTTAGCCCTCAAAACTGAAAGAAAATCTATCAAAAATGTTCATCAATCTGCAACCCACATGATAATCCCTAATGTATTTGTCCTATACGTGCATCTTGTTTATCTACACACTTTGGAATTTTGCAATTTCAGCTATTGCGCTTCAACATTCATTAAACAAAACAAATTGACATTTTCAATATACAGTTGAACAAACAAATTATTGCTAAAGCATGCAGATTTTGAAATAAAATATCCAAAGGTTATTAATAAATATTATTTATGTGGCTAGAAATAGAGATTATGTCATCTAATAGAGATTGTGTGGTTGTCAACAATACCTTTGCTAGAAATCTTTTTAAACACATATGAAGTGTATAATTTGTTAACAGGTGAACTCTTGTGTTTCACAATGTGATAGATGAAGCTCGCTGCCCAGATTACAAATAAGGCAAAGCAGTTGCAATGCAGAATTTATCAGTCACAATCAGTATTCCCATTTACAAGATAATTAGCTGAATTAAGACAGATGTAGTGTGATTTCTAATGTGATGTTAAAACGAAGAAGGGCAATTTGAGGGCAATGGTGCTGTTGCATCTCCTTCCTCATCAGTTAGTTCATTGCTATGTCATTACTGCCTGCCAGCTAATGAAGCCATTTGATGAATGCATATGCATTCACCAAGGTCTTTCTCACAATAACAATCATTTTTCTCCTGTAAAAAATGCCTCTTCTACTCGTCTTCCCCCCAAAATAGATCAGGGCAGTTTTGAACTGTAATATATACTCAGTGTTAAGTTGTCCATCTGGTAGCCACAGTTCACTTCACAGACATCTCTTTTGTGTGAAACAAATTTGAGGTGTTTCAGATGATGGAAACTTTTCTCTCCATGCTTTGAGGGATATGTTTATACATGAAGAGTTCACTGCTGCAAAATCAGGCAATAAATGTTATGATCATACAATTGCTACACTTGAAATCTCATCACATTTATTTGCCAAATCCCATGAAACTGCTGTCACTTTGCACAATAGTGTTTACATTAAAGCATTTTACACATCATTCTATGTCAAGGACTAATATCTGTTGTATGACCCTCCAGAATATTTTAAATGATCTGGATGAATGCGACTCAAATTTGTATCAGGTGGTACCAAGTTTTTTCTAAACTTAAATCAATTAGAATTTAAATTTCTATGGAGCCTTTCATGTCAGGAGGATATCTCAAAACACCTGATATGTATCCAACACTCAGCAACAACAAATTGCATCTGTATAGCACCATGAGCATTTGCCTTGCACTCAGCAACAGAAGCTTGAAGATTGAGGTGAGAGGAGAGGTAGTGAAGGAGGAAAGAGTCTACAACAGTATCAAAGGCAGCAGAGAGGTCGAGGAAGATGAGGAGACAGAGTGAGCTCTGGTCACAGATGGACAAAATGTCATTTGTCACTTTGACCAAGGTTGTTTCTGTGCTGTGGGCATCCATGTTCTTGCCGCCTCCTACCTCTTTGACCTGCTGACTCATTACCAACCCACCCACTCTCTCCATTCATCAGGCTCCAGTCTGCTCCATGTCTCCCGCCAGACCCACCCTACCATCGGTGGCCGGGCTTTCAGCCTCTCTGGCCCCACACTCTGGAACTCCATCCCACGGTCCCTTCACCTCGCTTCCTTCCTTGTATCCTTCAAGATCGGTCTCAAGACCCTTCTCTTCGACCGTGCCTTTGGTCTCCCTCCCACCTCTCTGCCTTCCCTCACCCCTGCACCACCCCTCCCCCATGCTCAGGCCCCGACATCTGACTGAAAGGAAAGTTGGAAATGGTGTGGTAATTTGAGAATCATTGATTATCGTGACTATCCGACTTATGGTGACTATATGCTTAATGGTGACTATCCTGGGGGAGAGGAGGAGAGGAAGAAAAGGAAGGTCTCTTTGGGGTGCAATTGTCTCCAACACAACATGCATAGCAAAGGAATATCAGAATCAAATTAAACCTGTGTGGCCATCTCCATTGTCCAGTCCTTAATATTCCATTGCTATGCATGTTGTGGAGTCCTGTAGCTCATTGGTTAAAGCACTCACCTCTCAAGCGAGAGACCTGGGTTCGATTCCCGGTAGGGTGAAACCTTGGGCAAGTTTTCTTACACCACACACCTAATAATAATCCCTCAAGAAAAAACAACAATAATAAATTGGTCACTTCAATCCACGAATGCTCATGGGACACTCCTGTGCGCAATTGGCTGCCACATTTCGCCCACAAATATACAGTCAATTACAGTATATTCTGTGAAGCGCTTTGAGACTTCTAGAAGACATGAAAAGCGCTACATCAAATACAAGGATTATTATTATTAAGCTAAGCAGGTTCTATTGAAGATGGCACATCAAACTGGCTTGTCAGCAGTAGTTAGGTGAACAGGATTGAAGGCAAGATTCTTCTCAATCAGCCTCCTGATAACCTGGCAAGCCAAGCCTAACAGGTAGGTAGAGAGTTGCTTGATGGGGAGCTTCTTATTCAGTGTTATCCAGCGCTTTGGGACATCCTCCCAACATGAAAGGCACTCTATAAATGTAATTTTGTTGTTGTTGTTCGCAATAGAAAACTACATGATTTTAGCTGTTGAATTACAGCAGTGCTCATTACAACATTGATGCTCAAATAGGTTTCTGCAGAAATCTGGGTGTCCAAAAATAAAATTAGCTGTTCAACACCCACAACTTGTATTTAAATAGCACCACAAGCTGAATATTCCTGGCTATAATGTATTCAGGAGGGATAGGGAAGGAAAAAAAGGAGGGTGTGTGGCAATGTTGATCAAGGATACGGTTATAGCCGTGGAAAGGGTCAAGGTGCTGGAGGGCCCCAAAACAGAATCTATCTGGTTAGAGTTAAGGAACAAAAAAGGAACTGTTACGCTGGTAGAGGTATACTATAGACCACCAAAGGAAGAAAATAGATAAGCAGATCTGCAAGCAGATCTCAGACAGATGCAAGGCCAATAGAGTCGTGATAAAAGGGGACTTTAATTATTCCAACATAGACTGGCAAAATAACAGCGCAAAGGGCAAGGAAGGGGAAAGATTCTTAAAATGCATACATGACAACTTTCTTGATCAGTACATTACCAGCCCAACGAGGAAGGAAGCAATGCTGGATCTAGTTCTGGGGAATGAAGTAGGGCAAGTGGAGCAGGTTTCAGTGGGAGAGTATCTGGGCAATAGTGATCACAACATCATTAGATTCAGAGTACATGTGGAAAGGGACAAGGACCCATCTAAGGTGAAGATACTCAACTGGAAGAGGGCAAATTTCAGTGAGTTAAAAAGGGACATAGCCAAGGTGGACTGGAAAGAAAGATTTTCAGGTAAAATAATTAAAGAGCAGTGGGAAGTCTTCAAGGATGAGATAGCTCGGGGACAGAATAAATACATTCCTACAAAAGGGAAAAGTAGGGCATCCAAACCACCCTGGATGACAAAGGTAATTGTATCTAGAATGAAGCATAAAAAGGAGGCATATGACAAATGTCAAAACCAAGATACAGAAGACAACCAAATAGAATATAGAAAGTGCAGAAGAGAACTGAAAAAGGAAATAAGAGGGGCAAAAAGATTATACGAGAAAAGGTTAGCGGGTAACATTAAAGGGAATTCTAAAATATTTTACAAACATATCAAGAAAAAAAGGTTAGTCAAGGGTAGGGTGGGGCCAATTAAGGACCAAGGCAGCAATCTTATTGTGGAGGCAGAGGGCATGGCTAATGTACTGAATGAGTACTTTGCATCTGTCTTCACAAAAGAAGTGGATGCACCAAATGATGCAGTATCGGAGGGGAGCGTAGAGGGAATGGATAGGATAAATATAAACAGAGAGGAAATACTGAAAAGGTTGACTGGGCTGAAGGCAGATAAGTTGCCTGGTCCGGACGGGATGCAGCCAAGGGTATTATGGGAGGCAAGGGTACAAATAGCAGAGGCTTTGGCTACAATTTTTCAATCTTCATTGGACACAGGAGTGGTGCCAGAGGACTGGAGAGTGGCTAATGTTACTCCCGTGTACAAAAAGGGACAGAAGGACAAACCTGGGAACTACATGCCAGTCAGACTAACATCAGTAGTGGGGAAACTTCTGGAGACTATAATCTGGGACAGAAAAAATCTTCACTTACAAGAATATGAGTTAACTAGGGACAGCCAGCACAGATTTGTTAAAGGCAAATCTTGTCTAACAAATCTAATAGAATTTTTCAATGAGGTAATGGAGAGGATGGATAAAGGTAGTGCAGTTGATGTAGTTTATATGGATTGTCCAAAGGCATTTGACAAAGTGCCACATGAAAGACTTGTAAAAAAGATAGAAGCCCATGGTACAAAAGGGACAGTGGCAGCATGGATCCAGAATTGGCTGGGAGACAGAAACCAGAGGGTTGTGGTGAACGGCTGCTTTTCTGACTGGAGGGAAGTGTACAGTGGTGTCCCCCAGGAATCGGTATTAGGACCACTGCTCTTCTTAATATACATAAATGATCTGGACATGGGTATAGCAAGTACCATTTCTCAGTTTGCAGATGACGCAAAGTTAGGTAGGGTAGTAAACAGTGAGAAGGATAATAGCCACCTGCAGGAAGACATAGACAGAATGGTAAAATGGGAAGACACGTGGCAGATGAGTTTCAATGTGCAGAAATGCTAGGTAATGCATTTTGAAAGAAAAAATGAGGGGAGACAATATAGGCTGGTAATATAATATTGATAATAATAATTGCATTTGATATTGCGCTTTTCACGTCAGGAGGCCGTCCCAAAGCGCTTCACAGAATACACTGAAAAGTGAATTGACTGTATATTTGTGGGCGAACGCGGCAGCCAATTGCACACAGCAATGTACCACAAACAGTCGTAGATTGAAAATGACCAATTTATTATTGTTTTTGGTTTTGGAGGGATTATTAGGCGTGTGGAGTAAGGAAACTTGCCCAAGGTTTCGCCCTGCCTGGAATTGAACTCAGGTCTCTCGCTTGCAAAGCGAGTGCTCTAACCACTGAGCTACAGAACTCCACAAAAGGGGGTAAAAGAACAGAGAGACCTGGGGGTGCAGGTAAATGAATCCTTGAAGGTGGCAGGACAGGTAGATAAAGCTGTAAAAAGGGCATATGGGATACTAGGCTTTATAAATAGGGGCATAGTGTACAAGAGTTAGGAGGTTATGATTAACCTGTATAAAGCACCTGTTAGGCCTCAGTTAGAATACTGCGCCCAGTTCTGGGCACCACACTATAGAAAGGATGTTAAGGATTTGGAAAGGATTCAGAGGAGATCTACGAGGATGGTACCAGGAATGAGGGATCTTGATTATGCGGAAAGGCTAGAGGGGCTGGGATTATTCTCATTGGAGCAGTGAAGGTTACGAGGAGACCTAATAGGAAAAATAATTTAAAATACTGCATTACTCCAGTAACAATCAATTCAATTCTTCACCAAGTAGCTATCTAAAACTCTCCTGAATTTTCTGACACAATCTGTCTCCGTTGTTTCAATGGATAGAGTATTTCAGCATTCGCTGCTGAGTTTGTGTTGTGAGATTGTACATAAAATGAAATATTGCATACTTTACATACTGTATAAAGAAGGCAGCACAACAAGTATGATATGAATTGTTGTGCGCTTTACACTTTCACATTATCAATCATGCAAAAGTCATGCTGTGTAAAACACTTTTGATTTTATGAAACTAAATTGTACAGGCTGCTACCACACTTCAGTCCATCAAGCTAATTCACTCAATCATTTAAAGTACAATACGAGTGCAGCCTCCATATCTCCACAGTCAAGAGACAGACGATTTTTCTAAAATAAATCAAAAAACATATCCATAACCAGTCAGAAAAAACAAAAGAGTTAGCAGTTTTGCAAAGCCAAGTCAGATAAACAGATTTGCAATATTTAACACTGAACTGTCATGACACATGTCAAGCCATCAGAGTCAGGCTTTTAGTATTGCTTAGTACAGAATGCACTGAAAAATGTTACATTTGATTTGATGAATGTGGTACAGTTAAACTGGTATTCCGTGAACCAGCATTGAATTGCTACAAGGTGAATGCCACATCAAATGCTGCCAGGAGCAGCTTTGGGTCCAACTATTTTGACAAAGTTAGGAGACATTCAAGCCCAGCTACACATCAAGAGGAGCATAAGACAATAGAACCCTATTATAACATGTAGCTCAGGCCTCAACCAATATTTTAAAGGAGAGTGATTGTTGGTCAACATTTTCACATTCACTGCAATGCACCCAAAAAGGCTTCCTGCCAGCCAGCTGACTTCTAGTATTTAAAAATGGCTGAATTCTAGATTCAGCTAAGTTAAGGGATTCCACTGGATCACATTAAATGTTGCATTTTTAACCATAAATATTTTTACTATTCCAGAAAAATTCTAGAGTCACAGTGGTGACAACAACAAAAGTAAGTAGCAAGTCACTGGTTATTGGGAAGCGAACGGCTGCTTTTCAGCTGATCAATATATTGACTGTGTGGGATTATAGGCTGACAATTACAATGTCTCTTAAGAGATTCAATGCACTGAATCTGTCAAGATACATCACTGTTTTCACCCCTTAAAAGGAATTTACCTATCAGAAGATGACAACACCAGCGGCCAGTGGAGAATAGGATGAGCTTACTCGCCAAGAGTGAGATATTTACCAGGCACAATCACTCCTATCATGTCAAATGAAGTTTCAGCCCAAATGTTGAAGCAAAGAAGTGGGTTAGCTGGAGAACTAATGGTATTTGCCCCCAGCCTGAAACTGTATGGTCAAGGACAAACAATGGTGCATACAAAAGGGGATAGGAAGACAGCAATGCAGCACTTGGCTGGCCCATGGAATTTTTAAAATATAAATTAAGCTGTTACTCAACCTATTAAACTACTACTTCAATTATTATTACTTAAATAGCATTTTTGTAAAACACTTGAATTAATTTCTGTTTACAGATTGTCACTTGGACATTAAAAAGAGAAATGAATGAAAAGGAGCATGCCATCTGTTACAAGTGTTGACAGTGAGAAAGGGAAATGCTTCAATGGACCACAATAGAACACTTACATTCGGTAGTCAGAGAAACATTTATTAAACATATTAATATACCAATTGGAAACAGTAATTCATTTCATCCTGCTTACTCCTTCATTCGGGTCTTCTTTGGGGACTGATCTGACATGTTTTTCATTTCCCCCACCTTAAACCCATATCTCTGCACTCGTTGATAAATTTCTGATCTATGTCCTTTTCAAATCCTCAGTCGAATGTACGCAACATTTATGGATTAAATGCCAATGCATTCCATATCTAAAGTTTTCAGCATACATTTTTGAAGCTGAGATCAGTCTGTGACTTTATCGTATTATCACACTTTCTGGTGCTAAGTCCTAATTTTACACAAAATACTGCCAACATTCACCTCACTGATTCCCTTCATTACTTTGAAAACTTGGATATATGCCTCCTAGCACTATAAACTTTTTTTATAAAGAGAGCAGAATTAGGCTCCAAAAGCGCTCTTCAAGCGTAATAAATAACCTAAAACCTGGAATCATCATTGTGTTTCTCTGAATCCTTTCCACTGCACCTCTATCTTCTCCTGGACAAGTGAGGTGGTATCACTCAGAGACATTTTACTGAGAGCGTTACTTCCTTGGATTAGTTTTTACCTCTACATTTGTCTTTATAACTGTTGCTATTTCCAATGATAACACATTTGTATTTGGTGAACTGATCGATTTCTGAACTCACTTATTTAATTGAATAATATTCCAATTGATAATTATACGTACCATCTTGCTGTCTATTGTTCTATTTTACCAACTGCTTCTTTATCGTGGAGTCCTGAGTTCAATTCCAGGCAGAGCGAAACCTTGGGCAATTTTCCTTACTCCACATGCCTAATAATAATCCCTCCAAAAAAAAATAATAAATTGGTCATTTTCAATCCACGAATGTTTGTGGGACACTACTGTATGCAATTGGCTGCCGCATTTTGCCAACAAATATACCGTCAATTCACTTTACAGCATATTCTGTGAAGCGCTTTGAAACGTCTAGAAGACGTGAAAAGCACTATATCAATTACAAGGATTATTATTATTATTAATTCTCCAGATGTCTTAAATGTCTGGCAAGTCTACAGAGGTGATGTCTCTGTTGCTCGCCCAGTTGTGGATATTTTCAGGTCATGCATGCTAAAAAGCTGAAAAATACTGTTGCAATAATTAAGCTACTTAAAGCAGATGAAAGTCTATAAGTGCTGTAAATCAGGAAAAAAATACTGCACTGAACTTTATTTTTGCTCCATTCATCCAGGACCAAATCCCCACAAAGTTCAGTTTGCTGGGAACATTTCAGAATTTTTTTGGGGGGATGGGATTGATCAAAAGTAGAGAGAACCAGTTGAGGTTGTCATTGAGGATGACAGGTTTCTCTACAATTAGAGAATATAAATCCAAACCCATAGAATGGAAGACAAGAGAGCCACAAAATTAATTCTGCACAAAGAAAGGAGATATTTTACTGGTATTACTTTAAAAATTTCAATCAATTTATGAAAGGTTTTAAGGTTTTTCACACAACTCAAGTCAAAATAACTATAATTCCCACATTTCTGCTTTTGACCTTTCCCAAAATTATCATAAATATTTGCTATTTTCTATTCATCTGGAGCCCCAAATTTTGCATGGCCCTCGTCAAAATTGTGCAATGTGTTAGAAAATTATATTTATTTGAAATTCATGTTTTCAGAGTTCACATTGCACTTTTTCAAAATTCTATTGTGGAGTCCTATAGCTCAGTGATCAGAGCAGGTGCTTCGCAAGCAAGAGGACATGAACGCCTCTGTTCCCCTAGCAGTAAGTAGGAACCCAGTTTTTAGTCGATTGATGGATCGCTTTTCTGGGGGTAATAAAAATAAAAATAATATAAAAATTAATAAAAAAAATTTGGTCACTCAACCCATGACTGTTTGTGGGACACTGCTGTGCACAATTGGCTGCCTTGTTTGCCTACCGTATACAGTCAATTCATTTTACAGTATGTTCTGTGAAGTGCTTTGAGACGTCTCGAACATGTGAAAAGGTGCTATGTCAGATACAAGGATTATTATTATTATTATAATACAACTTTCAAGCCACCTCTTGACTTGCCAGAAGTTTAAAGGTTAATATAAAGAATCATAAGGCAGGAATTGATAAAACTGTAAGAATGGTAAAGCTATCTCGTGCTTTATTTTGTGAAAAAATAAACATTTCCACTTCTTTGTTTCTTTACAAATTGTTATTTTGGATCCTATTTTACCTGACTCCATTCCTTTGTTGCTTTGACTGTGATTTAATAATTTATGTACAAGCATTATTTTTATTCTCATTTTCTCAAATTCTCTGTTATCATGTCCTAAAGGAATTGACTCACCTTGAGGTATTCATTCACACATTCATCACATTTAGGCTCGACTACGCCAACTCGCTGCTTGTCAGCCATTTCAACTCTTCCCTCCATAAGTTGGACATCATCCAAAACTCTGCAGCTCGTGTTCTGTCCCACCCCAGGCTCCGTGACCCCATTACCTCCACCACTGAGTCCCCATCACCCAGGGGATAGAATTCAAAATCCCATATCAACCTGTCTGCTCCCTCCACTCAGCAGACTGTGGCCTGCTCCACATCCCCCCGCCCGCTCCACCATCATTGGTTGGGCCTTTAGCCTCTCTGCTCTCACCTTTTGGAACTCCATCCCACATTCACTTGACCTTGCTCTGTCCCTTGCCTGCTTGAAGGCACATCTCAAAACCCTCTTCTTCAACTGCGCTTTCGGCCACCCTTCTACCCTCCCTGCCCTACACCCTCCCTACTCCCAACCCTCCTGCTTGGGTTCAAATCACTGACTATTCAGATTCTGTCTATCTTTCTTTTAAACATTCCTATCAATCCCACTTCTACATCTTTCTGGGGGCAAAGTTTTCCATATCTTTACAATCCTGTGTGAATATGTGCTTCCTGACCTCAGTTCTAGCTGATTTAGTTCTAATTATAAGGCTATGGAGTCCTGTAGCACAGTGGTTAGAGCACTCGCCTCACAAGGGAGAGACCTGGGTTCAATTCCGAGCAGGGTGAAACCTTGGGCAAGTTTCCTTACCCTACACGCCTGATAATAATCCTTCAAAAAAAAATTGGTCATTTCAATCCACGACTGTTTGTGGAACGCTGCTCTGCACAATTGGCTGCCCCGTTTTGCCCACAAATATAGTGTCAATTCACTTTACAGTATACTCTGTGAAGTGCTTTGAGAAATCTAGAAGATGTGAAAAGCGCTATATCAAATGCAAGGAATATTACGTCCCTTGATAATGGGTGCAAACATAGACTGATCACCATAAATGGATGCAATTTGAGAAATTTAAATGATCTTGGTTTTAAAGGTACATGCCTGTTCAGCATATGAGAGCCATTTATTATTGTTGACTGCACTGTGACTCAATTGTGTGAAAAGCCTAAAATCAAACCAGAGCAGAAATGGAATAGTAGAGTGATTTTAAACCCTCTTCATATGAATTCTGTAGTATGCTTAATAATTAAATAAACAGTGTATTTAGCATGAACTCTGCACTTATATAAAAACATATCTATTCTGATGCTGCCCGAGGTTGAATAGCATGCAAAGATTATTGTTTATTGATCTATTTTCTCCTAAAATTGAATCCCGATTAATACAAGTTTATTTAGCCCTGTTAACAATGTGGAGGAAAAATGGTTAATTCTTAAGCATTCTAGTGACCCTTGGAGCTGTATAGCTTATCAGGAAAATGCAGATAATGATGGAGCCAGAAACAGCAGCAATGAACATCAGCAACTTATCCAGAATCAATGATTTATTTCCCTGAATTCCTTAAAGAAGTTGCAATAAACTCTCAAATACATTCCCAGTACTAAGCTAATCTACTATAATTGCTGTGTCATGCATTAAGCACAAATAATGCTTAACATGTTCCTGCGATAAGTCTCCACTTTAATACCATGAGGTGTTTTGTAGCTTTGCTACATCTGGCGTCGGCAGATTAATAGCTGAGAAGGGAGCTGCTTTTGAATTTAATAGTAGTCATACTCTAATCCTGATTCTCAGTCCATGTTGTTATTTGTAGGCAGGGAGGTGATAAATATGCAGATTGCGGATTCCCCAGACAGGTTGTAAGGCCTATATGGTGTCACGGGGAGAGGGAAAACATTTCACTGGCACTCCCGACTATAATCTGCTGTCTGGACGATGGGTGAATCAGGCCAGAAGTCTCGGAGGAGTGAGACCGGCGGGACCAGCGCAGGAGTTTGACCCTTTGTTGGGCCCAGGTGTGGAGGCTCCAGTTCAAATCTCCCTCTTGCACAAACATGGCAGTGGTGGGCTGGAGTGGAGCATGTGTGAGCGGGACAGAGACCAATAGGGCCATGAGCAAGGTCAGTGTGGGAATAGTTGTGAGGCAAGGTTTGCGGGAATGCGAGTGAGGTCAGTGATTCAGCGAAGGCCTTGGGGATCAAGAAGTGTTGTCAAGGCTAATGGCAGCGGTGTGTAGGAGGAGAGCACATGGGATCAGGATGAAGACCAAGGAGGCTAGGAGCAAGGTTAGTGCAGCATTTCAAAGTTAAAAGGCCAAAAGGGAATGTCTCAGGCTGGTCTGTACAGATGTGGAGTCATGGTAGGAGTTGGACACGGACACCTGAGCAGAGATTGCTGGTATTACTTTGTCAAGCAGGTTTTAACACTTGAAATATGGATGTTTTGTGTTTTGCACATGTGCACAGATATCCTGTTTGATTCTATACATTTTTCATTCTGTGGTTGATTTGGAAAGTGGAGGAGTTTGGAAATTTTTGCGTAAGTCGTGCATTTCTGGCAACTCGATGGTGCTGTTTTGTGCTGATTTGGGGAACTCTTCATTGTCTTTCTGATGGTTGTAAACACTGCTTTTGATTTAGCTGGTCACTGGCCCAGAAATAATTGCAGTTCCAAGAGCATGTAACTGTAGCACTGATTTAGGTCTCGAAGTGCTAGGTCTTTTGGGGAGGTGGGGGCTATTATGCCTCAGTGCAGGATGGACTCCATGCTTACAGATGCAGCCCACACGGGTATGGGCTGAATCGGCAGGTCATGCCCTGTTCATTGCAAGTTCCAACAGGGGACAAAGTGCTGCTGATTCACCATGAGTCAGTGGTGCACTCCCGGTAGCCTGTCACCCTCTGGATGGTCCCCTTCAACCACACCCCTCAACCCACCTCGGGATGTGGGAGGGGAATAGCAGCAAGCTCACTGAACCTGATAAAGTATGACTAGGGATCCAAGTTCTTACAAGGGGAGCTCACCTTGTACATGTATTGGATGGGTCAAGGGTGCAGATATATTTTCACTGCTGAAATTCAGTACATAGTGAGTTACTGCCTATATTGCAGGGTGGCCACGAGTTACGCCTTGGCAAGTAAAGCTGCTACTCACTAAAATGGCTTGGCACCTAACAAGCAGCCCTATCTAGGGAGTACACTGTTCGGAGGCAGCCCCTCCTAGCAAAGCTACAGCCCTACCCTGGGCCAAAGGGTTAACTGGCAAGGCTAGGTTCTGTCATCTTCCCATCCCTACCATTCCTGAATCTTACCCCAGCTTGGAGGTACCTCCCCCAACTGGCCAGCACCTTGGGATGTTCTCCTGACCAGAAAGGTGCTGTATAAATGCAATTTATTGTTGTTTTTCAGGCATCAAAAAATGGCAGATGGCCCACCAGTCTTAAAAGGTCTAATTCCTTTCAGGAACACATGAGCAGTGTCAGTGTGTCTTATTTGATAGCACTCTCACCTCTGAGGAAGTATATTTCACAATGTTTCACAATCCGATTAAAATATATTTTTCACTAACATTTGATTTGATCCTTTTTGGATTTTTACTAATATTTTGGTCAACAAAGATCAACACCAAAGTGGTAAAATTCCCTCCCCCAAATTAAAAAGAATTGGCAATATCTGACAAAGACTCAGAAAAAATAAAATTGATTTGAGCCAGCCCTAATTATCAGAGAATGCAGCACCAAGTTGTGCCGCTTCGATAACAACTTTTAAGAGAAAAGTTGAAAATTATTTGGGGAGGACAAGTTTGCAGGGCTATGGGGAGCAGGGGAGTGGGATTGTATTGGATAGCTCTTTTCAAAGAGCCGGCCCAGACACGACAGGCTGAATGGCCTCCTTCTGTGCTGTATAATTCTATGATTTCTCAGTTAATTTAAAAAATATTAAATTGAGAGATTCTAGGCACCAATACATTTGTGACAGTTAATCAATCTCAATTGTAAGGCATATGGCCATGTTATTGCCTGTGAAAATGACCCAGTATAAAGTTCAACAATGGACTTGGGAGATGCAAAATACATGTATAATAATAATAATCCTTACAATGGTATAGTGCCTTTCACGTCAGGAGTATATCCCAAACATTTCATAGGATATATTTTAAACTGTAGTGACTATGCATTTCGTGGGTGAGAATATAAAAAAGTGGCAATTTTGATTGAACACATATAATATTTAGGCATACAAGTTAATTACATGACTAATTTGATAACACATTGTTACGCAGCGGTAAAACATATTCCAGTATGTGACATATAATATTAAATAAATACATAATCCCTACATTTGATATAGCACCTTAGCACGTCTTCTAGATGTCTCAAAGTGCTTTACAGAATATGCTGTAAAGTGAATTGACTGCGAGTTTTGTAGTCAAAATATATGAGTTATATTAAATGAGATATATTATTTGCAAATCACAAACTGCTGCATTTAGGACTTTAATAATAATAATAATAATAATCCTTGCATTTGATATAGCGCTTTTCACGTCGGGAGGACGTCCCAAAGCCCTTCACAGAACAAACTGTAAAGTGAACTGACTGTATATTTGTGGGCGAACGCGGCAGCCAATTGCGCACAGCAATGTCCCACAAACAGTCGTAGATTGAAAATGACCAATTTATTATTGTTTTGTTTTTTTGGAGGGATTATTATTAGGCGTGTGGAGTAAGGAAACTTGCCCAAGTTTTCGCCCTGCCTGGAATTGAACTCAGGTCTCTCGCTTGCAAAGCGAGTGCTCTAACCACTGAGCTACAGGACTCCACTTTGTGAGCAAGTAGAGGCATTTCAATTATTATTTATTATTTAATA
The DNA here is from genome assembly GCF_018977255.1 of Callorhinchus milii. Taxonomy (NCBI): domain Eukaryota; kingdom Metazoa; phylum Chordata; class Chondrichthyes; order Chimaeriformes; family Callorhinchidae; genus Callorhinchus; species Callorhinchus milii. Next base: position 36,769,330 of record NW_024704745.1, on the reverse strand, counting down.
CAATTGGGCTTCAATTTCTGTGGAGGAAGACATAATAGGAAAGATGATGGCAAATTTGGTTGACATTAATTCAATATTAATTTTTTGTTAAAGTTTGAATTTAGTTCAATTCAACCACAGATTGTATAGAGGAGCCTTCTGGTTAATATAATAAACAGACCGTCACAAAATTATAGCATAAAATTATCTTTCTTTCATCGCCATTCATTGCAGTGGATTAACTTTGTCCAATTTTACAAAACAAAGCAGATATAGAATAAATGACTTTGCAGATATGAATATCTTAGGATTTGATCTTATTTTACGATAGAAGGTAGCAGCTTAAATTCTTAGTAACAGTAATAATAATAATCCTTGCAATTTATATGGTGCTTTAACACATAAATGAAACATCTGAGTGTTTCACAGGATTTATTGTGAAGTGTAGTGACTGTGTACTTTATAGGTAAAAGCATCAGTACATTTGTGCACATTAATGTCCCACAAACAGCCATGAAGCAGATGACCAATTTTATTTGGGAGAATTCCTGGCCAAGTTTGATGTTTGGAAGATGTAACAATGGCAAATGTGAAGTACTCATAATCACAATCAACCGAGAAAGAACAACTTGACAGATTTTTACTCGAAATATTTTCTATTTCACATATTTATTCTTTATTAGCACAAGCCAAGACTAATTTATCTTGATTTCCCCAAATCCATCTGGTAGTTGGCATTTTAACATCTCTTAAAAGCTCTCTCAATGCTAACATCTACCAACGAGTGCAATATATTCCTTGATGCATTCCCTTTGCCTGTGTATGTTCAATATTTCAGTCTTTAAGATTTCATGTTTGCAATGTAAATGCAAAAGAGTAGGGATGAAAAATGCAATACGTGATGTGAGAATTATCACTGGTATCATGACCGCAAAGTGGGACAATCGGTTCCTGAACACATCCCAGAACATCTGGGATAACAGATGCAAGAGAACACTTTACCCTCACCAAAGTTCATTAACATGCTTTCACCCAAAAGTAGAAATTTGCAGGTAATTAATCATCTGACAGGAGGTTTAATCCCATCACCACAGAGATCGCAACATTTTCAGGGAATAATTGCTTTACTCAAGTTAAATTGGTAAATAATAATAATAATAGTAATAATAATAATAATAATAATATTCCTTGCATTTAATATAGTGCTTTCACGTTGGGAGGACGTCCCAAAGCACTTCACAGAATATACTGTAAAGTGAATTGACTGTATATTTGTGGGCGAACGTGGCAGCCAATTGCGCACAGCAATGTCCCACAAACAGTTGTAGATTGAAAATGACCAATTTATTATTGTTTTTGGTTTTGGAGGGATTATTATTAGACGTGTGGAGTAAGGAAACTTGCCCAAGGTTTCGCCCGCCTGGAATTGAACTCAGGTCTCAAATGTGTGGCTGTGGGATCTAAAGTGCCACCAGATGGTTCAATGGCTGTGGTTCTTGTGCAAAACTATTTTAAGAAAGTTACAAGTTTAGACCCTGCCCCTATTTACTGGAAAATATCAAGGAAGAGAATATCCCTTGTTGTGATTATTAAAACTTACACATCACATTCAGTAGCACCACTATATGTTTGAAATAAATACTATGGTAGTGTACAAAGCCATATAAAATTGGTTACATGACCAATAGATTTTGCTACAGTTTTTAGGCTACATTTGTAACTAATTTAGTGCAAACTCTTTCTGGCAGGGAGCAGATTCGGAATTGATTTGCATTATTTGTACTTACACTACAATGTTTCACCCTTGCTGTTCAACACATCTTTGCTTCCAGATTATTTACCATGAGCAAGATTTATACTGTTTTCAGCATCAAGTTAATTAATTTTTTTCCAAAGATTCAGTATTAAAAGTGTTGGATACATTCAATATCACATCCACTTAAGTTTTATAAACAGACACAGAGATCTTATATTAAACATTGTTGTTTAGATATGTGTTGGTATGCACTATTTCACAACTGAAATGGCTTTGCTTGATTAACCGTCTCAACTGAGATTTTTTTCTGCTTTACTACACGTTAGCCCAGCTGGAATTACCCATGAAGCTTTCTCTTGGCTTTCTCTTCACAATCATTTAAACATGAGCTGAATGTTGGGACTAGTTATAGATCCATTTTTTCACCATATTTCTTCTGAAAAAAGCATGAAAAAAAATTCCTTTAATTTAAGGTGTCGTAGAGAGTGTTACCAACGATCCAGGCTGAGCCTTAAATGGAAGTATTTAATGAGAATTCTGCTTCAACACAATCTGTTTCCAAGTGTACATTGGGAACATGTTCCCACAAGCACATATAATTAGGAACTGTTAGCAACTTCTGTATGAAATACTGTTTCTACCTCTGGAGCTGACCTCCACTCCACTGACTCTGGCCTTCTGCATGTCCCTTGTGCCATTCGTTCCGCCACTTTCACTGGATTCACTTTCAGCCACTATACCCCGAAACTCTAGAATACTCTTCTTCTATCCCTCCACATTGCCGCTTCCTTCCCTATCTTGAGGTCGCACTTGAAGACCTTGCTTTTCGACTGTGCCTACAGTCACCTCATCCTCACCCCTGCTTGGTGTCATGTTCCGCCACTGTCAAACTCTCTGGGCCCCTACCCCACATGAGGGGCGCTATATGAATGCAAGTTATTGTTGGAATTATAGATTTAACTATTCATAGATTTCAAGTAAATGTAACCATTCTTCTGATGAGACATTAGACTGAGGCCCATCAGCCTGTTCAGGTGGATAATAATAAAAATCCTTGCATTCACATTGTCAAGACATCTCAAAGTGCTTCATAGAATATATTGTAAAGTGAACTTACTGTATATTTTGTGGGCGAAATGCTAAAAATGTAAAAGTTCCCATTGCACTATTAGAAAAGAGAAGAGAATTTTTCCTGGTATCCAGTTCAACAATTCCCCAGATNAAAAAAGATTTGGTCTTTTACTCCACGGCTGTTTGTAGGACATTGCTGAGCACAAATTAGTGCCACATTCACCTACAAAAAACATAGTCAATTCACTTTACAATAATGTCTGTAAAGCACTTTGATATATCTTGATGTGATAATGGGTTGTATCAAATACAAGGACTATTATCATTAACCTTGTTTTAAAAAAGTATATTACATCTCTACATTTTTAAAAAAATAAATTCTCATTGATGTGAAACCGATAAGTGACACCGGGGTTTCCAACTCCATCTTAATTCCAGCAATAACATTGTTTACTCTAAGAACTGAGAAGTAGAAACTCATCAATAGTAAAATTGTTCCACACTATTTCAGATTTTGCATTGCAATCCTGACTCTGATTATTAGTGTACAATTCAACAATATTGGCGTAAATCTTTTAAACATCTCATCCTTACCAAAATAATACTCCCAATGACTTTGTGATAACCTTTACTTTGTATTCATCTTTATGCTAACAACTGACAATGTCTGTCTCTTAGTATATACGTGTAGCGGATCTGACTTGTTTCCTAATATGTTTTGACAGACAGCTATAGGGTTTATTTTGTCCAGTTTCAGTGTTTGCTTACTATTTTAGCTTTGGTTAGGTATATAACAGTACAGCATTATAAATAATGCACAGCAACAATATAGAGAAGGAAGACTGTGTGGCTGTATATGTTAATTGACTGAATATTAACTGGAATAAGGAGGTTAGTTATAAAATAGATAAACGTTTGGAATAATATTTCCAATAGAAGTCCTGTTGTGAATATATTAAACTATAATTAGCATAGTAGAGAGTGTTTTCCACATAGTTTGTGTTAACCGGTGTATCAGCTATGATCTGGAGAACCTTGGGAAGAAAACAATTCACTCGAAAGTCTGTTTATAGGTCTTTATTACAATAACTTGCACTTAAACAGTGCCTCTTATATAGGATGAACGTCTCAAAATAAATAATAGAGGTGATGACATTACAATGCAGAGGAAAGGAGAGAAAATTGAAATTCTGAGAAAAATGCATGCTTAAAAGAGATATTTTTAAAAGGTTTTGATGGCAGGGAAACAAAGTGTGAGGTCAAGAGGTTTGGGGAGCGAATTCCAGAGAATGATGAAGGCTTGGTCACTTTAGATTAATGAAACAATGTCAAGTTGACTATTAGGCTGATGTACCGCTATGTATTTTGACTATAATAGAAAATTACCGAACATTTGTACTGTTGTATTTTTAAGTGAAATTTTGCTGATAAGTTTGTAACTTTGTTAGATCTGATTAATGCTTGCTTAATTCAGTACGGTAATGAGGAAGAAGGAATGTGCAAATCATTTGTTTATCTAATGTCCTGTTTTTTGGATGGTGCAGTCACGTAGAGAATGGCTGTTCAAATAAGATGGTCTTTGTTAGGTGAAAAGTAAAAGCGAGAAAATAGTACCTGTGAGACAAACCAGATGGTCTAGCAGTTTGATTTGAAGTGAAGCCTTAGTAAACAAGTTAGGTATAAATATAGCCAGTATAGCTGTTGCTTTTTAGAACAGACTTAGGAAGACAAGAGCAGACTCAAGAAGCCACTGCATGTACATACCTCTTTTCTCCATGTAAATATACTTTTCTGTAACTTTGCAGTTCTGATAATAAATTGTTAACCTAAATTGCACTCTGTGAGCTTGATTATATGGTGTCTCAATCTTTATAGTCAACAGTCACCAATCATGAGATAGAGGCGTGAGGAACAATCTGTAGTTCAGAGTTAAAAGAGCAAAGGACACTAGCAGCGAATGGGACCGAACAAGATTGCAAAGGTAGAGAGGAGCAATATTCTGAAAGGTTTTGAAGATACGGGCAAGGATCTTGAGGTCAATCGGATTGGGAATTCAAACAAAAGCGTATTTTATGAATGAAGTGGGGCAGCCAATTTTCACACAACAATGTCTCACAAACAGACATGAAGTGAATGACCAATTTATCTGAGGGATTGTTGGACTTTGACAAATGTTGAGTTTTGCTCTATAAGAAAATTGAGAAAGACAGATAAGTGAAAGAATGTTTTGATTTCCAAGCGTCATTACCAGATGTAAATGAAGCATTGATGGAAAGAGGCAGAAATGTTCATTTATACTATTTGGCTATTCTGCTTCATTCACTACCTTTAGCAACTCTTATTGCTGTCCACTGATAATGCATAAATTATGCAATTGAATTTTTAATTATGAATAAAATGTAATTATAAATATTGAAGTTTATTCCATCATGCATTTACATTGTTATTAAATTCAGCGAATGGAGCAGAATAGGTCAATGCACATCATTAAGTTAAGTTCATTGCTGCTTCATTTACACTGTACGTTTACCAATTGAGAAATTGTCTCTTTAATACCTTTAGCAGAAAAACAAATATTTCAGGATTCTGTGCATGTGTTTTCAAATAAGGTTGACAAATAAAATGCAATTTAAAACATAAAATACATTTATATGGCACCTTTCGCATCAGGAGGATGTCTAAAAAGCAATTTGTATAGCTGACTGGACACTGAAGCGGGGATGGGGTAAGCTGAAGGAGGTGGTGGTGGGGTTGGGAGAGGGTGGGGGGAAGATGACCAAAAGAGATCAAAAATGTAAGTCTTCAGGCAGGATTTAAAAGTGGAGAGGAAAGGTCTCCAGGATAGAGTTTCAGAGTGCAGAGGCAGAATGTTTGAAAGCTGGCCTATCAATGTTGGGGCAAATTAGGTAGGGTACATGAAGCAGGCTATTGCTCACCGAGCGAAGGGAGGTCACAAAGGTGGTCAGTGTCAGTTGAGGCTGTGGAGCTAATACTAACTGAAGGAAGATGTTAAGTTCATTCAAAAAGTAAAGTAAACTAACTGATCCAATCATCAATAGAATCCTTCAAAGTAATTCTACATTTTTATTGTCTAACACAAGTTAAGGAGTTCTAAGGATGCACTTGAAGGAAAACAAGCATATTAATTGTCGTTAAAAGCAAACGTTTATCTTTTTGGATGAGAGGATTTGCTTAGTCAAATATGAATAAGAAATCAGTGAAAATTACTAAAAAGCTAATTATGAATTAAGATTCCATTATTTTCTCTGAATATTTTGCATTTGCACAAAGATTTTGTTTACAAAATGTGCATAACAGAAACTGGATTGCATAATCGTGGTTTATAAATGTGCAAATGAAGTAATTTAAATTGAGAGAAAATATTAGTAAATTAATAGAGACACTCAATAAAATCTGATTTATACTTTCAGATACTGGAGGTAATATTATTCATAGTTTCTAACCTGTTGATATAAAATCTGGATGAAAAAGCAGTCAATTAACTAAACTATTTAAGTCTGGCATATTTGATAAAATTGCCAACTGTCCTGTTGGTTTTCTTTATTATTTTAGGTATAGTGAATTGTGGGTTTTGGTAATAAGCATGAAATGAAGTGAATCAAATACTGCACTATAATATGTGAATTTATAAATTGGCGTATTTCCTTTTTGTTAGTGTATGAATAATAGCTTAATATATTTAACTACAGAGTATAGCACAGCCATATAAGGAAAGATACTCAAGATGCTGTTGGTTGAGTAATTCTTTTACATTTTTTTACTATTGCCCTGTTAAAAAAAGTAATTAAAATGGAAATTTGGATGAGCCATAAAAAAGAATTCAGTGAGAATCCATCATAGTCATGAAAAGAATTACATTTGGTGTAAATTAAACTCTGAAAGATGCCAGGTGTATATTCGACAAATTGAGCACCTCAGTATAATTAAACTATTTAAATATCCATGCACTGTTATCCTTTCTCAGTGGTGGTTGATCAAGCCTTCCAGTACTTAGAAGTGTTAAATGTTTCTATCATTCTTAAGTGTTAAAGAATTAACTTTCTTTATCATTTGAGTTTCCATTTTTTTTCTCTCTCTAACTCACTTTAAGAAGATTGACACNTTTTTACTTTTCACTCAGGTACACTGTTTGGCACCATTTGCCTCCCATGTCTCATTCATATATGAATCTTGACATCCATTGTTGGCAGATATTAAAATTTAGTGACCTAAAAATCTTCTGTAATAAAACAAGGCATTGAAGGGGTGAACTCCTGGTATGGATTATTGCCCTTTCCCTAACCAAACACTGGAACATTTGATTATTGACCTTTGTATACCTGTAGTTCTAAACTCTTCACAAAGTAGAATGTTTCAGTTGTGATGGATGATCTGATTGACTCCATTTGTGGACAAGAATCATTCCCTAATAAATGGTTGACTTGGCAGCTTCAGGACTCTGGAGTAATTAATTAGTTAAATGATCAAATATTCAGTCGATTTCCAATTTCTATCCAAATATGAACATGCAATGGTGAAAAACAAGTAAAAATATATTGATAGTATCATTGCCTTTCTAATTTTACAAACATTATGTAAAGTATTAGCTCACATTTGGAGTTCTGTTGCATTACTATAGGAAGGATATTGTAGGAATGGAGAGAGTACTGCATCAATTTAAAAGAATGTTACCAGGGATGAGTGAATACAACTATCAAGAAAGCCTGGACAGGTTCGAACTTTTCCTCTGTAGATGAGATGTCTGAGAGGGTTGCTGATAGAGGTGACTAAAATTCTGAAAAGATTCAATAAGATGGATATAAATCTGTTATTCCAACCTGTTGAATTTATTGCCGGAACCTGAGGTTGAAGCAGGAAACATCAATACATTTAAGAGGAAACTTGATGCGTACATGCGGGAGAAGGGAATAGAGGGAGAAGAGAGAAAGGGGATTAGAATGCTCACGTGGAGTATAAATACTGCAATTAAAATGCAGTCAATGCCACAGGTCAGAAGCTTCTTTGAGTTTTCTAATGAAACTTTGACAGGAATATGGGAAAGAAGGATACATCTGGCTCATGTATTGAGGAAGCAAGAACAAAACTGTCCCATTAGAGGTTCACAAGCTAATGGAGAATAAAATGTTCCGCATGGCAAGGCACATAAATTTACTAACCTTCAGAGAACCAGCTCTCATTTATCTAAACTTACAAATTGTGTCAGGGAACTGCAAATAAGAATTTTAGCAAGATAGCAGCTCATGCAATAAAATGGTTCAACAGACTGATATAGCACAGAAACAGGCCATTCGGCCCAACTAGTCTGTATTGAATAGCCTTGGAGAAATAAATTAGCCATGTCCAGACAAAAGAACATGTACTATTATAAGTTGTCAGTCCTTGTGCTGGACAGCAGTCTTAGTTGACCTGACTACGACTTAAAAACAACAGCAACAAATTACATTTGTATAGTGCCTTTCCCAAAGCACTCGACAATCGAGGATCCACACCCGAGCAGGTGGTTGGGATCAGGAGGGGTGGATAGGTTTGGGATTGGGAGGGGTGCAGGGATTAGTAAAGTACTTGAATATTCTTGGATCTATAATGAGTTTTCTGTTATCAATGAAATCTATAATTAACCTAGAGTTAGGTACTACAAACAGTATTGTTCAATTTGTATGTAAAATTTATGCAAATGAAAACAAACACATACCGTGGTAATAAGTCTACTAAAAAGGCACCGTTTTATAATGGAGGCTGTCCTTTTTCTAAAGGATTTGTGGTGGGTTAGTGTTTAAGGTGAAGATTGTTGTATGACATTTAATGGGGAAACAGAAACAATGCTGGAAAATCATATGTTGTACAGTGTGGTCAACAGAAATTATTTGGTGGATTTAACAATTAATCACTACAAACATCCAGAACGTGTGAGCTGGTGATCTATAAAACAAACAAGTGTTAAGATTCATCAAGAAAAGCACTGACTACAAGTCCAGGCAGGTCACAGGCAGTCTCAAGGTCTTCACTGAAAAGCCACTCTTGTTGCCTTAATTTAGAAAGAGTGTTGATGATCTTGAAAGGTTAGGAAAATGAGTAGAAGGGAGAAATTGAATATCTTCTGAATGAACTTAGTGTGATTACTCTGAGTTGCGAAATAATACTAAAGTATTACTATACACATTTTAATTTTATTTTTCAAGTAGTTTTAAATATATTTAAATATGCTCAAACCTGTTAAGAGTGAACTTCTAAATGCTGCATGTTCCAGTTTATTTGAGCTTGTACAGAAACACTGAAGTAGCAATTTAAAAAGTGCCAATTATGTCTACACATGATAAGGTGTCTTCAAATGTATGTTTGTGTGTATTATTGGCAATGTGCATTCAGTATAATCAATAAATAGATATTCTAGTATTCTTCAAATTGCACCTGACTTTCCTCTTTCACCATGCCTACGCTCCCCTCCCCTTTCTCTCCAGCTCAGCGTCAACAAGGTGCTACCCTGTGTGAAGGGCAATATATAAATGCAAAGACTTGATATTTCGGTTCAGGCCTGTAGAAACTGTAATAACATGGCAATGTTAGATATCAAGAAAGGTATCAAGAAAGGTCACCCAGCATTGTTTAGGTAAAATCTGTTAAGCCAAACTTTACTAGTTCTATAAAGTTACACCATGGAGGGATTACAACAAAGCAATGCTACCGCGGGACGAGACGTTCAGCAGCCGAGTTTCCAATCTGTTTGTCTGGTTATTCAAGCTTTTGATCTTCCATCAAATCTTCACTCGTGCTGCTCCAATCTTTTCCTTCTTCCCGTTCTTTGTTCTCCCTGTCTTTATACTCTCATTCCACTCCCTCTATACCTTCCACCAATCTCTTGTCAGTCATTTACAATCCGTTATTTGTATATCCACTCATTGGTCTTGCTTCTACAATCTGTTATTTTACATATCCTATCTTACACCATTCAATGGTTGGTAAATATGTTACAATCCCTCATTAACATATCCAATCATATATTTCCTTCAGCCCTCTTTCTTTGTACTGACTCCATAATTACATGATCACATGTTCTATGACCTCTCACCCATTTTGACCCATTGTTAGTATGTTAATTTTGCACACCTTATGCTAACAGCATCGTGGGAAAGATCACCATTAGCAAAGTCTCCAATACCACAGTGTACACCCAGGAAGGAGATGTTATTGATTTAGTTATACTATACCTCTTGGTACAGTTAGATCAGTTTTATCATCTTTGGACTGTTTAACCCTGGGATATGAATTTTTACTTTACAGAATGTAAAAGTGGAGATGTTGATGGTTGAATTTGTAGGCTATTGCAGTGCATCAAGGGGGCACTTTCTTCAGTTTTAATTATAATACAGTACTGCGCCATAAGTCGCCATTTCATGGATTGTTAAAGCACACAGAAAGCAGCACAATATCAAGTACAGCACTAAGACAACATATTGTGGACACAAAGATGGAACAAGAGCATAATGTTTAAGAACACAAGGGTATAGAATGATAGTTAAAAAATGATGATTGAGTATTAATGAAGAAGTTAACTGTAGCTCATCTTACCAAAGCAAAGATGATATGTTTTCTTTTGCTTTCTCCCTGTCACTTGAACTAAAATGAATGAGTCTGAAAATGAACAGTGATGTGTCACTCTTTGCCATGGGTTAAGTAAATGTCAGTGCCCACTGACTCTTTTCCTCTGGATAAATTGATTAATAATCCTCTTTCGTTTGTCTGACTTTATTCTAAGAGGATACTCAAGATTTCTCCTGATGATATGTATTGTTTCATCAACCGTCTACATACAGTTCATAGGAACAACACAGACACACTACAAAATTGTATTCACATTTAGTACTTATCTACCAATCTCTCTCAAATGTGCAGGATAGAAAATTAATACGTCAAGTTGGTGCAATAAAGGGGCGTTAACTTGAGGTTGGGGATGACGCACATTGTCAGAGCAGTGTAACAAATCTCTGCATTGCATTTGTAGTTGTCAAACCTGTCACAAAAGTGTTTGATGCTGTCATTAGTTGTAAAGTGAAAATAAAGTTCCAATTCTCAACATTGTCAAAATTCTGCTTGATGGACACATATGCTTACAAAAGAAAGTCGTTCATTAGAACACATTGCATTAGAATACACAACACAGAAACAGGTCATTTGGCCCAACTGATTCATGCCGGTGTTTATGCTCCACATGAGCCTCCTCCGGCCCTTCCTCAAATAAGCATTCAAGCATAACCTTCTATTAATCTTATTATTATTATTATTCCTTTCTCCTCATGTACCTATCTAGGCTTCCCTTATATACATCTATGCTAATTGCCTCAACAAATCCTTGTGGTAGCATGCTCCACATTCCCACTACTCTCTGTGTGAACAAATTTCATCTAACTTCCCTATTTGATCTATTTGTGACTATTTTATATTGATGGCCCCTGGTTTTGGTCTCCACCACAAGTGGAAGCATCCTCCCTATTTCTACCCTATCAAAACCTCTCATAATTTTAAACACCTCTATCAGGTCATCCCTTACCCTCCTCTGTTCAAGAGAAAAGAGTTCAAGTATGTTCAGCCCTTCCTGATAGGTATAACCTCTCAGTTCTGGGATCATCCTTGTGACTCTTTTGCACCCTCTCCAGTGCCTCTACATCCCTTCTATAATGTGGGGACCAGAAATGCACACAGTAATCTAAGTGTGGTCTAACCAAGGGTCTATAGATGTTTAGCATAACTTCCCTGCTTTTCAGTTCTATCTCTCTAGAAATGAACCCCAATGCCTGGTTTGCTTTTTATGGCCTTATTGCTTTTTATGGCCTGCATTGCTACTTTCAGTGAATTGTGTATGTGTACCCCTCGGTCCCTTTGCTCCTCTACCCCATTTAGGTTTTTATTTTCCAGGATGTATGTGATTTCCTTATTCCTTCCACCAAAATGTACCACCTCACACTTTTTTACATTGAAATGCATTTGCCATTTAAATGCCCACTCAGTAAGGTTATTAATGTCTTGCTGTAATTTGTTGCACTCCTCCTCACTGACACCCTGTCTGTGCTGTCATTTCAACCTATTTTTTATTAACTAAATATATAATACATTTTGCACCTTCTTCCCCCTCTGCACCTAATTCCCACTCTCACCCAATTCATTCACACACTCTGGTCTTGCCTCACTCTGGTTGCAGCTCACTCCGGTAGGCTCTCTGCTCAGTTCAGTTTAAAAGAAAAGTTGTGTTTGGCCATGTTACGTCGTGGACGTTTTGTTTTGATATATCTGTAATATTGATGTTACAAATAATCCGATATAATTAGAAACTTCAGTTGAAATAGCTTCAAAAATAATATTGTGAGATATGCAATGGATATGGACACCATTCATTTGCCATGTGTCAGCACATCACCATGTTTGAATGAGCAAACAACATATGGTGCATTACTTTAATAAGTGCTAAGTATTAGAAAATAAAACAGAATTTGATGGGCCATTTCCCACTCGGCTTGATACATCCTTTTGTTTTTGCTTTTTAAGAGCTGAGATTCACTTTAGCAGAAACAGATGGTAGTTAAGCTCATTGGGTTAAGCAACTTTTATCCAACACATTATGCCTTGCACCTACTGTAAAGACTTTTATCTGTAATGGATTAATAAACATTTAATTTGTCCAATTAAATTTGATTGTGCTAACTGATCGGAAAACTTTCAGAATCGAATGATCATTGAAGCATCTGTCTCTAAAACAAAAACTGTATTTTATATCTTTATAACAGATTTATTTCTTATAATATCACTATATACACAAAATGAACTACTCTCACACATTTCATGATGAGCTGTATTGCCCACCACAAAGCTCTTTGTACCTGCCATCCACCAGTAAGGGCTCAAACAATAACAAAAACTTGCATTTATATAGTGCCCCTTACACAGAAAGCATCCCAGAGTACTATCCTGCGTGAGGGGTGCTATATAAATGCAAGGGTTCAAACACAGATTTGGAAGGGTAGACCAGTCACAGATACTCTTCCACTCAGCTCCTGTTAACCTTACAAGCCAAAGTCCTAACGGTTTGGTGGACAATCATTGGGAAAACTTGCCAGGCAGAGCTCTTCATGGTAAGCTATGCAGTTTTAGCTGTTGGACTCCAGCAGTACCCCAACTCACTAGAGTCTCGGCTCCCAAAGCTTTGGCTCTTGCCAACCTGTGTGTCAGCCTGGCATAGCACTCTCACCTCTGAGTCAGAAGGTTGTGGCTTCAAGCCCCCAATCAGGAGTTGGAATCACATAGTCTAAGATGACACTCGAATGCCTTGCTGAGGGTGTGTTCTATTGTCAGAGGTGTTGTCCTTTGGATGAGATGTTAAACCGAGTTCCCATCTATCTGTTCTTGTGGATATTAAACATCCCATGATACTATTCAAAAACAAAAGGCAGTTTCTTCCAGGGTTCTGGCCAACAATCCCCCAAATAAAATGTGGTCGCTCACTCCATGGCTGCTTATGGGACATTGCTTTGTACAACTTGCTGCTGTGTTTTGCCAATAAAACACAGAGTTAATCCACTTTACAGTATATTCTGTGAAGCGCTTTCTGACATCTCAATGATGTGGTAAGGCACTATATCAAATGTAAGCATTATTGTTATTATTAGTTTCTCTCTCCCTCAATCCCTCTGCTTTGCTCCCTCCTTCCCCATTTTCAGATCTCGCCTGAAGACCTTCCTCTTCGACCATGCTCATGGTCACCTCTTCCCTCCCCCTGGTTTGGCATCAAGCTCTTTCTCCATTAAGCACTCCGAGGCATTACCCCGCATGAAGGGTGCTATATAACTGCAAGTTATTGTTGTTGTTGAAGCCTGTTTAATAACCCTGCCTGATCTCCCCAAGCAATTTCAGACATTCTGCCCCCGTTCTCTCAAACTACATCCCTGAATGTCTTTGAATCACCACCTACAGGCCCACATTTAAAGTTCGCCTCAAACCCACCTCTTTGACCATGCTTTCAGTTACCTTTCGCCCCTCAAAACCTCTTCAGCTCCTGGTCCTCATCCCCCAGCTAGGGTTTCCAGCCAACTGTGCTAAGCACTTTGAAATGTCCTCACAATGTGAAAGGCACGATATATAGTAAATGTAAATGTCTTTGTGAAAAATCAGCTTGGATAAAATGGGCTGTTTAAATTTATGACCTAAAATATATATTCTAAAAATATGATCTAAAATAATCTAAAATTACTTGACTATGTAACTCTAATCCATTTACTATTCATGGAATGAATAGTGCAAATTTTGCAGTATTTCTTAACAGATTTTTTATTTTAGAAATGGATTTCCTGAGTAAAACATCTAAGTGGGAACTGTTTCTGGTCACTGAACGTACATCACATATGGCACTTTGGCTCAAGGGAACCCCCACTTTAAAAATAGAGTGAGTTACAGTGTGGCTGTGAGCCAGTGGCTCAGAACACAAGGTTTCTAAATGAAGAAATCCATCAAGGAAAAAAAACACAAATTCAATACCTAATATTATGTCTAGCCCAAATGTTTCATATCAAAATCACTAAATTAATTTGGATGAAGAAGGCCATTTTGCCCATCTGATCTCAAATAGTTGTAATGAGCCACAAAATAACATCAGCCAAAGTCAAACTTTGCAGGCGTATTACCCAGTGGAGTTCTTAAAAGGAGAAGGTGATAATTAAAGGATAACATGTTCAAGCAGTTACCTTCATTTAATTCTCACCTTGTTCAGCACTGCCATTTCTTCTTCGAAAATAGTTCCAAAGAGCAAAACCTTGGGAAATATTTAACATCCTCAGATGATATTTGAAGTTTCTTTACACAATATATTAATTAAACATAATATTGTTGACACATAATTTTTCTAATTTCTCACCAACATGAAGAAAAGTCACCTTCATTCCATGATATCAACTTAGACTAACAAGTTACTGTATAAGTAGTTCCAATTAAAGAAAGTCTCAGTTCCACTGCATGTGTTAGACTCTTCTACTGCTGATTTACTTATTAGCAACACACATGCTATTTATATTTATTCACAAAATATTGCAGTAAAGGCAATGCAAATATAAAGGACAAGATAGAATGTAAAATTAAAATAATAAGAACTGCAAGATTTCAAAAGTGCTGAAGTGTTCATTTTGCTTCAATGCTTATTTCAACTTTTCAATTTTGACAACCTAAGACCTCCAGCCTCTAATAAAGTGAGCTTTAATTGTTCCATTATCAGCTCACACTTGGGGTCCAAAGTGCAATATTTCACCCACAAAATACACAGTATATCTATTTTATCAATCCATTTTACAGTATATTCTGTGAAATGTTTTGAGGCATCTTAAAGACATGATAATATGTTATACCAAATGCAAGGATTATTATTAGCATTATTATTATTTGCAAACCAAGATAAAGAATGGTGACCAAAACGCTGGTGATAAATAGATGTTGTTTTACTTGTTGGCTATTTTTCTGATTTGGTCGACTTGAAATTCATGATTTGCTATTTTGTGATTCTTGTGCAAATTTTGAGTTTCACTATTCTCAAACTGGAAGTCACAATCAGCAACTTGAATCCTGTTTGCAAATATTACACTTTAAACCTCAGCGTCAAGGTCAGTATATTTATCAAAAAAACAGCACAGAACATGAGTGCGAACATGGCCAAGGTTGGTTACATTACCAGCTACAGGAGAAATAATCACCTGGAGGCCTCTCAATCTGAAAACCCGCTCTCTCAGTGCACACACAGCCTCGCTCTCTCCACAGCACCAAATTTGGATGGAATGCTGCTCGCAGCTGGAGGAGAAAATACTGTTTATTAAGAAAGCCATCAACAGTCAGTGCAGCAGGATACCTGGCATTTTAAAACCTCATTTATAATTTTAACTTCTAAATAAGATTGGAAATTTAAATTGTATAGTTAAAACTGCATTAGTTATTTAACAGCACATAGAGAAAAAATCATTGAATTTACTGACCGAGACCAGTTAGTGCTGAGCACCCAGCAAGGAATTCGTAATGTAAAACACATGGAGTAAAGTCCGTGTTCCTTATTGGTTGTTATTTCTGTATTTCAGGTTTTTCTGAGGACTGAGAACTACGATAAAATAAAACTAAATGCTTCATATTCAGATCACTGTAAAACAATAATTGTAAAGGATTAAGTTAAAGATTCCATGGCACTATTTGTAAAGAGAAGGGAGGTTCTCCCAGTGTCCAGGTGAGCAATTCTAATTCATTTCAGAGCTGTTTTTGGAACATTGTGGCATGCAAATTAACTGTTGGATTTACCTATGAATACAGTCACTACAATTTACAGAAACCACTGTAAAGTCTTGTGACATATTAACATGATAAAGTTATCAAGTATTATCGAAATCAAGATTTTTACTAAAAGAAAATGAAATTACGTTGCAACCATTAATTGTTTTTAAATACAGTACTGTAAATAATAGATTATAATGTTAATGTAAATGTTTTTAAACACAATACTGTACATTATGAATCTGTATTATTTTAGTAATGAAGCACAGAGATGTCCTTTCACCTAAATGTTTATTGTTCCAACAATTACTGATGTAAGAGCCCAGTGTTTGTCTTTTCACATTTTACTACACCTCTGCATTTAGTCTTCACTTCTACAAAATCAATCAATGTGATGGGTATTTACTTAGTGGACCTCATTGGTCTTGTGTGGCTCATCTGTGATAACAAAATCTTATTGAATTCTACAGTACAACTGCACCATGGACAGACTGTTATTGAAGGAATTGTATTGAAATAAAGTCTAGTGACAAATAGGTAAACCTGGACCATCTCTAATGTCTAGTGTTGTCAGTTGCTTTGGAAAGTTTCCCTTCAGGTGGAGTCCCTGTATCTTGGTATGAGACAAGTATATCATGTATATGTATTTGGTAACTGAACACAAGGCTAATTGCATCATTTCAACCACCAATGTGTATTTAGCATTTAATGAGCTTGCTCAAACCCTTTAATTAACATTGAAATTGATCATAAGTTTCATAGAATCATAGAATTGTAGAGTTACACAGCACAGAAGGAGGCCATTGGCTCATCGTATCAGTGCCGGCTCTTTGAAAAGAGCTCTCTCTCCATAGCTAGTTTATATAATAATATTAATCCTTGCATTTAATATAGCGTTTTTCACAGCAGGCGGATGTCTCAAAGATCTTCACAGGGTTTTACTGTGAAGTTTGATACTGTGTATTTTTAGGTGAATGCAGCATTGAATTCGCGCACAGCAATGTCCGACAAACAATCATGAAGCGAGTGATCAATTTGGGCAGAACACTGGGGAAACTGCATTATCTTTTTGAATAATCTTTAAAGTCCACCTAAACAGGCAGATGGCACCTCAGTTTAACATTTTATCCAAAGGATAGCATCTACAACAATGTAGTATACCTCCAGCTCTGAATTGGAATGTCAGCCTAGACTGTCAGTACAATATTTCTGGAAGAAACATAGAGTAGTATCTGAAATTAGGTATTCAAATTGTTTGGGGTTGCACAATCTTTTAACGAAAGATGCTAGAGTTATTTGACTAAATGATTAGGCAATAAGCTGTGGATACCACCAACATGGATGTTTTAGACATTGAAATTATTATGAAATAAAATAGATATTTTCTTAGATAAGTTTTTTTTAAGAAGTGGGGAGTAGAATGAAGGATTTTTTTCAATGTATGTTTTTCAATACATGTTTCTTATACAGAGATCCAATTTCCTGAAGGAGATTCAATAAGTGGGGAATAGTTCATGATGGGTCAGATTGCTCATAGTATGTGGAAGAATCAGACTTTTTCCTATACTTTCTAAAATTGCTTAGGAAATAAACATACGAGCAGGAGACAAAAAATTTGACTAAAAGGTAGGAGTTACACCTCTGGGTACATAACAATCCTTTTCGTACAATTTTATATATTTTAGAAGTGGAAGGTTGACTGGACCTTGTGGCTGTTTCAAAATGTGTTTGGCTAATATATTCATAAGTGCAAGTACATATTACTGAAGTCTCAGTGTTGCCTAGAAAATTGTATAATATAAGCAATAGAAGAACCAATGAATATTAATAAAACCCTCAAGAAATGGCTATTAGTGTTTCTTACTGGGAGCAGAGTATTAATTAAGTGGGGATTTAAGTGAGAGGGAATATAACAGTCTAGGAGAGAACCGATAAGCCAAGTTAGACCATTTAGTTTAGCGGGATTGAATAGAGAGATGTTCTGTTTGATTAATTATAATTCAGAACTAAATATAGTAGTATTTGGAAAACAGTAATAGAGCAAACATTATGTACAGTTCAATTGTACAGTTGTAATTGGCTCCACTGAGCCAGCTGATTATTGTTTTAAAATAGGCTCAGAAGGAGACACATTGGTAGCTCAGATAAGGTAGAGAATTGAAAGTTTCGTTGGAGAACAAAACTTCAGTCTTGGGAACATCGGCAAAGACGTAAGAAAAACAGAGATTAGTGAAAGGGCAGAATATCAATTATCTATCGAACTCCTCTATTTTGCTACTGAATTCCTCAATTATAGAATCTCATTCTGGTGTCTCACTCACTGCTGCTTTTCCTACTCCTTCATCATTTTAATGTTTGCATCCATTCCCTGTTTAAGATTTGCTTTTCTTTAAAACAAAAGCTAAAACAATTCTCCTTTAGTTGTCTTCCCTGTGCTGGAGTCCTGTAGCTCAGTAGTGAGAGCACTGCCTGGCACACAAGAGATCTGGGTTTGATTCCCGGCAGGGCAAAATGTTGGACAAGTTTCCTTACTCCACACGTCTCTGTTTACCTCGCAGTAAGTAGGAACCCGGTTGTTAGTCAATTGGCGGATCGCTTTTCCGGGGTAATGATTCTTTAAAAAATTTGTCACACAATCCGCAACTGTTTGTGCACAATTGGCTGCTGTGTTTTGTCCACAAAATATAAAGTCAATTCATTTTGCAGTATATTCTGTGAAGCGCTTTGAGATGTTTCAAAGTCATGATAAGAAACTATATATCAAATGCAAGTATTATTATTGTTATTATTATTATTATTATATACTTCTTAAGGTGTTTATTTGTGGTGGGGTACAGTTTAGCCCAGGACATTAGCAATTTTAGCAAGTTAACCACTAGCTGCCTGAGGTCACCTTATTGAGCGATGAGTAGAGACAGAACCTAAATACTAAATAATTGTAATCCTTTTATAGGAGCACCTATAATATTGACATTTTTCAATACACCTCACAAGGAATTGCTGTCAAGTGCAATATGTTTTGGACAGACAAAATTGCACACAATGTCTTACAAACACCCTTAAACTACATGATCAATTTATCTGGAGGATTCTTGGACAGGACAATATCCAACAACAACAACTTGGATTTATATAGTGCCCTCCACGCCGGACGGCATCTCAGAGCGCTTTACAGTAATCCCTTCTCTTTTCATAAAATATCATGCGATCCTTCACATTCCCCTGAACATAAAGATGGGATCTTGATTGATCATCTCATTCTAAAGGCAACTCAAACAATGCAAAATTCCCCTGAACATCACCACAGTGTCAGTCTGGACATTGAAGTTATGATGTTTTCAATGATGTGGAGCTTAAACTCACAGCCTTTTGGCCCAAATGCAAGAGTACTGTGAACTGAGTCAGGTTAACACAAGCTTCCATCATTTCACAAAAGATTTGAGCGATGATGAATCATTACTTGCCTCTTTGAGAATGCAGCTGGTCTGTCTGATGTTTGACCTCTTCAATATTTTCTTTGTTTCATAAGGGAGGGATGATACTTGCTAGTCAAAAAATATATAGTGTCTCAGCAAGTCGTCATGAAATTACATAGCCAGAGCTTTCATTTGGTTAGTATGGGATATGAAAATAGTTGATGGTGTTTACCCAACATAACTAAAAAGAAAGAACTCAATGCTTTATAGTTCTTTATCATTTCAAAATGCTTCAAGCGTTTCACAAATAAGCAATTCTTGTGAAGTGAGGCAACTCTTTTTGGAGGATAAACCAGCAGCCATTTTGCACACAGCAACAAATAGTTATGAGATGAATGAGCAATTGCTCTGGACACTGGGATAAACTCCCTTTTATCCTTTTGAATTCCATCATGAATCTTTGACATCCACCTGAAGAACAGGCAGACTGAACTTTGGTTTAGCATCTCACTCTAAGGTATTATCTCAACAAAGCAGCACTCCTCCATGACTGGCCCCAAAGGATAAAAACTCAAATAACAAGAAAGGGATTGAATCAGTTATTGCCCAGATTCTGGAAGGCTACCAGCTAAATATGAATAAAACAAATAACTTGGATAACTTTCCAGTCATAAAAACAAACATGTTTACCTATGAAAACTGGAATGTCAAATGTATTAAGATTTGTATTAATCATAAACCGTAGAGACAAGACATCTAAACAATTATATATTTCTTTTGGTCACTGAAAATAAGATGTGTTTTGAAGATAACCTCTTTTGTCACACAAAGGATGAAAACAAACCTACCAAGTAGTTTTCCGACCCAGATCAGAAATCATGGATTGGGTCTTAACTACTACTAATAATAATAGTAATAATAACAGTTGTAATAATAATAATCCTTGCATTTGATATAGCACCTTATTATGTCATCACATATCACAGTGTTTCACAGGATAAACTGACTGTCTATTTTGTGGGTGAAATAAAACTAGATTGGAAAATTGGTTTGCATGACATAAATGGAAATGACACAAAACATTCAAGTAATAGAGAAGAAATAAGGCTAATGCAAGATCAACTTTACAATAATTTAAAATCAATTGCAGCACATTGAGAAAATCTGTTAACAGCTGGTAGAGGAACAGAGGTGACAATACTAAATGTATCATAAAGATGCAGTTTACAAATGCTGACCATTAAACTCACCTCATTATGTATATGTTATCACACCCCTCCTCAAAAACACCATCCTCGATTCCTCTAATCTCTCACACAACCATTCAATTTCCAACCTACCCTTCCGTGTCAAAGTCCTGGAACACATTGATACAAGTCAACTTTGGTCACATCTCTCCCTCTACTTCCTCTTCGAGCCCTTGTAGTCTGGTTTTCACCTTGCCTACATCATAGAGACAGCGCTTGTCAAAGTCACAAATGACATTCTCGCTAGCTGTGACCAAGGCTCCCTCTGGCTCCTCGTCCTCCTGGATCTCTCTGCTGCTTTCGACACAGTCGACCATGCCATCCTCCTCCATCGTCTTTTCTCCCTCATCCACCTTAGTTGGACCACACTCACATGGTTCAAGTCCTACTTAACCAACTGCCTCCATTTCATCTCAGCAAACGGTTTCTCCTCCTGCCTCCATCCAGTCACCTGCGGGGTACCCCAGGGCTCCATCCTTGGCCCTCTTCTTTTCCTTTGGGTGATGCCCTCCACACACACGGGGTAACCTTCCATATGTATGTGGACACACAAGTCTACTTTGCCTCCTTCAGTACCAACTCTAGGTCCATCGATGTTCTATCAGCTTGCCTGGCGGACATCAAGGCCTGGATGAATGCAAACTTCCTACGGCTGAATATGGACAAGATGGAAGCCATGCTCCTTGACTCCTAACAACATCTTTACTCCTGCGGATCTATACTCCTCAACCTCCCTGAGCTCTCCCTCACACTCACTGAGTCAGTACGCAATCTAGGCGTTCAGTTCAACCTCCTGCTGACCTTCCTCCCCCTCATCCTGTCCCTGACCAGGATCACCTTCTTTCACCTCTGCACAATGCCCGCCTTTGATGTACCTTACCCCAAACGCAGCCGAAACCTTCATGCATGCATTTGCCACCTCACACCTGGAGTCCTGCAATTCAGTGGTTAGAGCACTCGCCTTGCAAGCGAGACACCTGGGTTCAATTCTAGGCAGGGCAAAACCTAGGGGAAGTTTCCTTACTCCACACGCCTAATAATAATCCCCCCAAAACAAAATAATAATAAATTTGTCATTTTCAATCCACGACTGTTTGTGGCATTGTGCCCACAAATATACAATCAATTCACTTTAGTCTATTCTGTGAAGTGCTTTGAGACGTCGAGAAGATGTGAAAAGTGCTATATCAAATGCAAGAATTATTATTATTATTACTCAAATGCTCATTCAGCATTCTGGCGCCCACATATTTACCTGGACCAAACTCTGTACCCACATTTCACCAGTTCTGGCCAGGCTCCACTGGCTCCCCATCAATGAATGGATCAATTTCAAGCTCCTCACACGTGTGTTCCAATTGCTTCACTCTCTGGCACCTTCCTGCCTCTCCGACTTCCTCCCTCCCCAATCCACCACCTGACGCATCTGCTAGACTGGCGCCAGCCTCCTACTCATCCCTCGCATCCTCAGCCCCAACATCGGAGATCGAGCTTTTAGCCTCTGTGCCCCGATGGCAATCTCCATATTTTGAGTTTCAAAGCAAACACGGCAGCAAAAATATACCAATGTCAGGTAAGGGGTCTCAGGCTATCAAATCTGTGTCCTGCATTAAATCCTTGAGCCTCACATTGGCCGAGGAGGTGTGAGGCAAGATCTCATTGAAATAGATTACTCAGTAATTGGTGAGATGAACATGGGGTTGCCAGCAGGAGATGCTTTTTAGGTAGCAATGGACTTATATCAGCATCACAGTGTCGCTGATGCTGATGCTGATGCTGATGCTGTAATATAATATAATATAATATAATATAATATAATATAATATAATATAATATAATATAATATAATATAATATAATATAATATAAGAACATAGATAGTGGATATTTATCTTATCTGTGTACCTTTTGTTAGATGTTATTAGTTGCTACTATTGAAAGCTGCATTGTTGGAGGTACTGTCCTTTGGATGAGACCTTAAACCGAGATTATGTCTGCCTATTCAAGTGGAGGTTAAAAATCCCATGCCACTATTCAAAAAGAGCCCTTTCATAAACTGACAAAGTGGTCATCTCTGACATAATTTAATTATTGGTGGCAAATTGTTTGAGGTGTACCTCTTTTCTAATTAACACCAAACAATAATCAAGACATTGACGAGACCCAGTGCAATGTGCTACAAAGTGATTTAATTCACTACAAGTTTACAGAATAAAGGAAGTTAACAAATACAAATTATTAATTTAAATGAGGTAAACCAGCATATAGTTAGGCTCAATCTTGGGTCTAAAGAGTCGAAGAGTTTCAGTTACACGCTTTGAGTTTTCCATAGCAAGAAAAAAATAGGCCCCATACAATCCATCCTTGTAAATCTGCAACTAATCTCAGAGGGCATGAACAAAGCCATGCAACCTTTGTTAAAGACTGGCCCACTGTGACACATCCCTCAAGTAATGACTGGTTAGTTAAGAGTATTGACCCTTGTTCTCTACTGGTTCCCTGGGTGTTTTCTCTTCAAATCCCCATCTTCCTATGCTCCCCCTATTCATTATTGATTTTCAAGCAGTTCCACATTGCTTTACTTGGCAATAATATAAGGAGATACAGTACTATAGATCAGTAGTTTTATTTAATTGTCTATCAAGTCATGTCCATTGGGAAGGGTCCACCTCCCGCACATATATGTTGAACAGTCAGTTGTTAAATATTGTAAAGCCATTGAACTGAAAATAAGTTAATTAGTACAGAGGTGCACCTCAAACAAGTTACCACCAACATCAATAATAAAAGCTGCTGGATAGCATCTTATAGATTTAGCACTTCCTGTTCTTGTATCAGATTTAAACTGTCACTCATCTACTTCCTTCTTAATGAAGAATCTGTTTCAAGAAGTAAGTTGGGAACTCAATTCACACGTTTTTAACTCCATTTGGGAAGATGTTTCACTTTAATTCATCTTTAGATAGCCTACTGCCCCTCGAGCTTCATAATATGAAGAAGTATTTTAATCCTTTTGCTTTAGGACTGTACGCAGGTTATGTTTTCAATTCTGTCAAGTGTGCTGTCATCTTGCATTTTAAATTAGAACTCTAGGGTAACATTCTAATATTAGACATTTTAATAATAAAGCAATAACAATTTTCATGCTGTGCCTGTAATAGGCAATTATGTATATCATGTAAGTGGCCTTGAAACTTATTGAATTCCATATGATAAGGCCTGAGGCTGATTTAAACTAAAGTTACATCCCACCTGTCTGCATTGGCAAACATTGCCAAGAAACCCACATCTTTCAAAGAAACAAGTTGTACCCAGAAATTTAACACTGGAAAATTACTTTGGAGAAGACAACCCTCAGTTGAGATATTTTTGTTCTAGATCCTAAAGAGCACAGACAAACTGTACCCAAATAATATGGTTAAAATGAAACCTAAAAAACTAGAACAAGGAGATACAGACTAAAACTCAGAAGTGAGAAAGTTTTACACGGAGAGAAGTGAATTTATGGAATAGAGTACTTGCGAAGGAAATTATGACAGATGGCGTCAACAAATTTAAAAGGGAATTAGATAATTATTTGCCCTAGTCCACAAGTCACAATCCATTACAGTGGAATTGTGTTCCTACTCATATAAAACAAATGTAAATACTTTGTGGCATCAGCGATCATATGGAAACACTCAATCTACTGGTGGAAGAGGCTTGATGGGCTGAATGGCCTTCTCCTGTTTCTGATTTCCATTGTTCCTATAAATAAAGGTCACTTTAAACAACAAATGTGGTATGATTTTACACCAAAATAGTTGCAATGAAAGGTGTTAAAATGTTTACCTTCAGAAAATATTAGCAAGATAAAACTACCATCTTTATTCTGGAAGAAATATCCTTCATTGTAAATTAAAACGATTAGTTCTGCAGCCAATCTACAGAACAAAAATTCAGGTTTGACCCACTCACAACTTTACAACAATGAGGTATCTTTTTCAGACCACCTTTTGAAGTGCAAAGCATCCAGCAGCATAATTTGTCAACACCCCAGGGAGTAGATATGCTGACATGAATTATCTTGTCAGTGCAGCTCAGGGGATAATAGTTTGGCATCTAGCTTCACTTAAACACTTACCCATCATGTTATTATACAGTAAAACTCACATGTCTGATCTGTATGAATTGTATAATTACCTAATTCATATATCTGCCCAAGTCCCATTTAATTTCCTATTAAATCTACTTAAATTTATCTGTACTAGTCGTAATAACAATCGGGCAATTCATAACCCCACTACCGCTCATGCCGCTAACTCTCATGCTGCTATCGCACTTGCTCCTACTGAACTTACCATCTGAGGGTCAAAACTTCATCACATGGTGAGCGAGGGGGCGAGGAATGCCTTATCATATGGATTCTTCACCGCATGCACCCACTAACTGGGCTTGAAGCAACATACGCAGTGCTCCATGTGAGACGATCGCAGGAACCTAAGTCCCAACCTGTCATGTGCAATTGCCAGCTGCATTGCCGAAGTACTTTTGTCCACCCATAACATCAGCTTGCTCCTCATTTGGTTAGTCACCATGTGCCACACAAAATGCATGTGTGAGTTTGGTGAGGTGGGAGAAGAACAGTTGAGAATCCAAAGTAAATAGCCAAGGTTTATCAAGCAGGTTTCTATCAATGTTGAAATGAGAGGGAAAGATGAAGAAATAGTAATCAGGTGATGCCAAGCTTGGGTTTTAAAAGCCTTTCAATTTTAGAATGATTGCAAGCAGTTTCAAGGATCCTAGGAAAGAATAATTTGGAACAAGAGACATTGTTTTGATCTGATTTCATATCAACAGATTAGGATAAGCACACAGCGTAATGCAATAGACTTTTGGGGAAGCAAACAGGAAAGATTATAAGAACAGTGAGCCATTATCGTATTGAGAAAGGCAAGAATGATTGTGAATGACAGAGATAAAATGGAGCTTTGGGGTGTTTCAAAGATTAATTACCAATCTTGTCTCTTGTCCAGACTGTGAAAGATGCATTGGAAGGGCTATTCCAGGTTCGGGCATAGCACTGGACTCCAGGAGAGTGTTGCGTAGTGGAAAAAAAGTGTTTTGGCAAAAAGGAGCTTGTTGGGAACAGCTTTAGCAATACACAAGAGATGAATAAATGGCAGAACATAAAAACGTGGCATGCATTCAGAGATTGATAGTTTAACCTTCAGTCTTGGAGGACTACCTTCAAAATTGCCAACATTGAGTCCAGAAATAAAATAATGTGAATTGAGCCAATCAATCTTTCACAATGGATCCAATGGATATTTGGCACCTGCAATCAATATAGTCTTTATTGCGCATAGAAATATCACCAAAAATTGAATAATAATTTAGAAGAAGATGAATTTGTGATAGAAATCAATGTGAGATCTTATGGGTTTTAGCACCTGATTTATCAATTGGGTAGAGATAACGTGTAACATTTATAATTAATGCTATTAATGAATGTAGTGATCTGAACAGCTTTTCAGTATATTTTACTCATATTTTGCCCACAAAATATACAGTCAATTCACTTGACATTATATTCTGTGAGGGCTTTGACACATCTCCGAGATGTGATAAGGCGCTATATCAAATGCAAAAATTATTATTATTATGGTGTGCTCTGGGTAGTGCAAAGTAACTCAGCCAAAGACTATATGATTTTTGTTATTCACAGTTTGTTGGGAAAAAATTGATGTAAGGTATCAATGGAATTGTTGAAGCATGTCATTTTCCATTGTACAGTAAAACTCTAAATCACAATTTGCTTTGTCTCACATGGAGTACAGCTAAACAGAATATTTGCAAAGATTTTGTTTCCATTATTCTTTAATGAATTGCATGAAAATTAAAAATCTAACAATCGTTCCTTTCCCTGAAGTATCCTGGTGTGGAAGTTCTGCCTTAAAGTTCAAGAATAAATTAAATAAATCATAGAGCAATGCAGGTTTTCATTATGTAGTCTGTTCATGATAAAGATCTCATATAAATCATCTGCGATTGCAGTCATTTGAATCTTGTAGCACAGTAGGATGCCTTTGTCCTTTCTTCTGCTGGTGATGAATTGAGAATGATTTGCAGTCAGGCAATAATCACAATTTCTGTCATCAGGGCTGCATTTGTTCATTTTAATTAGTACGTGAGTTTTAGGATCTGGACAGCATTTCCAAATGTGTTTATTCTGCCTATAAATACACAGTTACTACACGTCACAGGAAATCCTGCGAAGCATTGAGATGTTTTGAGAACAAATGTCATTATGTTTTCATCAAATGCAAGAATTATTAATGAAATTCTAATTTTTATTTTTGAGCTTGTAATAAAATTGCAGCTGTGTGTTTTCCTCCCAAAAGTATATTTGTTTTCCTATTCAGTATGTATGTCAGGATCTCTCCATGTCCTGGCTAACAATTCTCCTAATAAAATGGTCTTTCATGTCACGGCTGTTTGTGGGATATTGCTGTGTGCAAATTGGCTGCTGGGTTCACAGAAAAATCCTGCAAAGCCTTTTGAGATGTTTCAACAAAGTGATAACATAATAAATAATATAATAATATTCCTTGTATTTGATATAACGCCTTATCACAACTTCAAGGCGTCTCAAAGCGCTTCACGGAATATGTTGTAAAGTGAATTGACTGTGTATTTTGTGGACAAAGGTACTGTATCTAAATACAAGATTTATTATTGAGGTTTTGCATTTATGTAGACTTTATTCTTGCGTTCCCATGCCACCATCAACCACATCAACCTATTTGTGATGATCTAACTCCTAACTCCTTTTTCTCTGAAAACATAATTGCACCCCCATGACATTGACCTTGAGAATGCAGATGTAGAAAAGACTTTTGATATGCTGAGATGTAAAGAGAATATTTTGCTTACTTCATGCAGGACAATGTATAATCTGAGAATGCTTTAACAGCGCTTATATTCTGTAGGTTGGTTTTGCTTGGCTGTAAAAGTAACGGGGATTAGTGAAGCCAGTAATAAAAAAGTAGATCGAAGCATTTGAGAATTCCTACGAATGTTTGGTAGCCTATTTAGTGTTACAGTTCCATGACCAGGCATAATTACAATACTCTTCCACTCCTCCCCTCCTTCCCCAAGCTACGATTGCAGTGATGGTCAGTTCATGTTTGGATCTTTACAGGCTCCAACTGTGGGATGTGGTTGTCAGCCAATAAACAACTTGCCAAGCAATGAACAAAAATCACCAATGCCCTCCAGGCACTAGATAGCTGGCTGCTATATACAGTTTTCCCGAAATAGCCAGACTCAAACAATTGGACAGCAGAATTTCTACTTTCAAGAAACTCCAAATTTTCTTGCAAGCATTTGCAAACTTTTTGAGCATCATTTGAACAAAAAAATAAAATGTTTATAGACTGAACGAACACTGAGATATGATCAATGGGTCATGCATATATCCTCACAATGTATCTGTACGTTATATGCGACGTTGCTGGAACAATGTTCCAAAATAATTAACACCCATTGTACCCAGAGGAAGTGTTCCAGTAGCTGAAGTTTATGACGGTTATTTCTATCATTGTTTATGATTTCCTTTGGGGGAAGAAGGCACTGTCTAGCAATGTTCAGTATTTTATTTCTGTAAGCAATGTTTGTGCTTATTACAGAATTATTGTTCTTTTGCACGTTGTACATGTTGACCTTTGAAACTGTAATTTACTTAAGTATAATTTTCCAATCTACCAAATCACTGTTTCTCAGGGTCAAACAACAGCATTCAGCACTCCAAGATATTACCTTGTGTGAAGGGAGCGACATAAATGTAAGTTGTTATGATGTATAAAATTCTTACTTTAGTACCCATACAATAATATCATTTCATTTTTTTTCATTTAAAAGCGAGATAAATGATTACTAAGGAATTAGGCTATTAACCAATATGAAGAAAAGGTGGTGAAATATAAGGATTTAAGGATCTAATGTGGTTAATAAAGTGATGGAGCAGACTGGAAAGGCCTAATCCTCTATCTATGTTACCATTTGATGAGAAGTATGAGAAAGCTAAATATTTCTGCTGATGAATTGGATGTGATGATAATTAACACGAGAATTAAATTGTGGTTAAACTAATCAATTTTTCACTGGCCACAGAGGACAATAGAATGGTTGGGGTCAACAATTTCAGCAGACATCATTGCAGTTGTAAGATAATAATAATAATAATCCTTGCATATAATATAGCGCCTTATCATGTCTTTGATACATCTCAAAGCACTTTACAGAATATAAAGTAAAGTGAATTGACTGTATATTTTGTGGGCGAAATGAGGCAGCCAAGTTCGCACAGCAGCATCCCACAAGTAGTCGTGGATTGAAGTGACCTATTTATTATATTTTTAAGGAATTATTATCCCCAGAAAAATGATCCATCAATCGACTACCAACAGGTTCCTACTTACTGCTAGTTAAATAGAGGCATGTGGAGTAAGGAAACTTGCCCAACATTTCTCCCTGCCAGGAATCAAACCCAAGTCTCTCGCTTGTGAGGCGAGTGCTCTAATCACTGAGCTACAGGATTCAACAATTCCAGAGGCTGTTGCCACTGTTATTATATGACTGATGAGCATGGTTTTTGAGTGCTACTTCACAGTATATTGACTAACAGCTTCAGCAATAACAATTGGAGCTGTTGAAATCTTTGGGCTGGCCTCAGGGGATAAGTGCTAATTATCACATCACATGTCACCAAGGATAATTATCACATCACAAGCCACATTTGTTTGAAGAACATCCAGAACTAATGTGAAAAAGTGTTTGAATTGTTGGCATCCATCTAATTTCAATGATGTTTCCTGCTGTTTGCTGCCTGTGTGGGATGGAGAAAGCAATCATTTGTATGGGTCAAGTGAATTCTTTCTGGAAATTGAAATGGTAAATTAGAATAATTGCAAGCGATCATTAATTGACTTAGTTGTCTGTCACCTTTCATTCTACTCTACCAGAACACATTGTTATCATGATTCAGCTAAAAAGACTGTTCTACTTACAAAGTGCCAAATGACTTCTCTTGAGATTAGATCTTGTGATGTCTTACGACTGTTCCTACAACATACAAGGAATTCCTGGTCACGGAAGACTTGTCCACCGATAGTGGAGCAAATGGGCGCGGGATATGAAGCAGGTCATGTTTGCTGAGTGGAGGATTCAGCTGGGGAGTTATGGTTATAAGAGGTTGCAGTGGTAGCATGGGGAAAGGACATGGAGACATTTGGATGAGGAATTTAAATTGGGTTCCCTGGGGAACCAGGGGAAATGAGTGTGGATATGAGTGATAGGCTTGCAGAAACTGGCTGCAGAGTTCTTGATGTTCTGAAAAGTTTTAAATGGTCTGCAGCTTGTGTACCAAGGAGCTGGAGGAACCAGTGAGCACGGTATTTGAGTATTCAAATGTGAATGTAATGAAAATGTTCCAGCAGTCTCATGGAAAAGATACAGGCAGAGACGGGTGATATTGTGGTGGTGAGGAAAAACCCAGTGAGTGAGAGTCTGGATGTAAGGTTTGAAGGACAGCTGGGTTCAAACAAGAGGTAAAGTTTCTTGGTTTTATAAGTGGAGTAAGCAGCCCATAGATCAATGAAGTCATAGCCTGAGTTGAGAACCAAAGCCTTGGTTTTGTTGACATTTAGGTGAAGAAAGTTCGAACTTATAAAAATAATCCATACATATGATTATCTACTGTCAATGGCTCAATTTCTGCGATTCTCAAATATCTAATGACCAACCAGTTACTATCTTTCTTGGAAAGGTCTCTTTGGGCCTGTGGTGACTCCAAGATAACATGCCTGCAAATGGAATATCAGAATTGAGTCAGTCCTCCATAGAAATTTCTGATACCTGAGCTGAGTAGGTATGCGCTGTTGATGACAGACCTTTTTGGCAGAATATAGAGGAGCAGATCAGTCAATGGGAAGTTGGGATTCTTCCAATCTTCCTACTTAGCTTCAGATAACCCTGCAAACCAAAACTCTAACAAATGGGGTGGTCATACTGGAAAACTTACCAGCACTCTACAATGGCAAGCTGCTCAGTTTTAGCAAGTTGAATTTCAATAGTATTACAATGCACCCTCTGGAATTCCCAAGCCTTGAATCTTACCAACTTGTTTGGGCAATCAGGGAGCATCCCTTTAAAGAATAGAATGTGCACTCTATTCAGACAATCAGAAACCATATACAAGTTGAACTCTCAGCAGCTTGATTTGGAGGCTCTTATGAATTGTGATGAATTTTCATGTGTCAGACATCCAGCTGACCAAACCAAAAGAAACTTTCCACTTGGTTAGTAATGTTTGATTATATTAGAAGCATATTCTCTTGATAAAAAGACATTTTTTTTCATTATATGAACATAATTGATTTATTTTTCTTGTTGTCTTTGTTCAAGCATGTATTTAGACAATATTGTCTGTAAATCCTATGTATTCTATGAAACATAGTGTAGCCCACAAGCATACATTTCTTACTAAGTGTGCAATGCATATAAATAAAAATAAATATAATATAAATGTGTAATATAAATTGTCTGTTCATTGCAGCAATAACTTGTACTCTCCCATAAAATGTGCCATATTATTTGTGACAAAAAAGAAATAATAATAATCCTTATATCCTTTCATATCAGGGTGCCTCAAAATGCTTCTCAGGTTTTTTATACTGTAAAGTTTAGAGCCTGTATTTTGTGGGCCCACCTGAACAGGCAGGACCTTGGTTTAGTGTCTCATCCAAAGGACAGCACCTCCATCAATACAGCAAAGCCACAACAGTGCGCTGCAATATCAGCCAAGTCTTTGAGTTCCAAGTCTTGAGTCTTGGCTCAAGCCCACGAGCTTGATATGAACTTGAGCCCACAGCCTTATTACTCAGAGGCGAGAATGCTATCAACTGAGCCAGCCTGACATAGAATGCTTTAAAAGTTGGAAAAGAGCACAAAAGAGGAAGTTTCCATTTTAAATCAAAAAGCCACACATATTCTAGCTGTACCTGTTGCAGCTTTGCTTGCAACCAAAGGATCCAATATGGAATGTAGATTGACACACAGATATTTTGTTTAGACATTATACTTAGATGGGAGGACTTCTGTGGGAGGATTCCTTTTGGGAGAACTCAGTGGGAGGACTCGTTTAATATAATTTTTCTCTCAGTCTCTCTTAGTCTCTCTTGCTCTGTCTGTCTGTCTGTCTCAGTGTCTATCTCAATTTGCCTCCTCATCTCTCTCTCTCTCTCTCTCTCTCTCTTTCAGTTTCTCTCACTATTTCAGTCTCTTTCTCAGCTTCTGTCTCTCAGTGTCTCTCTCAGTCTCTTTCTCTGTCTGCTTCTCACTTTCTCTCTCTGAGTCTCTCTCTCTCTCTCAATCTCTCTTTCCTTCTCTCTCCTGGTCTCTCTGCCCCTGGCTTTCTCTTGCTCAGTCTTTCTCTGTCTCTCACAAAACACAAAGTCACTACACTTTATAATATATTCTCTCTTACAGTCTCTCTGGATCTCTCAGTCTCTCTCAGTCTCTCTCATTCTCTCTCTCTCTCTGTCTCTCAATCTCTCTCACTATCTCAATCTCTCTCTCTCAGTCTCCCTCTCTGTCTGTCCCACATGGGAGGACTCTTGCTCCCATGACAACCTGAAAAAGTATATTTGTTCCATAATATAAATGTATCTCTCTGAACAGTGAGTGCTTTCCTCTGTCACTATGTAGTTGCAGAAAACGATGCATACCTCATATTTGGGACTTAATTAAAGCATTTTTTAATATAGCTCATCAAAGATAGGAGATGCCTCCCAAAATAAAAATATGCCAATGTCACTGCCAGATGCAAGACCTTTCTAATGAAGTATAAATCATATCTCTATGTTAATCGGTTATTTTGATTGTATGATTGTCAGATACACTGATACACAGATAGACAGACACTTCATCTTTATTAGTATATGGAAAGATTCTCTCTCACTTTCTCATATTTTTTGTCTGCATATTTTTTGTCTGCAAGCCAATATTATATACTATATATCACAGTGGACATGATCTCACAATGGGTATAATTCACAATCGATTGACGTAGAGACATGGTTTAGGATACCTCATATTTTGAGGCTTAATTTTTAATATAGTTCATCAACATCAAAAATATGCCCATGACATTGTTAGATGCAAGACCTTTCCAATGAGGTATAAACCATGTGTCTACATCAATTGGTTATTGTGTGATTGTCAGATACATTGACACACAGACAGATATTGTTATTTCATTGGTATAGATAGAAGATAGACGTAAAACATGAATAGCACAGAGATCATTATATCTTCCACTGCAAATTTACATTTTGATTTTTGGAATGTCATTGATCTTTAAATGTTAGAGATTAAAAATCTCAATGTAATTAATGCAAATATGTATGTGGATTATTGTGATCTTGAAAACATATCATATCTTGAAATTATATCATGATGGAAAAAAAGTAGGAGATTATTTTAATTGGATACAAAGAGCATTAAAATGAGACTAATGCCACTTAATGGAATATTTTATGCCAAGAAGCAACTGATTCTTTGCCTGATTTTAGCCATCAGTTAAAAAGTAGTAATGTCTGATTAATAATTGTAGTCTTTTATTAAAAAATTATATACAGTGTGTGTTCAGAGTTGTTGTATGTCTCATTTTAATACTGTCAAGTGTCTGTGTGACAATTCATTTGTACCTCATCCTTCAAATGATTTAGGGCTTAAAAGTCAGAAATGTTAACAATGATATTGATATTCTGCCTCTTTTTATTTATTATATTATATCGGAAGTTCATTGCAACAACTTGTTCAGTGCTACTCACAAAATATCTATCTTTCCTCAAAAAATTACCCAAATAGTATTTACCAAAAAATTGTCAGAATGTTTTAAGAGGTTAGATAAGAGCAAAGCAGGATTTTTTCAAAATTTTTCATTTGAGTAGCCGCACTGAAAAACCCGAAGTCTGGGCTATATACAGTCACTGCAGCAAAAGGGAACAGGTGTAAAACATTCATAGGAGGTTGGAAAGAAGTAATAAAGAGGAATCATTCCAGTCAATATGAGTGAAAACTACTCATTAGAAATTACCACAGTTTGTTTTTGGGAAAGAATTTCCATCTTTGTGAGCAGTAATATTCTGACTTCCAGCTCAGTGTCAAACTACACCACTGTTAATTGCACTGCTGTAAAATAAGATAGTAGCCGGGTGAAGGGTGCCAGAGGTGTGAACAATCCCATTTAACTTTCAACAGATTTGGTGACCATTCACTGCCCCCTACTCTGCTCTCTACTAACGTAATACCAGCAGCAATTTGAAAGCATGTCAAAAGGACACCAGAATTATGGTTCACATAATTATCCATAGAAATCCATAAGGCATAAAAGTCTTGTGGTTGTAAGATTATTTACAATGCCAGCAAAAGAGAGAAATTTAGGACCTGCAGTTCCAACTAGTTACAATACATTCTTCAGTGATTTGCATTTTAATCGTTTTGCTTGTGCACCTGGTTTTATCTTCAGACATATAATCTATCCATGTATATAACAAACATTCTGTTCAGATCCCATTAATGGAAAGAACACTCAGCAGAATAGTTTCTTCAGTTAGGTCATAGGTTTACATAAAGGGCAATTTTGAAAACTGCAGTATTAAATCACAGAATCTTTTATTGTTCACCGGGTGCTGTGCTGGAACAAGCTGGAATCAGTTGTGGGAAATTAACTTTAAAATGTTGCCAACATAAACCTGCCCATGTTTGAATGGCTGCAGCCATTTCAAAATACAGTAAATCCTTAAAGAAGTAAATCTTATCTCATGCAACAAAACAAATTTAAAACGCTCAGTACTTGAAAATGAGAAAACATCACTTTCATATTGGAGTCTAAATTGCAGATTTGATTAACAAACTATGTATACAAACTTTTTACAGTAGATGACAAGACAGTGGCTCTACTGTTTGACTTATGTTACATTAGAATATACAGCACAGAAACAGGCCATTCAGCCCAACTAGTCTATGCCGGTGTTTATGCTCCAATTGAGCCTCCTCCTGCCCTTCCTCAACTAAGCCTTCAAGCATAATCTTCTATTCCTTTTTCCCTCATGTATCTCATGTAGGTTAGTCAAAGGTGGGATGGGGCCAATTAAGGACCAAGGGGGAAATCTTATTGTGGAGGCAAATGGCTGATGTGCTGAATGAGTACTTTGCATGTGTCTTCACAAAAGAAGTGGATGAACCAAATGCCACAGTATCGGAGGAGAGGGTAGAGGAAATTACAGGTATATAATAATAATAATAATAATCCTTGGATTTGATATAGCGCTTTTCACATCTTCTAGATGTCCCAAAGCGCTTCACAGAATATACTGTAAAGTGAATTGACTGTATATTTGTGGGCAAACAAGGCAGCCAATTGCGTACAGCAGTGTCCCACAAACAGTTATTTTATGTTTTGGAGGGATTATTATTAGGCGTGTGGAGTAAGGAAACTTGCCCAAGGTTTCGCCCTGCCTGGAATTGAACTCAGGTCTCTCACTTGAAAAGCGAGTGCTCTAACCACTGAGCTAAAGAACTGATGAGAATTTATTTTAATACATCAGCAACTACCTCAAACTTTTGAGTTCAGATGAAAAGGTTAAGGAATGAAATCATTGACCCAAATTTAGACGTAAAATTTTTAGTTTGTTGTATCAATATTTCTGTAAAAACATATAAAATACTTTTTTTGAAAGCCATAAGTACTTTAAATGATGAGAAATGGAAACTACATTAGAATACATTAGAATATACAGCACAGAAACAGGCCATTTGACCCAACTGGTCTATACTGGTGTTTTGGTTTCCCCCACAAGTGGAAACATCTTCCCTATATCTACCCTATCAAAACCTTTCATAATTTTATCAGGCTTTAAAGCCCGCTTACCCTCCTCTTTTCAAGAGAAAAGAGTCCAAGTATGTTCAGCTTTTCCTGATAGGTATAACTTCTCCGTTCTGGGATCATCCTTGTGAATCTCCTTTGCACCCTCTCCAGTGTCCCTACATCCCTTCTATAACGTGGGACCAGAACTTCACACAGTATTCTAAGCGTGGTCTAACCAAGGTTCTGAAGAAGTTTACTATAACTTCCCTGCTTTTCATTTCTATCCCTCTAAAAATGAACCCTAATCCTGGTTTGCTTTTTTTATGGCCTTATTTACCTGGGTTGCTACTTTTAGTGTATTGGTATGTGTACCCCTAGGTCTCTTTGATCCTCTACTCCATTTAGGTTTTTATTTTCCAAGATGTATGTGATTTCCTTATTCCTTCTACCAAAATGTACCACCTCACACTTTTCTACATTGAAATGCATTTGCCATTTAAATGCCCATTCAGCAAGTTTATTAATGTCTTGCTGTAATTTGTTGCAGTCTTCCTCTGCATTAATTACTCCCCCCAATTGTGTGTTGTCCGCACATTTTGAAATTGTACTGCTGATTCCCGAATCCAAATGTTTAATGTATATTGAGAAGAACAGTGGTCCCAATACTGATCCTTGTGAAACACCACTGCCCACCCCCTACCAGTTTGAGTAGCTACCCTTTACCGCTACTGTCTGTTTTCTGTTTTGTAGCCAGCTTGCTATCCATTCTGCAATGCTCTGACCTTATTCATTAGTCTATTATGTGGTACCTTATCGAACGCCTTTTGGAAATCTAAATATATTACATCTACTGCATTACCCTTGTCTGCTCTTTCTGTTACCCCTTCAAAGCATTCAATGAGGCTGGTCAAGCATGACCTTCCTTTTTGAAATCCATGCTGACTATTCTATATTATGTTTTCTGTTTCCAGATGTTTTTCTATTACCTCCTTCAGTAAGGATTCCATTATTTTTCCTACCACCAATGTTAAACTGACAGGTCTATGGTTCCCTGGGCTTGTTCTATCTCCCTTTTTAAATATAGTTATAACATTAGCTATCCTCCGGTACTCTGGCATTACCCCCTTTTCTGATGAGTTATTATATATGTGTAATAGTGCCTCTGCTATCTCTTCCCTCGATTCTTTTAATATACGTGGAAGCAATCCATCTGGACCAGGGGTTTTATCCTGTCTGAGTTTTGTTAGTTTCTCGATTATATCTCCCCTTTGTATCTTAAATGTATTTATATTATTTTCGATCTCTTCTTCTACTGTCATGTCCACCTGATCTGTTTCCCTGGTGAATAGTGTGGCAAATTAATTATTTAATATTTCTGCCATTTCGCTGTCGCTGCCTGTGAGCTTATATCGTCCATCCCTTAGTGGTTCTATTCCTATTTAGATTTTTCTTTTGTTATTTATATGTCTGTAGAAAATTTCCTATTTCTTTTTATATTCCTTGGTAATTTAGTTTCATATTTCCTCTTGGCCTTCCTAATTGTTTATTTGACTATTTTCCTAAACTCTTCATATTCCTTTTTGTCACACTCTCCCTTGTTGTTTACATACTTAGTGAACGCCTCTTTCCTGAGTCACAACTTGTCCCTTATGTCTTTATTCATCCAATGTATCTCATTATTATTTAGCTTTGTCTTGCGTTTTAGCGTAATATATTTCTCCTGTACTCTATTGATCACTGTTTTAAATGTTTCCCACTGTTGCTATATCTCTTTGTTTGCCAATATTGTTTTCCAGTTTATTTTCCCAAGTTCATTTCTCATCCCCTCAAAATCAGCTGTTTTCCAATCTAATACCCTGGTTTTGTCATACTCATGTCCTTCTCAATCTTTATCTTAAACCTTATTAAGTTATGATCGCTATTTCCTAGATGTTCCCCTACTTGTATTTCTCTTACCTGCTCTGGTTCATTTCCCATTACTAAATCCAGCAGGGATCCCTCCCTTGTTGGGCCACTTACATACTGGGTAATAAAGGAGTCATGTCCACAATGAAGGAACTCCATTCCCTTATCCCCTTTACCTGCCTCTTCTAGCCAATTTATTTAGGGGTAGTTGAAATCCCCCATGATTATTACTCTATGTCTTTTACTCATTTCCCTAATTAGCTTGCATATATCTTCCTCTATCTCCCTTGCACTGTTAGGTGGTCTGTATAGTACCCCTATTTGTGTGATTAATCCCTTCTGATCTTTTATCTCTATCCACACAGATTCTGTTTCTATCTTACTGTTGGCTATGTTCCTTTTTTCTACTGTCGTGATGCTATCCCTAACGAGTACAGCTACTGCACCACTCTTTTTCGAATCTCTATCCTTTCTAAATATGTTATACCTGCAATGTTTAGTTGCCAGTCCTGTCCTTTTTATAGCCACGTTTCAGTAATGCCAATTATATCTGGTTCCTCACTATGAATTATTGCCTCCAATTCTCCTGTTTTATTTTGGATGCTGTGTACATTGCTTTACACACTATTTAATTCATTATTATTAATTGTTCCTCTCATTTTATTTTTGACAGTCTTTTCACACTTCTGTTCTATAATTGTGTTAATTCCCTGACCATTTATATTCTCCTTCTTTCTTACTTTTGTCTGGCTTGAGTCATTTCCTTCTGATCCCTCTTGCACTTTTGCTAGTTTAAAGTCTTTGCCATAGCCCTATTTATACTTTCCACTAGGACTTTGGTCCCTTTCCGGTTCAAGTGGAGCCCGTTCCATTTCTTAGAATTTACACTTTTTGTATAATGTTAGAATCATAATAGATGTTGCGAACGAGTTAATTTTTAAGTTAAGTGTGGGGGGCAACTGGACTGACACTCATGATTAACACTCAAGAGCAACAAAATGCAACCCTCAAGAATAGCAGCTAACGTGCAAGTTGCTTAAACTAGAGGACCTTGGTACCATCCCGGGATACTGATAAGAACTAACCAGTCACTTAAAAGGAATGTATTAATCATCCCACCTAACAAAATAACAAGCATCAGATAACAGGGGTCTTAAGGACAATGTGTATGTGCGCTGAGGCACGTACACCCCATGAGATGTTCACGTGAACCCAGCATGATTTCGACCAAGTGATCTCATGTCCGCACCATGATTGGACGAACATTGGTATAAGAGTTCCGATAACTTTGTGTACAGGGCCGTCCCGGGTCGCGGAGACAAGTATACAGGAGATGGGGCCGTCCTGGGTCGCGGAGACAAGTATACAGGAGATGGGGCCGTCCCGGGCTGCGGAGACAAGGATACGGGAGATGGAAGACTGAGAGCTAGAAACACGAAGATTGAGGATATCAGATGGAAGATTGAAAGCTGTAAGCAAGAAGACTGAAAGCATGAAGAATCAAGCTTATGTGCTGTAAAGACACAGTGTTGAACTCGAGATATCTACGGTGGTATTATTCTGTTGTAAGATCTGTTGATTGTACCGGCCTTTGGTCTGACCCATCGGGATATTGGGGAATAACGAACAAATAATAATAAAACAGTCTGATATCTGGTTGCAAACGGATTATGGCTGATTTTATTTTCTAACAGATTTGTACAGCTCCTTCCTGTCCCAGTATTGGTCCCATGAAGTAGAACCCTTCTTTCCCACACCAATTCTTTAGGCACGGTTAACTTTCCTAATCTGTTTCTCCCTATTCCAATTGACATGTGGCTCAGGTAAAAATCCAGAGATTATTACCCTCGAGGTCCTGTCTTTTAATTTAGCTCCCAACTCCTGAAACTCCATCGGCAGGACTTACTCCCTGTTTCTTCTTATGTTGTTTGTCCCAACATGGACCATGAAAACTATAACAACAACAAGATTACATTTGTATAGCGCCTTTCATGTCTGGAGGATGTCCCAAGGCGCTGGACAAAGTACAACATTTCAGACCCGAGCTGGGGTCAGGGAGGGAGAAGGGAGTGGAGGGGAAGGGGGTTGACCGATGGCATGGTCAAAGAGGATGGTTTTGAGGCGGGATTTGAAGGAGGCTAAAGAAGGGGCGAGGTGGAGTGATTGGAGGATGGAATTCCAGAGGTTAGGGGCTGAAGGCTCTCCCGTCAATAGTGGGGAGGGTGGGGCGGGGGACATGGAGCAGGCCTTTCTTTCCAAATTCCTCTTGAGCTGCTTCGTGATGTCCCTTACCCTGGCACCAGGTAGGCAACACACCCTTCGGGACTCTCGTTTTTGTCTACAGAGGATGCTATTTATTCCCCGAAGAATTGAATCCCCTATCACAACTAAATTTTTAATCTGCTCTTTCCCGCTTCGGACAGCCTTCTGCTCCACTGTGCCTTGATCTGCATTGTGGCTGTCCTCCACACAGTCATTCTCCTTGTGCTCACAGGAATCGAGTACCTCATACCTATTGGACAGTACCAGTGTCTGCAGAACCTCCATTTCTTCCTCTCCTAGGTTCCCACTACTCTGCTCACTGACTGTAGCACCCTTCCCTTCCTGTACCTGTGCTTTCCTATCAGGTGTGACCGAGTTCAGGATAAAACTATCCGAAAATTCCTCCTCCTTCCTTATTTCTCAGAGTTTGTCTAACTTACACTCCAGCTCAATGATTCTGAGCCATGATTCTGAGTGTGTCAAGCCAGAGACATTTCCTGCAGAAGTGATAGTCAGGCGCTGACTGCCTCAACCTGCACTTATGCTTGTTCTACTAAATGGAGATGGTGCAACAACTCATTGTTTTGTTCAGCCTCCAGTTGCCAGTCAAACTCTACATCTGACATCTCACTCCCTTGGCTTTCTCTTACCTCCATAACATTACTCCTCCTGGGCTGTTAAGGTTCTTGTGCACAACTTCACCATGCCTAGGCTTGATTATTTCAATTACCAGCTTCTACTGCAGACCATCCAGAACTCGCAACTCAAGTCCTCTTTAGCATTAGGTTCCGTGAGCCCAACAACCCTATCCTCACTCCTATTCTCTATGTTGGTCATTATTGCAAAATAACAGATGATTTATTTAGCAGAGAACAAAGCAATTTGCACTGTCTCTATTTATATTCCAGAGGTGTGAATCACTTTCACAGTAAAACACTTCAGATTCACACATTTTGAAATATAAATGCAGATCTTCTCAAAGTAGTTTCAATAGGTGGTCTCCAACCAACTTGCTTTATCGCAATGGGATTTAAATCTAATTTCTGGTGTATTTTTACTAGAGATGATTGCAATTATCTTGTGCATTTCTTCTTATTAAAGTATTATGTTATTTCTATTCAATATGTGCATTTATAGGGAGGTATTTCCAGAACAATACAAAAAAATGAACAGCTTTGATCTTTACAACATTTAATAAATTGATATCTGAATTATCTTTTAATATGTTACAACAGGTATCAAGTATCAGATTAAAAGATAATTTAGATAGCATCTCACTATAATTATCCTATGAAATTGCCCCTAAAGTGATCATCACTGACATGTCTCACAGTAAATCCCAAAATAAATTATAGAGCAATGGAAATTGCCTTCTACATGTCCCTCATCACCTCCATTCCACTGTTGGTGGCTGTGCATCCAGACACTATGCCTCTAAATTTTGGAATTCTGCCATAATTCCTCTGCTTTTAACCCTCCTTTTCCATCTTGAGATCGCACCTGAAGATCTTACTCTTTGCTAGTACTTACAGTCATCTCCCCTCTCTCCTGGCTTGGTGTCAAGCTCCACTAATCTTAAACTCTCCAAAACACTACCCATGTGAAGGGCATTATATAAATGTGCGTAATTGTTGGCACGTATCTGCATCTAAGAATTTCTAAGTCTATAAGGTTAAGTCTCTCAAATTTCAGGAAAATGTGGACCACAAGCAAATAATTCTGCCTGTTCAGGAGGACATTAAAGATCCTCAGGCACAATTTGAAAAGAGTAGGGAAGTTCTCTCATATGCCGGCCAACTATCCCAAAATAAAATTAGTCTTATACCTCATGGCTGTTTTTGGCTCATTACTGTGTGCAAATTGGTTGCAATGTTTGTCGACAAAATACAAAGTCTCTACAATACGTGGAGTCCTGTAGCTCAGTGGTTAGAGCACTCGCTTTGCAAGCGAGAGACCTGAGTTCAATTCCAGGCAGGGCGAAACCTTGGGCAAGTTTCCTTACACCACACGCCTAATAATAATCCCTCCAAAAAAACAAAAACAATAATAAATTGGTCATTTTCAATCTACGACTGTTTGTGGGACATTGCTGTGCGCAATTGGCTGCCGCGTTCGCCCACAAATATACAGTCAATTCACTTTACAGTGTGTTCTGTGAAGCGCTTTGGGTCGTCCTCCCGACGTGAAAAGCGCTATATCAAATGCAAGGATTATTATTATTATTATTATTATATAATTTACAGTAAGTCCTGTGAAGTTCTTTGAAACATCTTGTTGATGTTATAAGATACTATATCAAAACAAAGGATTATATTCATTATTATCATAAACAAATACTGATAACTTGTAACTCCAGGAGAAACTGGCTTAGTGAATAGTTATCCAGCGGTGCGAGTTAGGCATATGTATGAATATATAAATAAATGCATCTGGGATATCAACAGCCTGATGATTTAAGTCAGGGGCGAGTTATCAGGAATTTACTGTACATATGTGTTCATTTTATTTCTAATAAAAAAAACAATATTTTAACGTACAGAAGTACGTTGCAGTATTAACAAACATTCAAAGGTAAAATTGGTCATGTAAATA
Source organism: Callorhinchus milii (assembly GCF_018977255.1). Lineage (NCBI taxonomy): Eukaryota > Metazoa > Chordata > Chondrichthyes > Chimaeriformes > Callorhinchidae > Callorhinchus > Callorhinchus milii. Next base: position 36,726,884 of record NW_024704745.1, on the reverse strand, counting down.
CTCATACCTTTATCGTATTAAAAATAGCTGCAGACATTGAAAGTTTTAAAAAAATTGCTTCACTTTTCTTTTTACAGATTTCTGCACTTAAACCAAACCTTGCATTAAGTGGCATATCTTTGCTACAAGGAGATCATAGATTCTCCTGAAATGAAGTACCTCAACTGAAATAAAATGTAGGCAAGTCAAGATTTTTTTGTTTACAAGCAAACTGATTTCTTTTTGCTAAACTGAGAAACAAGTAACAATGGCCTGTGATTTTAATCAGTATTTCCTAAGGTTGAATATTTCACAGTATCTTGTCAAACGCATGGATTGTTTATACATCATTAGTGTAATTGCACACACGAGCCCTGTTCATGGATACCTAGCTGCACATTCAATGCTAATTTTACGATTCCATTAATCACTGATTAATTTGCAAGTCTAAAACAGCAAGCTTAGATCTCCACTCTAGATCTGAACATTTTTTTGATCGCAAAGACCAAAAGAATCAATGCCATCTGCCTAACTGTTGGATGAAAATAATCATGTCTTGTCACAGTGCCATAGCAGAAAATTTAATTTTCATTTCTGTAGAACAATGCTATATATTCTAATATATATATATATATATATATATATACAGAGGTGGAAATATACTTCAAATAGTTTCATTAAACATAAAACACAAAAATGTGATTTTGATGGAACTTATTCCTTTTCTTTAATGATGCTTTTATTCTCAGCCGAGTGTCTGACACATGGGGGAACCCATCACCATGCTTAAGAGCATCAAAATCTGACTGAGAGTTTCATTTACCCAACCGAAACATGGAAATTTGCGTGTATTGGAATGGAATGCGTACTCTCCTTGGATAGATGCATCCTTCTTACCTAATTCTAGAGAATATTAACCGCAGATGGCAAGTCTCATACATCATTGCTCCCCCTTACATCTGCGACTTCCTAACTCCCTTCCATCCTGCTTGCTCCCTCTGCTCAGTGGGCTTCACGTCCCCCGCCTTGCTCACCCCACTATTGACGGCAGGCCTTCTGCAACTCTGGCCCCACCCTCTGGAACGCCATCCCACAGTCCCTCCGCCTCGCCCACTCCCTAGCCTCCTTCAAGTCCCATTTGAAGACCCTCCTCTTCAACAGTGCTTTTGATAGCCTTGCTTCCCCCCATGCCCTTCACCTTCCCTGATCCTGACCCCCAGCTCGGGTCTGAAACTCTGCCTGTCCAGGGCCTTGGGACGTCTTCCCGAGGTGAAAGGCACTATACAAATGTAATTTTGTTGTTGTTGTACACTAATGTATAAAAACCTATTGCACATGACGTATTAAGTATTTTGTTTACTGTATATACCAGTAACAAGATGCATATTGACTGAAGTCTTACAGTGGTACTAAGTCATTGATATACAGCTCAGATGGTGTAAATACTAGGTAATGGCATACATTTTATTGAAAACATTGTTTTTATTCTGATCAGTTCTCATTTTATAGTCCATATAGTAGTTGTAAATGAGCTCTAACTAGGTGATGTAACTATATGTAATTCTGAAACATATTTTGCTACCATATGTTCTATCTAGCTGTCGTTTGCCTCTTGGAACATCACTTTATTTATAGAGGAATGAACCACATGATTCAAATTGTAGCATTTAAAGCCCTTTTATATTCTTGCAAGGAAAGGTTTAACCATAGCACTGATAACATAGCTGTCTCATTTGGTAACCTCTGAGTCAGAGGTTTGTAGGTATATGACCAACATTGTAGAAGCTACATCATGTAGGACACAGGGTTGGAGTTGGCTACCATTTCCCAAATATCCTGTTGACACTCACTGTCTCAGCTCACACATGAATAATAGCCACTTGGGCAAATTGCATTAAGGGGCCTAGCCGAAGTTTTACATCAAGAGTCAACAATTTCAGCAGAGTAAGGAAGAAACAAATACTGCGAAAATTTTCAAATGTACCTCCCTTATTGAAAAATTAAAGACCATAGATTAAAATGCTATCAGCAAATGAAATTGATCACTACATATCCATCAGCGCTTTAATGACATATTCCCCTTGACATATCATTTTGGTGACAAGTGTGGATTTGGTAACACAACTTCATTAAATTAGAGTCAATTCATGGATACATTTGAGCAAGATAAGATTAATTTAATGCATTATTTGAACTGCATTTCATAGTTTAACAATTTAAACGGACTTCCCATTTGATACAGACACTAGTTCATGGGCACAAGTAAAATTGGAAGAATCCTGGATTGATTATATGTCTCATTGATTTACCATCATATAACACACTTAAAAGGTAGAGACAATGTTCTCACATATCAATTACATTTTTATGAACTAAACATTGAATTAGTTATGACAAGGTGCACATAATTTTCCAAATCATTTAGAAGACAGTCCAAAGTAAATTAGCAATCCAAATAACTAGATACCTTCTAGTGCAATTTAAATGTAAATGTCCTTTAATATCCAATTTTTTTGAAAACTTAATCATAAATTAGTTTTGGTGAAGGGTTATGAAGACTACTTTAAATGAATAAATTATTGCAAATGGAAATTTTAATTTCCATTAAAAACTGCCATCATCACGCCCACCCTGAAAAAACCCTCCCTTGATGCGTCGCAGCTATCAAGCTACCGGCCCATCTCCAACCTCCCCTTTCTCTCCAAGGTCTTGGAAAGAGTTGTCGCCTCCCAACTGCGCTCTTTCCTCTCCACCCATTCTCTTTTTGAACCCCTTCAGTCAGGTTTCCGTGCTGCTCATAGCACAGAAACTGCCCTGGTCAAGGTCACCAATGATATCCTGACCATCTGTGACCAGGGCTCCCTCTGTCTCCTCGTCCTCCTCGACCTATCGGCAGCATTCGATACGGTCGACCACGCTATCCTACTCCACCGCTTGTCCTCCCACCTCAACCTTCAAGGCACTGTCCTTGAATGGTTTAGCTCTTACCTTTCCCACCGTCTTCACTTCGTCTCAACGAATGGCTTCTCCTCCACCCCCCGTACTGTCTCATGTGGTGTCCCTCAGGGCTCTGTCCTCGGTCCCCTCCTCTTCACCCTCTATATGCTCCCCCTCGGTGACATCATCCGCAAACATGGGGTTAACTTCCACATGTATGCGGATGACACCCAACTCTACCTTTCCTCCTCTACTCTCAACTCCACGACCACCGATGTCCTGACAGCCTGCCTGTCCGACATCGAGTCCTGGACGAGAGACAACTTTCTTCAGCTCAACGTGCGAAAAACCGAGGCCCTCCTGATTGGCTCACGTCAGCGCCTCCGCACCTCAGGCGCTGACACCATCAGCATCCAAGGCTGCACTCTCCACCTCTCAAAGCCAGTCAGGAACCTCGGCGTTTTGTTCGACCCTGAGCTGTCCTTTCTCCCTCACATCCGCACCACAACTGGCACCGCCTTCCATCACCTCCGGAATATCGCCAGATTACGGCACTACCTCACCCCTCACGCTGCTGAAACCCTGGTTCACGCCTTTGTCACCTCAAGGCTGGACTATGGGAACTCTCTCCTCGCCGGCCTTCCCGGCACCTCCCTCCACAAGCTGCAGGTCATTCAGAACTCTGCAGCTCGTGTACTGTCCCGCACCAGGCTTCGGGACCACATCACTCCCACCCTCGCTCGCCTCCACTGGCTCCCCATCCCCCAGAGGATTGATTTCAAGATCCTCATCCTCACCTACAAGGCCATTCACGGCCTTGCTCCCTCCTACCTCTCCAACCTACTATCCCCCTACCTACCTGCCCGTACCCTCCGTTCCTCTGGCTCCGGTCTGCTCCACGTCCCCCGCCCCAACCGCCCTACTATCGGTGGTCGGGCCTTCAGCCTCTCAGCCCCGAGGCTCTGGAACTCCATCCCCCAGTGCCTTCGCCTTGCTTCCTCCCTTTCCTCCTTCAAGGCCGGTCTCAAAACCTTTCTCTTTGACCGTGCCTTCAGCTCCCCTCTCGACTCTCTTCCTCCTCCTCACTCCCTCCCTTCCCTCCCCTCACCCTGACCATTTCCCCCCTCCTCTCTCCCTCCCTTCCCTCCCCTCACCCTGACCATTTCCCCCCTGCTCGGATCATGACCCAACTGTGCAGCGCCTTGGGACGTCCTCCTGACGTGAAAGGCGCTCTATAAATGGAATCTTGTTGTTGTTGTTGTTGTTGTAACCTATATACTGGGGTGCTGTCCTTTGGATGAAATTAAAACTGTTGTCCCACCTGCCTGTTCAGGTGGATGGACGCTAAAGATCCCATTACACTATTCAAAAAAGGAAGTTTCTCTCAGTGTCCTGACCAACAAGCTCCAAATAAAACTGAATGTATTTCATGGTGGTTTGTGGAATATTGCTGTAGGCAAATTGGTTGTCATTTGCCTACAAAATACACACATTCTCACTTTACATCATGTGAAATGCTTTGAAACATCTTCCTGACATGAAAGACACTATAACACATTCATGTATTATGTAATATTTTTGCCCACAAAATATACAGTCAATTCACTTTACAGTATATTCTGTGAAGCACTTTGAGATGTCTCAAAGACGTGATAAGGCACTATATCAAATGCAAGGATTTATTATTATATTTGACTTAAATGTAATTGAATAATGTTACACAACTATAGTTAACATGGGATCTTTATACAAAATACATAACTAGTACTAGTGTATACTATTAGTTCGTTAGTGGGTAGATAGATTCAATTCAAAATCTTTATCTCTGACCACTAGTGAAGATTATAATTGTATTATAATTGTGAGGTCTGTAGGGGTAAATATTGTCTTTTATATTTTCTTGATTATACAACTCCACAAGCTCAAAATCATCATCATAGCTCGCATTCTCTCTCTGAGCCCATCAACACCATCCTCGGCAGGCTTCACTTGCTCAGTATTCCCTTGTGGATTGACTTGAATAACCTAAGTATCTCCATGACCTTGACCCACTTTTTCTTTGCAATCACCTGTGCTCCTACTTCCTCCAGTCTGTCAACTGTGAACTAAACCCGGCTTCATTTCCATTACATCATCAGCGGCCAAGCTTTCAGTCATTTCCTTCCACTCTCTAGAACTCTAGTCCCGAGGCCACACTCTCTCCCTCTTTGCTCTCAAAACTTAATTAAAAAGCTATCTCTTTGACTGCATTTTGGGTCAATTTCTACCTACCACCAATATCTTGTATCTTGCTCAGACTTCCACTCCATGTCTATTAAACACTTTGAGACATTCTTCTACATGAAAGGCATTATATAAAGTACACATTGTTGTAAAATTGTATTCACTTGTAACACACTTGGAATACATAAATAGTGGTGATAATTGACAAATCGTAGAAGTTCATTTGATAATACAATATCAGTAAGTTATTGCACCATGTGGATTAGTTTTGTTTAAAAATGTAGTTTGGTTTATATTTTGATAAAAGTTCTTATGAATTGCACAATTATTTTTGTTACTTTAGTAGTTTTACTACTGAATGATAGAGACAAAATTAATTCCTCCTTTAGGTTAAATCTTAAGTAGGAAACCTGTGTTCACCAGTTCTAATCAGGCTCCACTAGCTCCCCATAACCGAACGGATCGATTTCAAGTCCTCACACTCATTTTCAAATCCCTTCATGCCTCTTCGACCTACTTATCCCGCAACCCACAACCCGCTTCCTTTGCCTTGCTCTCTGTTTCCCTATCTTCAGTTTGGGCCTGAAGACCTTCCTATTCAACCGTGCCTATGGTCACCTCCCACTCCCCCCGGCTCCACATTGTGCTCCGCCACTGTCAAGCGCTCTGGAGTGTATACTGCATGAGGGGTGCTATGAAAATACAAGTTGTTATTGTTGGTGTTGCAACCACAATAAGTTAATAGTCTTGAGCTAAGAAGGAACTGAAGAATTGGTCTGATCTTATTTTTTTTACAATGCATTAAAACAAAATTAACCAGATTCAATGTCTTCTGGCATATCTTAAGATACACTCAATTTATTAGTAAAGACTCAAACTTTGGCACCAATACTAGTGAACATTTCATTTCCATAGATTCAGTTAACTTATTAATTGCTTCTAAAGAATCAACTATTCAATATTTGCAGATGCATTGTCATGGACTGCCATATTTTTATTAACGCCAGCCTGTACAATCCCTGTTGTCAGTTACTGTGTTCAGGGCACTGTGTGATTTCATCCGCATTTTGTTAAAAACAACATTTTTACTCATATCTTAGAGCAATGACAGCCCACAAAAACAATCCATTGCTGATGATAGTTCATGTTACAGTTGTGGATTGCTTCATATGAAATTGTATGACATTGCTTTCTTCTATTTTCCCATAGAACGTGGCAAGGTGTATGGCTTTCTTTATTCTGAAACCATGTAAACTGAAAAGTGCCATTTAATGTTCACAACTTATTTGATTAAGCAAAAAAAAATAAGTCTGTAATTTTATTCAAGGGATCTCACAAATGTTTATTCATAAACATTCATGAATTATCTATAATCAATTCAGCCCAAGAGTTCCACTATTGAATACAATCTCATAATAGGCAAGGAATAGGATACTGGGAAGTATGGCTTTTTCATACTGTGAAGGTGGACTATATCGCTTCCACGGTCAGCATTATCATTTTTAATTTGAAACTAATGGTTTCTAATAAATTCATATGTCTAAAATCATACATAAATAAAACTAATGGTTTAAATGAAGAGAAGAACTGGACTTCTTCCACTGTCCCCCCAACCATTCATTTAAAGTCAGTTTCATTCCGATAAACAATCCCTGAAGTTTATCTTTTCCAAAATAAATTTTGTATTGGGCAATGATATGTGTGTGTGTGTGTGTTTCTGTGTGTGTGTGTTTGAGACACAATCAAAGGTTAGTAAAATGGCTAACAACATTTTAAAACCAAATCAACTGTTTCCATATTAATCCACATTGGGACTTTGAGCTCACAGTCTAGCCTGACATGCTAGTGCAATACTGGGAGAGTGCTGCTTTACCTGAGGTATCAACGTTCACATTAAACATCCAACTGAGGTTCCATTTTTCTGTTCACCTAAATGTTAAAGATGCCGTAACACTGTCAATATGAAATGGGATTGTTTTTCCAGGGTCCTGCCATCAATTCTTCAGATAATTCATTTCATAGCTATCATTTCATAGTTGTGTCCAAACTGGCTACTACATTTGCCCACAAATATATACCTACACTTGACCTCAATTATCTGTAAAGCATTTTCAAATGTTTCAATAATATAGGCATCTGTCAAATACAATGACTATTATACTCCCAATTTTCACTCTAAATTTATCCTTTACACTGAAGGCCACGTGTGGCTCATGAAGATGTCCATTTAAAGACTTATTCAGGGAAATGAAGCGCTGAAGGGAACAATAGAGTTATATTTCTTTCACATGTATGAAATTATCCATAACTAGTTGTAGAATTTCTGAACATTAATAGATGGGGTGATTCACTGAAAAGAGATTTTAAAAATGTAGCATTTAATATATAAGTTATATACTTTACGTCTGGGCACATCTTTACAGAGGAAAAACACATACATTGTATAATGAGAGGAAAAATAAAGATAGAGGATAAAGTGGGGCTGGAGATCAAAATTTTCCTCCCACATGGTTAATTGATATGAGCAATTTTACAGAGGGCCATGTCATATCTTGGAAGTCTCAATGTACTTCACAGGATTTTATTGGAGATTGTAGCAATTATGTATTTGCAGGCAAAATAATTGATGCTGCTACATCATAGCCTTTTTGAAACCTGAACTGCTAAGTTGATGCTGCTACATCATAGCCTTTTTGAAACCTGAACTGCTAAGTATCTACTTTAGCTAGTAGATCTACTTTCATCACTTCCATACTAGACTATACCAACTATATGCTCACCGGACTTTCCAACTCTTCCCTCCAAAAGCTGCAGACCATCCAGAATTCTGCTGCTTGTGTCTCTCACGCACTAGGCTCTGTTAACCAATCACCTCCATCCTTGCCCAGCTCCACTGGCTCCCCATCCCCAGAGGATTGAGTTCAAGAACCTCATTTTAATTCTTAAATCCCTCCACGGTCTTGTCTTACCCTCCTTCTGCCCCATTCTTAAACCTATCATCCCGCCGCTCTCTTTGGTCAGCAGGTACTGGCCTGCTTCACCTCCCTCACTCGGCCTCCTTCACCTACCTACTCGATTTGCCCCACCATTGGCAGTTCAGCCTTCAGCCTTTCTGTCCCCACTCTCTGGAACTCCATCCTGGAGTTCCTTCCTTCATCATGTAGAACATTCCTCTGAGAAAATAGTGGTTGGGGGTGGGGTGGGGGAATAAATTCAGTAACTTCATATAACCTGAATAACCCTTTTAGTGATCACAGAATGGAGGCACAATTGTAGCCTGTGGCAAATTACAGAACTGCAGTACAAGATGCCAATTTAAAAGAAAAATTGTATGCATTCTTATGGTCTTCATCCTGAACAATCACAGAAACAAGGAGCAAGATTCAAGTTAAATTCATTGTTAATTGGATATAAATTCCCAGTGAAAATTTGGTAATTTGTTTAGTTTATCATTAAAGGAATATGGGTGGCATGGGTAGATGGCATTCATGAAACTCTGTCTGGTTTGTGTACTCTTAAGCATGGATTGGTCAGACACCCTGCTGATCAAAATGAATGCCCCCACATTGGATAAATGCATTCTTATGCTCTTAATCTTGACAGGCTAAGTTAATTGTGAGAATTAATGAGAACATCCTATTATAAGCATATTCCACCAAAGCCAGTAATATTTGCTATAGAAGCCAATATGATCCTTTTGCCCACTGAGGTCATTAAATTCTCTAATAACTCAACAATCCCCGGCTTTTCCAATTTAGAATCCCCTTTAATTAGATCATATTACAGTTTTGCCGGTCACATTAAAACTATTTAATTTGGGGCTTTTTTGTAATCACATTGCAAAACAAACCTAGCTTCTGTTTCATTGAATAACAGAAGATTTGTTATTACCTCAGAATATTGTACAAGACATTTGTGAAGGAACTATAGGAAGACTAATATGCTGCCCAAGGAATTAATGATATAGACCCACTCAAAAAGCTATTAAAAAGAACCACAAAAGTTTCTGATGATCTATACATTAATATCTTTACATGCTTTACTGAAAATATCATATGATCACAGTGCAATTGCTCAGGAAGTCTGGCAATCATTATGAAGCAGCTGACAGCAGGTTTGAATACATTTATCATATAGACCTATTTTGCCAAAAGCCAAAAACTTTGAAGAGTCATCCTAATTACGGGCAGTCACTAAAATGAAAATCAATATAATCATTCAGAAAGAATGTAACCTTGGAGCCATGTGTCTAAATTAAGCACTATCTTACAAAAAGCACAGCTGATTGGCATCTAATTGGTACGAAATATCAGGACAAGTGGAGAAACTATTTAAAGATTTCATTATGTTTTGCTACAGTTAATAGGAACATGCCACTGATTAATATTACAAGCATTTACATATTACAGTGTTAAATCAGCCCATTAGTCAGAATTATTCTATTACTTTTGCAATGGAAAATTCTAGATGTTACTATGAAGCTCATTAACTTTGTTAATGATAGCATTGCATCACAGAAATGATAGAAATCAATAATAGTTAAAGAAGAACATTGTCAGTGTAACTCTCAAAATCTTAGGCCATTAATACAACACACTTTGATTCATTATCAACAGTATTTCTGCAATAAAATCAGTTAACTTACGTCTAAGCGAGTAAATTGTCTATTTTATCAACAATTCACAACACAGTCTGGTATTTGATTGACACTAATGGTGCATTTTATTACTTTTGTACCTTGTGTTCAATTGCTTCATTTATTGAAATGTATAACATTCATTATATGAGCGGCATACCAATCCACTTTGAAAGTGTTGTTGAAAAATTTCCCACCAAAAGCAAGAAGAAAACCCATAGCCCACATCAAGACAGCTCCTTTTCCTGTAATTAACCACATAGAGGACTGAATCTTTACTCTTTCAGCCTGTGACCTAATCAGATTGCTTCCAATCATAAAACCTATGGTATTGTAACATTATAATTAGAATTTGCTAATAAAATTATTGTACACTCAGGAATTCCCTTTCCTTTCCAAATATTAGGCCTTTAATACACAGGAAAAGTTTGCATACAAATATACATATACTACATATTACAGTAAATTCTGTGAAACACTTTGAGACGTTTCAACAATGTTATGAGGATCCCTATCAAATGCAAAGATTATTATTTCTGTAGTAATACAAATTGGACACTTCCATATTGTAGATTTTAGCTCATACGTGGAAACTGGGGGCATGGATTGATCCAAAAATGTGTTAATACTGTTAGGAACAAATATCAGTCTTGGTTCAGTCAGCTAAACTGTAGAATGGGGAAGGAGAGAGTGAAAATGTAATTTTTCCTCACCGGATGGTACCTGAAATATAATTACAATACAAAACCAGTTAAAAGTTATTCTAGCAGCTAAAATTTAAGAAAATAGTCCACTTGTTCAGAGTCAACACCCCACTAATCATCAAGCTCAACACAAAATGGCAGAAGACTAACATTAAAGGGATGTTCTGTCTCAAAGTCATTTAGTTTTACACCCAAATAAAAATGCTAATTTTGCCCATATACTGATGACTAGAAACAGTAAACAGTTAACAATAATCATCACATTAAAGTTATGAAATGCTTCTTGTATGCTCTCCTTCCTTTTGTGAATGCTATGTGTGACACAAACAAGCCTTGCGATTGTAGCTCAAACAAATCCTCAGGGTAAATTGTGCTTGTGAACATTGTGCACAGGAATAATTGGAACCTTAAAGTTCAAATGTTTCCAATTTATTACATAGTCAGCAAGGCAAGTGAGGGAGTTCAGAAGAATAAATATTAAAGTCAGTAAGAAGCAGTTCCTGTATGTAAAATGGGCTAACTAGGTAGAGATTAAAAAGACCACATACAATTTAGTAATGATGCATAAATAATAGGAAAATAATCAAAAGGCACACACTGTTAGTCTAATAGATGGTTTTAATGGTTGGGATAACAGATGCTGGAAGGCATTACTTGGAATCCCAGTTTGTGAACATACAATCATATATTCAGTGCTTGGAACCCACATTGATTGATATGCAGAGAGGTAAGAAGACACTGCTCAATCTCCACACCTCCAGCTGTTGGAATCATCATTCAGGATGTGTAATCAAGCTATGGGCAGGAAGATCATGGCAAAGCACTCATGCGTTGTATGCTGAGCTGTGATGCTCACCAAGAAGCTTGCAGGGAGTTCCCGGTATCTGCAGTCAACAACAACAACTTGGATTTATATAGCGTCCTCCACGCCAGACGGCGTCTCAGAGCGCTTTACAGTAACGGATCCCGGGAACAAGCCAGGGGGAGGGGGAGGAAGGTGACCAAAGGCATGGTCAAAAAGAAAGGTCTTCAGCAGAGACCTGAAAATGGGAAGGGAGGGAGCAAGACGAAGGGAGTGAGGAATGCAATTCCAGAGCCTCGGAGCATAGTAGCTATGAGATATATCTACATCCACCTAGAGAGGTTCAAACCTGTGTTAACCAGATGTCAAATGACCAACTTGTGACTATCCTTGGGTGGGGTGGGGGGGGGGATGATGGGCGGCTCGGGGCTACTTTGAACTCAACTGGTTCCAAGGTGATATACTTGGCAATGGAATGTCAAAATCAAATCAACCCTGTGTGGCAGTTTTGGTAAACTGATTCCTGAGACAGATGGTTTTGTAATACTCCAGGGAACTTCTGATGTCATCCAGCCTAGCTCATCATTAGGACTTGGAGTCACTGAGGATAAAATTATTCTCACTCAGCTTCAGTTAACCCTGCAAATCAAAGAATCAATGGATATGGTGGTCCTAACTGGAAAATCACCAATAAACTTGTCAGATTGTACATTCAGTGGAAAGCTATGCAGTTTTAGCTGGTTAAATTCCATCAGTATCCCGACACACAAGCAGGGTCCCCAATCTTTGGGTCTTGCCAACTTGTCCCTAATGTTGTCTGGAATTAGGCTGCAAGAGAGATTACACAGTCTATTCCAAACTTGGGAGTTTCGATCGAATTTCGATCTCTAGGTGGCATATGTGGAACTCTGTCTGGTTTCGATATGCTTAAGCATAATAATTGGTTTCCACATGTGGCAGACACCTGAATAACCAAAGTAAAATAGTTCAATTATTACAGAGAGCATAGATCTGCAATGGAAACAAAACAATTCTAAAGACTATATTTTCCCACATGAGTGAGTGGTGATGATTCCTCGATTGTTAGTACATTTGCAGAGTTTGTCAGGAAAGCTTGTCTCGCTCTCACTGAATAGAAATTTGCCAACTTTGAAGAAAAGGTGAGCTCTCAAACCAATTATAGCTGGGTGTAAGTGATATTACCAAGAGTATATGAAATCAATATACAGTACCAGATCGAATAGGGTTTATTTGACATTCTGACCCAAGTTCATGCATAAGGCAATTAAACTTGTGAATAGACCTTTAAGTGTCAGGTGCTGCCTACGGATTATATTCTTCACTCTTCCCAAATAATTGGAAAGTCTGCTAAACTGCTAGTTCTCAACCACTTTTTCTGTAAAGCATTGTGGAGGAGCTAGTCCACAATTTGGACTAGTGTAGTGTGCTGAGCTGCAATCAACTGCACAATATTGTACTTTGCTGCAATCCAAATGGGATCAGTGTTGGAGCTTGTGTGCTGATGGAGCAGCAGAGGGTAATGAGGGAAAAGAGGCTGCAGCTGGCCTCAGGTTCTCCCAAGTCAGATCTTCATGGGGGAGAAGCAGTCTGTGCAGTGAATTAGACTGCTTCCAGATGTTGTAACCGAGATATGTAATTGTACAAGATTTGGCATTCAAATCCTTGCTCACAGTATGCCAGTTGATGGCATTGCAACTTATCGCATTACTAATTTTTTATTGGGTTATTTCAGGCAGCTGCTGAGGATTTCTCCAAGTTGAGTCAGGCATCAATAAGTAGTTATGGTGATGGTGTCCATTGCACAAGAATCTGTCATACTGATCTTGCATTTCTTTTGATACAGCACCTTATTACATCAAGATCTATGTTGAGAACAGACAAAGGATACATATCAGTGGCAACAATACTTCCAAAGATATTAGCAACAAAAACAACTTAAGAAAATAAGAATTTGCTTGGCAAAAGAAGACCAAGTCCCATCTAGTTCGCCTTCCACCATCCTGGCAGTCGCTTGACATATCGTGTCCCAAACTATATTCTGTATCCCGAGATATTATTTTCTAGCATAAATCTATCTAATTTGTTCTTGAAACAAATGATGCTTTCTGCTTCCACCATCTCCCTCGGGAGCCTATTCCTGAAGTAGTGTCTCGGCAGATTTGTTTTGAACTTATCCCCTTCAAGAGCAGGCTGTGTCCTCTAGTTCTATTACTACTAATAATAATTATTCTACTGTTCAGTACAAGCTTTTCAGTACTAGAACTTGCACTTATATAGTACCCTTCATGCGGGTAGCATCCCAGAGTGCTTAACAGTGGTTGAGGTTTGACGCTGGAAAGAGAGAAGTGGCGAAAAACATAATCAAAGAGGAATGAATGTCTTCAGGTGTGATTTGAAGATGGGCAAAGAGAGGGCAAGACAAAGGGATTGAGGTATGGAGTGCCAAAGTTTTGGGGCAGAATGGCTGAAAGTGCGGTCGCTAATGGTGGAGCAAAGCGGGCGCGTGACGTGTAGAGGACCTGAACCAGCTGAGAGAAGACAGCAATTTGTGGGTGGTGAGCAGATTAGACAAGTAGGGAGTTGCAAAGATATGAAGTAATTTGAAAGTGAGAGTGAGGATCTTAAAAACAATCTGTTCTGCAACAGCAATCCATTGGAGCCTTTTAAGGATTGAGGTAATGGGAGTACACAGCCTGTTATCGGTAAGGATATGGGCTGCAGAGTTTTGTGTCATTTGAACTATATTTATAGTGGAGCTGGGGAGACTGGCATTGGAAAAATCGAGGTGACAAAAGCATGGATGAGGCTATCAAGAGTTCAAAGGAAGCTTGATTTCATTCATTCAACTGTGAGCACACCCTACATTATCCCAACGGCAGAAGCAAGTCAAAGAGATTTTACTCCTTTAATGTACAAATGATTTATGACCTTTGGTTGAGGATAATCCATGTCAATGCTAAATATTTAGTAGTCACCCATGATGTTTCCATATGTTGAATATCATATGTGTAAGATTTCTTTGAAGCTCTGGCTCTTTTGAATGGCTGGATCATTAAAGGTACAGAATTCATCCTTTCTCTTTGGTTATTCCTCATCTATGGCATTCACAGACACAATCTAAAGTAGATTTGCAGAATCATACCATGAATTATAATCTCCTGAAGGCCAAGGTGCTACATGAACTGTAAGCATTCTTATTGTTACTTTTTCATCAAATATTGTGCAAGAAATTATAACTTTGACTTAAACACCAAAGACAAAGAATCATGCTAGATTTATGGTTACATTCTTCACAAGGGTGTTGTACCATTCTAATTGAGTGATTAACTGAATTATCACTGCAGCTCTAACAAGTACAAATAACTGAAATGATAAAGAATTCAACACAATACTGCATGTAATCTGCATGAATATGATTTCAAATATCACTACTTTAATTGTTTGAAGGGCCCAAAAGGAAAATAATTATATATGAAAGTGATTTAATTCCAAATAATATGTAAACAAATCCTATTTTCTGTTTGTAATCCTGTGTATTGAAATTACTTTTGAATTGTTTAAAATAAATGCATCATCAGCCTCAAATCCTCTTTGAAGCTAAGATAAACTTGTAATCGTATATATAAGTCATTTGTCAGAGGTCTCATGTGATTACTTGGCAATCAGACTTTCTGGTGTTGATTTAATAACTCTTCCTCAGAGCCTGAAAAACGATAGGAGTAGCTCTTCTGAACATGGCCAGCTGGTAGGCTATATACACTGTTAGCTGACTTAGGCTTTGCATGTCCTTATGAAAAATCCAATAGCACTTTCAAATTGCCTTATAAAGTGATGACTTGGAGCGATGTGGGCAGGAAGTTAATAACTAACTTCATATATTGAGCTTATGTCAAGATTAATGCATGTTTGTCATTAAAATGAAAAGTCCCAGCACTGGGAATAGTACAGTGATAATCCATTAATTATTGCTTCTACACATTTTAACTGAATTGGGACATCCAATAGTCATTTTGGAAGGCTGAAATCTACGTGTATAAACTCTAGCATTACATATTTGACCATATGGCATGAAGATTAAAGGGTAAATCAAATAAATGATTATTTCAAATTTCTATGTATACCTTTAAATGCATGAAAGGATGCCTACCTTGAATATTCTACTTCTAAATTATTTTCATATTTATATTCCCATGCTCTTTTCCCTTTCACTGTCATTCAATTTCAAGATCCTCACATTAATTTTCAAATTCCTTCATGCTCTGGCCCTTTCTTACCTCTGACCTGCTTACTCCCCTACCCACTAGCTGCTGACTCCACTTGACTGGCTCCAGCCTCCTACATGTTCCCTCGTGATGATGGATTTGTGAAGCTCTTATAATGTCTCAATACCATTTTGGTATTGCATTTTTCGATTAAATCGTTAGGGAACCTCAGTGAATTCACAAATTCCTCAGAAGTATTGGGATAATATAAATTGCTAATTTTTCAGATAATTCATTTTGTTCAATACTTTAATTGTTTTGTTTATCATTGCACCAAACCTCCATTTAGAGCTATTTCCTACAATAGAGGGAAAAAAACTTCCTAGAGGGCACTCATACGACTATCCATCCAGTTTCTGCAGGTCAAACACAATTTTTGTCATTAGAAATAACATGTCAAATATATCCTGAAACTAATCTTGTCTGGAAATTTAGATGACAAACTTTGGTTTTCTGTGATGTTTGATATGGTCTGAACTTATCAATGAGATAATTTTCTTCAAATCACACACCCACATGCCATTCTCTGTTCTTCTTTTGAACATTACTTTCTCTAATCTTTTCTAATTGATGGCAAGAGTTGGCATGTAATCGCACAGTCAAAACAAAGTTTTGAGTCAAAACGAAGCCACCTGAGGAAATTTTGATGTTTTAATCCAGAAGTCATGGATTTTTTCTATGGTGCCACATGTTGTTCTGCAGTTGTCAGGTCAATTGTCTATAGAAATATAAATACAGTTATAACAAACAAAGAGTTTGTTGGGAAGGTATGAGAGAAATGCTCCAGATCAGTGAAGATCATTGCTCTCTAAGGAAAAATATTGATATGGAAATCACCTAAATTTTCCTGATGGTTCAATCAATTGACAGTCAGCAGCATGGCTGCAAGGAAAATCATACTTAATACACCATCTTGAAGGCTTGTCCTATTTGAGTGGTATCTTCACCGAGAGTTCAGTCAGATGAAAATGTATCAAGGTTCATAAGTTATTGCTTTGTGAAGTCCAATACAGTTTTGTTGTACAATTTCACTGGGTATCCCCACCCAACATCATTGTGGGAATATCACTAGCACAAGGACTACAGTCGTTTAAAGAGGAAGATTCACCATCTCTTTCTCAGGGCATCTATGAATGGGCAATAACTCCTAACACATTCTGATATGCTCAAAAAAAATTAAGATGCATTGTTGTGCTGATCCAGAAATTTCAGAAAATGCGGAAGGAATCTTTGAAAGCAAATAATAATTATTAACATTTTTCTTATCCTAACACACGGGCAATTCTGTTGTGCTTACATGGAAGAGTAATGGTGCTGTTGTGCAAGCAAAATATAAGGATAAGCCTATCTCTATAAAGGAGGGAAAGTGATTGATGTGAAACAGTAAAGCAAGATTTCATGTGAGCTCTTTAACTGTGTCAACAACATCCATTGTAGTTTCCTCCGGTCTTTGATTGAGGCCCAGCTCAAACCAACCCTGAAAGAATTTAAAAAGATTACTAAAGCCCCAATACAAATGCAACATGGTTCAAACAGATCTTGGATTACGTTTAGTCTGGGGAACTATGCCATGCTTGGGATGTAAAATTTTACAGCATGCTACAGGAATAATTTAATGCTCACAAAAGGGAAAAGTAAACAAGAGAAATAGGAGATGTGCCATCTGCTTAAAGATATTTTGTAGTTTCCATAGCCCTATTTACGAGATCTGACCAGAAATAGTAAGACGCATAATTTGTCTGTAATTTAGTATATGTCCACAGTTTTTACTTTATTATAATAATAATAATTTTTGGATTTGATATAGCATTTTTCACGTCTTCGAGATGTCTCAAAGCGCTTCACAGAATATACTGTAAAGTGAATTGACTGTATATTTATGGGCTATTAAATATACGGAACAATGGATCTTCTGGAGAAATGAGATTTGATGGATTTAAGGACCTTCTTCATTCAAATTAATCTTGTGATCTGATGAAGCACTTTGAGACATCTTCCCAATATGAAAGGTTCTACATCAAATGTAAGGATTATTATTAAATATAAGAGAAAAATAAAAAGATATAAGAGAAAAAAATGCAGTCTTGAGAATGATTTTTGAAAAAGGTTCAAAGAAACGACGAATCATTTCCCATAGAAACGGATGAGTTTATCCCAGGCATAGGGGGGATGGTGTGACACGGTTACTGGGGTAAGACTTTTTTTGTTTCACCGGGATTTTGTCCAAGTTGGGCGGTGGGAGAAGACAAGCAGGGAGGGAGGAGAGGCTGGGCCTCAGAAAAAGGAAAGATAAAAGCGAAAAAAATAAAAAAAAGGAACTGGTTTATTGTGTTCCCTCTGCTCCAAATACAATACAATACAAGATTACATTTGTATAGCACCTTTCAAGTCGGGAGGACATCCCAAGGCGCTGGGATGTCAAATATTGATCACTTACCAGCCCAGGGATAAGATAGCTTTATGGAACCGAGCCTGTACATCCCAAGGAGCATTTGAACATGGAATATTCTGGAGGGACATGGGCCAATAATGTCCGAAGGGGGGGAAACAATGCAAAAACGTTTAGGAACCAAATAAATGGCCAAGGACTTGGGATGTTCTAGGCCATTCATTTGTGTGCAATATAATAATAAATAATGATAATCCTTGATTTTGATATAGCGCTTTTCACGTCATCTAAATGTCTCAAAGCGCTTCACAGAATATACTATCAAGTGTCCCACAAACACTCGTGGATTGAAGTGACCAATTTATTATTTTATTATTTTTTTTCTTGAGGGATTATTATCAGGCGTGTGGAGTAAGGAAACTTGCTTCAGGTTTTGCCCTGCTGGGAATCGAACACAGGTTTTTCACTTGCGAGGCGAGCGCTATAACCACTGAGCTACAGGACTCCTCAATCACCTGATACTTCAATTTTAAATTATATTTATATATAAAATATTATGTCAGACTTAGTATGATTAGTCTTTCCACTACATCACAGCAAGTGTCCTTTTGGGAAAACCATCATCAGTTTACAGTTCAGAATTGAGGATCATTTCTTGCTTTTACAATTTTTCCTACAACTGACGTTACAAAAAGTTTAATCTGAGTCAGGCTAGTTTGTGTTACCTTCTGCCTGATAGATGTTAACCATACTAATTTCTTTATAGAACTTTAAAAGCCAGTCCTTCCACAATAACATAAGTCATAACACTGTTTAATCTAGAATGTTACTTTCAGGTATTTCAAATGTTATGGAGTTAAAGTCGTATCTGCTCACATTTTACTGATCACACAGCAGGAAGAAAACAGAAATCAGCTACAGATTGCATTGCTCAGTGACCATTTAAGTGCTTTGGTCATTGTATTACAGGAAGGACAGCTTGGTATCAAAGTTGTACAATGAAGGGCAACTAGATTGATAGCTGAAAAGTCACATTGCTAATGAGGAGAGACTAGAGAAGCCCTGGGAATGTTCAAATTAATGAAAAGACTCAGCGGATGACTTGTGAAAAGATAAACTAAACCCTGATAACATGTTTCACATGCTCAAAACAATAGGACAAGGGGAATTTAAGTACAGAAAATGTAAAGGGAACAGATGGTTCAGATTTAATTATTTTACGCAGAGAGTAATAACTTGTACCTCAACTATATTAGTTCCAGTGAAGGCAATTATAATGTAGTTGAGACATATAAGAGATAGCATGCTGTAATATTTCATGTATAAGTTACTTTAGGACTGCAATAGGTTTTCCTGCCATGTGCATTCCCAATTTCTTATGCAATTCTAGAATTTGAAATCAAATTCTGGGATTCCCAAGTTCACCTGAATCAGAATTTGCAGCTGAATCGTGACCCCCAAACAATGTGCATTATTGTACATATCCATTAGATCCATTTGATGGACAAATGACCCTTTTCATACGATTGCTTTCTTGTGCTCTTATCTTGTACTGACAAGACNAAAAAAACACTCTAAATTTCCAATACAGGAAAAATAATATGAGTATATTAATCAGGTAATCTCCTTTTTTTGGAATGTTTCTTGCTTTTACATGTCCTTTATGCCATTGAACTGCATGCTAAAAAACAGTAAAGTAATTAAACATAGCTGCTATGATACCATATGTACAAAAATAGCATTTGCGTTATAATGTAATATCCTGAAGAAATAAATCAACTTGAGGAGCAGGAAATATTAGATATTTACTTGGAAAAATAGGTTTAATGATGAAAAATGTAACGATACAATCAATTTCATACTTGAGTTGGTGTTCACATACAGTACATTTCTGACATAAGGTATGTGAATGTTTAACCTGATCAATGGTGAAGTGAAATTCATTGTGGTAGAGTCCTTGACCTATGATAATTATAAAAATTTAGATGTTATGTGACAAATAACCAATTTTTGACCCAGAATGATTATAGTTTAGTAGCTGCCCAGAAACGAGCTCCCAAGGATACATGGAGCCTTTTGTGGACTTTAAGGGTCTATTTTTCTGACTCAACTCATGAATCAGTCATGATTAAACCAGTCAATTTGAACTTAAACCAACAAAACTAGTTAGTCTAGAATTACAATAATGTAAATCTAAGTACAGTATATTCCTGCATTTGATAAAAAGGAAGGGAAGAAATTGTTTGCCTTCTTAGAAATCAAAATTGGATGCTATGAGGAACATAAATAATTATACTGCAGGTCTTATCACCCTCCCAGAGTGGAAGACGTTTGAATGTCAGAGCTATTGAAAGATGAATTCAGCAGCAGTTTCAATTTTAAAACAGAGGCATTTATTAAAGATGACTGACAGAAGAGAGGTACTAACTTTATTGGTTGCAGACCATTTAATCATTATTTTAATCACTGAGACTTGCACGAAAAAAGTAATTACCACAAGATGCTCGAACTAAGCCACTAGGAATGAAATGAATAGATCTCTGGGCTCATGCAACACGCAACAGATGAAGATGTAGGCCGCTCATCTATATCTGTAACAACCAAGCTCCAATATATTGCAAAATAGTTTACAATGCATTTATATGCTTGTGCAGTTCTTTGAAGTTATTTGCAATGATTATAAGACCAGAAAACCTCTGACAAATGGGGCTAACTCATGCTGTGGCACTGGGAAAATGAAAAAAATATTAACTGGGATCTGGCAGATGCATGCCTCTTATCCAATAATGCTCCTATGAAGGCTAACTCCACATCAAAAACTGCCTTTGAGATATATCCCACAACAATTTTTTTGCACATCATCTGCTTCCAAGAATTTCTCAGCCAGAGGTTCCTTGTATGGTCCAGAAACCTCCTCTTGCTTCTATTTTTGAGACAATCACTCTGATTGAGAGAGTGAAAATGTAGACAGCTCATCTATAAGGATTAAAGAACAAAACATTGCTTTTCATAACAGTGCCGATAAACCAAATGATTATAAAGAAAAAATCTAAGAAGCTCAAACAAAAAACAAAATAGCTGCAGATACAGAAACAGCAGAAAATATTTGTTAAACGCATCAAATTTATTTGATATATTTTCATAACAATGCATGGAGCTGATTATCAGAATTCAGTTTCCAGTGGTCAAAATGTTGTGCCTGAAAATAAATGTATATAGTCAACAAATAATTTGAGTATTGCCAATATGATTTTGAGCTTATATTGGTACTGGTCTTCACGACCCTACACTTTTGAGTCATTTTCAACTGCCTGCCTCCTGTGAGGAGTGTAGGAAAATACACTTACATAAGTCAAGTGGTTCACTTCTGGCAGTTAAGTCTTTTTAATCCACTTATTACAGGTGGATTCTGTATGCTTGTCTTCTTTTTCTGCCCGAGGAAGCAATGATCTGTGAGCACAATATTTTGCACATTAGTCTAGATGGTATAATGAAAAAAAACATTTATTGCAGTGCAAGCCTCTCGATCTATGAATTGTGTATCTGGCCCCACAGGACTTTGAGTGAAGCACAATTAATACACAGCCAAGTGGTTTGTGTTTTTATTCATTATTAATGCACTACAAGGAATATGAATGCTACAACTTATTTTTCAGATTTCACTAACATTTTACTTGAGAAGTGCTTGATTATCTTTATATAAAGTATAGTGAACAATGGAAAATTTAAACTTTTCATGCCATTAATGTTTTAGATAGTACCGGCTCAGAATGAGGAACAGAAGACTTCACTCTAAACAATCCTTGCAATTTGTTCTTCAAATATTGTTTTGTACTAGGACTTTGATCATTAATTACAGAAGAGAGAGATAAACGTGAGGCCAGCTTCCCACGTAATGTTCATTGTTTTCCTACAAAAATGAAGTCGCAACACTTTATAGTGAAGGTCTTCGATACATCCTCCTGATGTGAAAGATACTTTATCAAATGCAAGAATGTTGATTGTTATTACTTTGATTACTGAAAAACTGATTTGGTAGGGTTATGTTTTTGTAGTAGTAAATTGGCTATTATTTTGGCCAGATAAATTACCAAAATGTTTCTTCGGCTGGCAGTATAGTGTACAATTTGTCTGTTAAAGGAGCTCTATTTGAGGATTTCAATATAATTCCCACCTGTTCCCAACTGTGTAGTGAGAAATATTGAAATACAAAAGGCTGAGCAATGTAGTTTTAAGTCTCTGTAACAGTGATGGCAAGGGAGTTATTGCTCAATAAGACAGATTGAGGAAAGAGAGAAGTAAGAAAGAAGAGTAGATGGTGAGAAAATAAAATGACAACGTGAGGAGAAGCAGGATGGAGCAGGCTCAACTATCTCTTTCTGCTTTGTCACAATCCAGTCAGTTGCTGACAATGAATAAAGCTTTGTTAAGAACAATTAAAATCTATGTGGAACTTTGGATGAATTCCATATTATCAAACACATTAAAAGGGCTTTCCAATTTGAATGTAAAACTCAAGGGAATAATAGATAGTTTCAAGAATTTTGTTGAATATGTTTCTGTCTTCGCTAACCTTTTCTATTCGAGAGATGGCATACCTTGGAAATGTTCATTCAACTAAGCATTTTTTTTAATGCACCATTAAATAACTGTAAGCAAGTTCCACCACATAATTGTTTTCTGTCAATATAATACTAAAATGTTTCACCTCTGACCACAGCACAAATTTAACACATGTTCTCAGTGGAGCTTAACCTTTGCCTTCAATTCTGCAAGTGAACCATATATACATATGCATTGCAGAAATTGTATAATGTCAAGCTGTATTTCATAATCACTTACCGATTCAACCTTTCTCTTCGACCGTGCCTTCAGCTCCCCTCTCGATTCTCTACCCCCTCCTCACTCCCTCCCTTCCCTCCCATCACCCTGACCATTTCCCCTGCTCGGGTCCCGACCCAACTGTCCAGAGCCTTGGGATGACCCCCGACGTGAAAGGCGCTCTATAAATGAAATATTGTTGTTGTTGTTGTTATTGGGCTGTAGTTTTATATCATAATTAGTATAAAAATGATAAAATTAGTCATAAAAATGACAATCAACAAGAACAACAACAACTTGCATTTATATAGCACCACTTACACGGGTATCAGAGGGCTTGATGAAATAACTATAAGGAAAGGAAATTAGTTTCACCTTTTTTTTCCTGTTTCTGTCATCAGACTAGGTTGAATTTCTTTGGTCGATCCTAAACATTTATTTTTGGGTCAACATATACCTTGATACCAGGAAACTTCCTACTGAAGTGTTACATTATCATTACTGATTGCAAATATCATTACTGGTTGCAAAAATTTTTTTATTGAATAATTAAAAAAAATATCCTAAAATGAAAGCATGCTTCCATCAGGTTTCCCGGTTAACATTGAGCGGGGATTTTCAATTGACTAATAATTGTGCTTTGTCTTGCACTGTAATAATGCCTCCTTCAGAAGGACATAGCATCTATCCATAAAACCAATATTAAAATATCCACAAGCCAAATAAGGTACTGCTCTACAGTTATAAAGAGCTGCTCTACACAGCTCCTTATGTTCGTGATTATGTATTGTGATATTTTATAATAGCTGCAGTTGACCTGGCAACATTGTGTGACAGGCAAAATAGTTTCAATCCCCAGAACGGACATTCTTCACTTTGATCAACACAGTATTATTACATGTTCACTGTTTCGGGACTAGAATATGCCCACATTATTTAGTAATCGATAACTTTGATGTATACACTCACATTCATTTAATAATAATAATAATAATAATCCTTGCATTTGATATAGCGCTTTTCACGTCGGGAGGACGTCCCAAAGCGCTTCACAGAACACACTGTAAAGTGAATTGACTGTATATTTGTGGGCGAACGCGGCAGCCAATTGCGCACAGCAATGTCCCACAAACAGTCGTAGATTGAAAATGACTAATTTAATTATTGTTTTTTTTTTTTGGAGGGATTATTATTAGGCGTGTGGAGTAAGGAAACTTGCCCAAGGTTTCGCCCGCCTGGAATTGAACTCAGGTCTCTCACTTGCAAAGCGAATGCTCTAACCACTGAGCTACAGGACTCCACAAAGTGCGTATGATTTCCGTCATAGTGATTAATTTTGGGGATAAGGCAGGGCAGTGGGATTGAATGAACACCTTGTTATGAGAGCGGATGCAGACTTGATGGGCTAACTGGCCTCCTTCTGTGCTATAAATGTCTTTGATTCCATTCTATAATTTGTTAACCATGCTTGGCTTGAAATGTTGGTAAGTATGACAAGAGTTTTCACATACCCTACTGACAGTGATCAATAAGCTTCTTGAGCAGGTGGTGCTGTAGTTAAAAAAACTGTTATGTTGCCTCTGGACCTGGGTTTGAATTCAACCCAGTCTGATGAAAATCTCAATTGTACACAAAATGAGTTTGGGCACTTAGTCTGGTTCCCAGTCGGCAGGAGTCCATGAAACAAAACTGTCCATAATTTAGCACTAATTGGTATTTGGCAGTCTACAAGGATAGCTGGTATGAGAAACAGAACATTTTGCACTAATGTGACAGTGAATGCTCTTCTGAGGTTGTGTTAAGGCAAATTATTATGGTTGAGTGCAGGATCTAACCTGTATATTGTTTATGTTCATTGGTACTTTGATGTTTTAATATTAACAATAGGTACCATCGGGAAAAGTCCTTCATTGCATCTGTCAATGTTCCAGGAAGAGAAAATGGTTAGTGAGTGTTGTCAGTCGTTCCTGAGACACAGTGGGGTCTAATGTAAGTTGCTCGTTAAATGCAGCATTCTTTTCACTAAGTCTTTATAATTGGCTTGTAGGTTACAATGATTTAGTGGAAAGGTTTTCTCAATTTAATAATCAGGATGTGTTAAATCCCAGCATAAATACCACAGTGCAAAATAGATATTTTTTAAAATCTCATGTATATGATGAATAAATATTGATGAAACTATTCACAGTAGATTTGGTACAATATGATCCTTTAGATAACTTACAATTGTAATCCTCAATTGCAACCTATATTCATGTTCAATATCATATGATATCTCATTTACATGTATGCTGTTACGGTGCTCTGATTTTTTTCTTTTGCTAATTCCTTTCCTATTCCTAGCTAGATTCTTGCGTATGATCTGCTTTAGTTGATATGAGCAGATGGCCTAAGCTGTGGACATCCTCAAGAATACTGCCAAAGATGGAAACTTGGTAAAGACATAACAACAACAAAATTACATTTGTATAACACCTTTCACGTCAGGAGGACATCCCAACTTGCTGGACAGTCAGTGTTTCCGATCTGAGCTGGGGATCGGGATTGGGGAGGGTGCAGGGCAGGGGGGGAAGGAGGGTAATCAAAAGCATGGTCGAAGAGGAGGGTCTTGAGATGGGTCTTGAAAGAGGCATGGGAGAGGGCAAGGTGGAGGGATTGCGGGATAGAGTTCCAGAGGGAATGCACAGATTGCTGCCAATTCAAGAGGGGAGACCTGTTGAAAAGTTTCCTCAAAATACTTCAATAAAATTGCCAAAACTGACTGAGTTGAATACTGAGTTTGTTTGTGGAAGGCCATCAGTGGAGTATTGCAGCCTCTCTGTGGAATTACATATTTGATATTACCTTATAGCTTTGAATACAAGAAAGCCAAATGATGTTAACCAATATGAATATCATTTCAGAATATGTGAGCTTGTGATACCAACGTTGCAATGAATAAGAATTGCAATGAATAGCGCTTTGAGCCACCCTCCTGATGTGAATGTAGCTACAGAATGTCAATTGTATTGTAAATTGTATTGTACTGCATTCCATCATCAACCCAAACTTTAGATACAAAGCTACAACACTGAGGCTGTGGCCATTAACCTTAGGGTGCAAAACCTTTTTCCCTTGCTGAAAAAGCACAATGCTTAGATCTTGCATTGAGTACTTTGAGCTTCTTTGATCAACTGGATTTTAGAATGATCAGTCGTCATTAAAAAAGCTCCAAGGAATCAAAACAAAGACACATAGACTGACTGCCTGAAGAGACAAAGGGAGAGCAATGAAGGCCATAACAGAACCTCTCTGCAATAAATGATTCATCTCATCATAACCGTGACCGACTGTTGCTTTTAGTCTTGGCACTGTCTGTGGTTTGGAACATGGGAATGAGGAGCAGGAGTAGGCCATTCGGCCCCTCGAGCCTACCCCGCCATTCAATAAGATCATGGCTAATCTTCTAACTTAACTCCATCTGTCCGTCTTATCCCCATATCCCTCAATCCCTCTATCCTTTAGAAATCTATCAATCTCAGTCTTGAACATGTTCAAGGACTGAGAATCTACAGCCTTCTGGGATAGAGAATTCCATAAATTCACTACCCTCTGAGTGAAGAAGTGTTTCCTCAACTCTGTTTGAAAGGGCTGTCCCTTAATCTTAAGACTGTGACCCCTAGTTCTAGATTCTCCTACCAGGAGAAGCAGTCTCACACTGTCTACTCTATTAAGTCCCATAAAAATCTTGTACGTTTCTATAAGATCACCCCTAATTCTTCTATATTTTAGAGAATATAGGCCTAGTTTACTCAACCTATCCTCATAGGTCAATCCCCTCATTTCAGGAACTAACCTAGTGAATCTATACTGCATCCCCTCTAAAGCGAATATATCCTTTCTTAAACGAGGTGAAAACTACACACAATATTCTAGGTGCAGTCTCACCAAGGCCCTATAGAATTTCAGGAAGACTTCCCTACTCTTGTATTCTAACCCTTTTGCAATAAATGCCAACATGCCATTAGCCTTCCTAGTTGTTTGCTGTACTTGCATACTAACTTTTTGTGACAAGGACACCCAAATCCATCATTAACACTTTCTCATCTCTCTCCTGTTAGAAAATAATCTGCTTTTCTGTTTTTACTACCTAGGTGAATAACTTCACACTTCCCCACATTATATTCCATCTGCCTAAGAGCCTAGCTACAGAAAGTAAGAATTTCGGAGCAGAAGGTGAGCTGGGTGGCAGCATATAATGATATAATAATCCTTGCAATTGGTACAGCACCTTATCACGTTGCTTAGGAGTCTTAAAGCACTTCACAGGATTTATTTTAAAGTGTAGTCACTGTATTTTGTAGGCAAAGTATGAAACGCATTGATGGGGTGTACTTGTGGATGTGATTGTATACATTGCCTTTGATGCATAGTTTCAATAAACAGTACTTGTATATCTGCTGCTTTTGACTCTGCTTATCATTGCACCACAGTATGGCATGGAAAGCTCTTCCAACTATCACTTAGTTTGAGTTTAAAAATACAAAGTACAAGATAACAATAAGAAGTTATTTCCCTCGGCGAAACAATGGGTGTGAAGTAATAGATATAATAGAAAATATTTTGTTTCTTTGAAAGTTAATATGTGCTAAGAATAATAATAAAAAAATCCATGAAGATTCTGAATGGACAAATCTAAACACAGTGATTCCAGAAGAAGAAGAAAATAATGAAAGCTTGTACTTGTCTGAGCACAAAGTAATGCCTGAGTCAGTTTATAATATAAATATATGATCACCCACACAAAATTAGCTATATCTAGTCCTTGGTATTATGTGACAGGGACTTGAAGTATAAAGGAGGAAATAAAGCTTATGGAACACCCTAGGAAATTCAATCAAAATCACATCCTGATGTTTCATTAAAAATTCAATTTAGAATGAACTCTTCTAACTCGCATCTAATTTTAGATGAGAAAGACAAAATACCCTTTCCTGCCTGGGAATGTCAGCTGTAGGCTGTATTTCCACTCTCCCCACAACCAGCTGCATCTGTTCCCTGGTGTTTGTGTAACAGTCTGTGAAGCTCCTGCCAATTTTAAAGGGGTTTTTGAACAAAATTTATCATCAGTACTTCAGGAAAAAAAGAACAATTAACAAAGCCAATAAATTGAAACATTTACAATAATATGCAAGATTTATGATAATATTATTTTCTAATGTGTATTTTGTGCAGATTTTTCTGCTTAGATCTTGTGACATTTCTTTTCTTCCAGTAAACACAAAATTGTAATTCCAGTTAGCAGGATATAGACGCAGTGCAACAGGATGACATTTAGACTATTAAAGCACATTAAA
This sequence comes from Callorhinchus milii, assembly GCF_018977255.1. NCBI lineage: Eukaryota > Metazoa > Chordata > Chondrichthyes > Chimaeriformes > Callorhinchidae > Callorhinchus > Callorhinchus milii. The sequence continues at coordinate 36,698,774 of NW_024704745.1, read as the reverse complement.
CAAAGAGGTATTTTGAAGCAGAAGAGCACTCCATTTACATTATGTCATTAGAGATGTAGATTTTCAATCTGGCAAAGATGACACTCATTAAAGGCAGCTTGCTAGCTTGTGGCTTTGGACAGATGGCAGGTACTGGTATAGCCCCCAGCTCAGTAATATTACTCATTGGTAACTTCAACAGGGCACCACTCTGTCTAGTAGTGGAAAGTAACCCATCCGCAATCTATTGAAATTGCTTAACACTGGCTTCGGCACTATAGACAATAATCAGCCAGCCCTCCAGTTATGTCTATCATCCTCCAATAGAGGTAACCTAAATTAAGCCTCCTATTTTATAGCACTTTCTAAATAAGCTTTTCTCATTTCCATTACCTTCAATTGGAAACTGATGCTCTAACCTTGTCTCCTGTATGTATGATTAATTCTCTTGACATTCAACTGGACTGTGTCAGGACTTTCCCCATCTGGGTAAATCAACCACAATTCTAACTCACCGGTATTGGCTTTCAAGCAGATGTGCACCTCTGACAGAATCTGAATCTCTGTTTCTGGAACTGTGCACAAATTCAGAATGAAAATATTGCGGATTCATCTTTACGATTCTTAAACTTATCTGGCAAAACAAACAAGAACATTACAGCAATAGAAAAGAAGAGAGTTATCTGGAAAGAGAAATCATAAACTAACAAATTCAGATAAATATTGTGAGGTTCATTTATTCTGCCCCAGAAATAGAAGCAGCATGTTATGGATGAACGATTCAAATGTGTACATTGCTCCAAACAGCTGCACTTGGCAAAATTACATAGAACTGCATACCAGAGGAAAAAGTTTGAGCTCAGTATAGCCGATTGCTATTGAACACATCTTTTCAAGACCTTTTGCATTTTAATGGTGTCAAATTGTCTCGCTCAGTAACACTTTCTCTCTCCTCTGAATCAGAAGATTTTGGACTCAAGCCCCAAGTTCATAATTTTAATTTAGAATTCATACCCTAAGCTGGTGGTTCAATGCAATACGATTGGGAAGACTACGGAAATGTTGTTTTGCAGATGAGATGTTAAACTAAGGTCCTGTCTGCCTGATCACAGAATATATGTTACGCCCACAAAACACAGTCAATTCACTTTACAATACATTCTGTAAAGCACTTTGAGACATCTCAACGACATGATAAGGTGTTATAAAGTAAATATTAATATTATTATTTATCAAGTGGATGTTAAAGATCCCATGGTACTGTTCAAAAAGAGAAGGAGTTTCTTCCAAAATTCTGGTCAACAATCCCCAAGACAGACTGATCATAACCTCATGATTACATTACAATTTGTCAGTTGGGTTACCTACCTACAAATACACACTTGCTGCAATTGTTAGCAATTCTCTGTGAAGCATTTTGATACATTTTGACATTTTAAACATTATCAAATGCAAGCATTATTATTACAAGCTGAAGTATAAAACACATTTTAAACTCACTAATACCAGATCGTAGGCCAGTAAACTACTAGATAACTCCATACTGACTGTACTATATTAGATTACCACTAAACACAAACATAGAACCTACCCCAATGATTTCGCCTCTGTCCCAACTAACTTTGCTACAACCAAGGATTTTAATTAATTAACACAGTTTGTCTACATATCACTTTTTCCATAAATCCAATTTTCTTTTAGCAATTCTATCATTTTTATGCTCTTAATTATAATGTTTAACTTCTCTGGGTATTTGATAAGATGCCTTGAAATTTTTCTTTGAGTTACACTCGTTTTGAGATTTGCTTCAGCTGTAGAAAGTTGTTTCGTAAATTGAATTTCCGTGGTTGAAGTTTCCTGTGCATGTGCACTTGAAATGTAGTTGAATAGGTCAGTACATCCAGTGCCATGGTTTCCATGGCAGATCTAGGAAATTGTGACAAAAAATTAAAGTATGTAAGGAATGATAGACAATTAACCATACCATGTAGGAGAGCATTATCTTCCTTCAAAGGACACAAATGCTACTCAAATTTAGTTAAGAAAACATTGGAACAACAATACATGTGGAGACCTATTGTGAAGTGAAGGGCAGAATTTGAGCACCAAGTTTAATAATAATGTCCATTTAAGTAGGGTTCTTGATCTCTGACAAGCTGTCCCCAACCTATTGTTATGGGAATATAATAATAATAATCCTTGCATTTGTTATAGTGCCTTATCACATTTTCAAGTCATCTCAAAGCGCTTCAGAGAATATAATGTAAAGTGAATCAACTGTATATTGACTGTATATATGTATATTATAACAGTTAACTCAAGATCATAGAATTCTTGATCTAATCCCAGATCTCTTGGTATTAATCTGAATAACAACAGATTTGCGCTGTGACCCTATTCTCATTCGTTTTATTGTCTGTTTGCCAATCTATATTATCTTTTAGTAGGCCAGACTCCCACAGGGTTGGATGAAATTGACTCTTCAGAGGTCAAATATAAACAATCATCACAGAGATTAAGAGTCTTTTTGTTGTTGCTGGTACAAATATGGTATGAGGAGAAAAATCAAGAGTCTCAATTTCCATCATTATAACTCATAAATACCGGACCCATTTTAGATAATAAGGCCTGCTTTTCTAGTCTCACTCTAGTTTTTAAACTACAATGAATGACCTTGTGATTAGACTGAGCAGAATTTCCTGTATTAACAAACAGAGTTTTGATCTGTCATGTGACATAATTCAGTCTTGAAAATTTCAATTAAATTCAACCATAGAGAATATCAGTACCAATTTCGAGCTGGTATAGAAACCCCAACGGTCTAAATACAACATCCTTGATCCCAAAAATGATGTTCAACCCCAGACAGTTTAGAAAGACTATAATATAAACAGTCCACAATCCTCTTTTGCTGTCTTACATGAATTATTATTTAATTGGAGCATTCAAAAATGATTTAGCATAAAAATGTCAAAAATGTAATTTACATGCAATTTTAATTCAATTAGACTTGTTTTTCAACAACAATATTCACGTAGTTTACCACTCATAATGGAGAACAATGACTGTTTGTAACTCCGAACATTTATACTTCTGTACATTTCAACATATATCGCTGAGGCCTTTTTTAATTTCAGTCATTGGAAATCCACCCTCTGGTCATGGGTCTACAATCTTAGCAATGTAGAAACCGGCCATTTGCTCTATCATGTCTGCACAGATTTTATATTCTATAAAAAAAACTGATTCCAGTCTCATGCTTTCTCCCATTTTCTTTAATATCTTTCTCTGCTTCAGCTATGGTTTGTGGCAGACATCTGCATTCCACCCACCCTCTGTGTAAATGTTTTTTTTTCCTAACCTCCTTTTAATTTCTGCTATGATTGTCTTAAATGTGTACTCTTTAGTTACTCACTTTCTAATCAGTTCCTCTTTCCCATGGAAATGATTTCATATTATTTATCTTATCTTATCTTAACAGTTCACAATCTCAAACAATTCTGTCAAGTTACCCGTTTATCCTTCTCAACTCTTGTGTTCAGCATATACCTGAAAAGACACATGCCTAAACAATATTTAAAATACCTATCCAAGTATTTTAAATCCACCCTCCCCAGTACCTACAAAAAGGAAAACATACCATTGTGATTAAAAGTAATTCTCATTGCTGTAGAAATTACTTCAGGAAAAATGTTTCAGAATAAGGTCATGATCAACATGACATGCAGGCATGCTAGCTTAGTCATTACATCCTGCTGCAGGCTACACGTCCTCATTTTTCTCACTGTCACTCTTGCCCTATGATAGGTGCCAGTATCCCATGGATAGGTGTAAACCAAGGTACACACAGCATGCAGTAAAGCAATGACAGACCTTATTTAGAATCTAATCTACCACTGTGAGATTAATGTGACCAAATTTTATTTTAAGAATCCCCATGGTTATTTCTTAAATGTGTGGCCCCATGTACTTCAGTTTATTGTTCCTCCCATTAGTTTTTTTGCATTAGAAATCAAACTTATAAGGGAGGCAGAGCTTCAGCATGTAACCTTGTGTAGGCTGGAAGATCACAAGAAGTCTTGGAATGACAGAAAGCTATTTTGTTGATAAGTCTGTAACCAGGAGACAAAAGTATAAGATAGTGTCTGCGGTATCTCAAAGATAATTTAGAAGGAAATACTTCATGCAAAGGCGAATGAGATTGTGGAATCGCTGCCTGAAGTGTTGGTTGAAACAGACAGTGTAGGTGCAATTAAGAGGAAGCTGGATATACAAATGAAGGAGAAGGGAATAGAAGAGTATGGGAGGGAGTAAGAGGTGGGTGGAGATTCAAGTGGAGTATAAACACTGGCAAGACTAGTCGGGCTGAATAGTCTGTTTCCGTGCTGTATAGTGTGAAAATCTATATCTCCAAACACAGGAACATTCTTTCCACAATCACACAAAATGTACCTTACTCCCATCTCCTCAGGAAAAACTCTGTGAAAATGCTTGAAACCAGAATACACTCGAGCATCAAGAGATCTGGAATATTCAAACATATGATATTGCACTATCAATATGGAGCCTCTTTACACTTACAGAAGCATTGCACTCTCCCCTCATTGTTCCAGCACAACAGTATCTCATTTTAGTTAGTGTCTATTTCTATTTACTCCATTACTCTTCACATTAATTTTAATAAAAAAGTAAGCTAAGGCAATATAAATTCCTTTTTTTAAGATGTATGCTCCACATATCCTCTATTTTGTAGTGTGTATGTTTGGTGGCGGGAGGGGGAATCTTATAAGCCTTAGAAATGTTGTGATGGTCTCCGTCTCAATAGTCACTTGTGGCAAAACATTCTATGTTCTAAAAACACTTCTGCATGTACAAGTTTCTTCTAACCTACATCTTAAATATTCCAGTGGCAATCTTGAGTTTAGGCCATACTCAGAAAATCTAGTTTATTTTGTGAGACATGACCTATTGTTTGTAAATCCACGTTGAGTGTTCCTTATCACATATGTGCTCTTTAGATGAAAGCTGATAACATTCCAATAATTAAAACGTAAAATACTGCAGATGCTGGAAATCTGAAACTAAACAGATGTCGCTGGGAACACTCAGCAGGATAGGCAGAAAGGATCTATGGAGAAAGGAAAGTGAGTCAACATTTCGGCTCCACGACCCTTTGTCAGAACTGGGGCATATTGGGAGGGAGAGGCTTTTTAAGGGCTTACAGAGAGGGGGGAGGCAGGGCAAGGAAGACAAAGGAGAAAATGGGGTAGAGGATAGGAGATGATGGGTAAAAGCAATATTAATGATGCAATGCAACAAAACAGGGGAATAGATGTGTTAATATATTCCCTTGTTTTGTTGCAATTCCCCCCTTTGTTTTGTATCATTAACACCCTTTTAACCCATCATCCCCTGTCCTGTGCCCCATTTTTTCCTTTGTTTTCCTTGCGCTGCCTCCCCCCAATCTGTTAGGCCTTAAAAGCCTCTTCCTCCCAACATGCCCCATTTGTGATGAAGTGTTGTGAACCCAAAACGTTGACTCCATAGATGCGGCTGACCTGCTGAGTGTTCCCACTGATCTGCTGAGTGTTCCCAGTGACTTCTTTTTTTGTTTAACATTCCAGTAATGCTTTGTAGCTTTTCCCCACAAGAGGTTTTAGATTACATGGTCCATAATTTCCAGTCTCTGACTGATTCCTTTTTTGAATATGATAACATTTCCAATCACACCATGTTATGCTACTGTTTGTGGAGCCGCTAACCATTTGATCCAGAGACCATCTATTTCCCATTATATTTTCTTGAGAATCTTAGGGTCTGACCAAATTCCCTGAAAGATACTGCTTTTTAGTTTTTCTATTGATGCTGCTACTTATAGGAACTACCAAGCTAAACCTAATGAATCTGGGATTTGATCACTTCGTGAAAACTGTTATATCCATTTAACATATTTTAACAGTCTGCAACCTAATATTTGTTTACTCCTCAGCAAGCTTCAAAGGAACATGTTTGAAAAGATGTAGGAGTCATGGCAACAGTGACAAAAAAAAATAGAAGACATATCCCTCATGACAGTATTAACATCACAAAGTACTGGGACACTAATATTACTATATCTTTGAATAGATTGTGACTTAATTGATTATGAATTCACAGAGTACAAGGATTCAGTTGGGACAGATTTGCTAGGGAATCCTGTAATGACAATAAAACCTCATCTTGTCAATATTAATAATCCTTGTATTTCATATTGGGCCAGTCAAGTCAGAGGATGTCTCAAAGCACTTATTCAAAATTATAATGAGTGTATATTTTGTACGTGAACAGCCAACAACAACAAAATTACATTTATAGAGCGCCTTTCACGTTGGGAGAAAGTCCCAAGGAGCTGGACAGTCAGGGGTCAGGATCCGAGCATGTGGGAGGGGTGGGGGAAGGGTGAGGGAAGGCAGAGAGGTGGGAGGGTGACTAAAGGCATGATCAAAGAGGAGGGTCTTTGAGACTGGCCTTGAAGGAGGCAAGGGAGGAAGCGAGACGAAGGGACTGTGGGATGGAGTTCCAGAGTGTGGGGGCAGAGAGGCTGAAATCCCGGCCACCGATGGTAGGGCGGATCGGGCGGGAGACATGGAGCAGGCCGGAGTTGAATCTTGAATTTGATCTTCTAAGGGATGGGGAGCCAGTGGAGTTGGGTGAGGGTGGGAATGATGGTGTCATGGAGCCTGGTGCGGGAGTGTACACGAGCTGCAGAGTTTTGGATGATATGGAGCTTGTGAAGGAATGAGTTGAGAAGTCCAATGAGGAGGGAGTTTCCATAATCGAGCCTTGATGTGACTAATGCATGGATGAGGGTTTTGGCAGCCTGAGGGGTGAGGCAGTGGTGGAGTCTGACAATGTTGCGGAGGTGGTGGTAAGCAGTGCCAGTCATGGCACGGATGTGGGGGAGAAAGGACAGTTCAGGGTCAAACGAGACACCCAGGTTCCTGACTGGCTTAGTGAGGTTGAGTGTGCAGCCATGGAGGCTGATGCTGTCAGTGCCCGAGTTGCGGAGGTGCTGGCGCGAGCCAATCAGGAGGGCTTCGGTCTTGCTGATGTTCAGTTGGAGGACAGTTGTCCCTCGTCTAGGACTTAATGTTGGACAGGCAGTCGGTCAGTACGCCTATAGTCCTGGAGTTCAGAGTGGAGGATTGGTTGGCAGGGAGGGTGGGGTTCGGATGAGGGAGGAGAGGTTAGCCCCCGGGTCAGGATCCGGGGTGTCTTGAGGCGGTAGTGGGGAATGGGACAATCGGTGTGGCTGCTGCTCGACAGCCAACGCTGAGTGCCATGATGAGCCCGGCGAAGGATTCCCAGGCTGGAGCAGAGGGAGGCATTGGGGTGGGGGGGGTCAAGCAGAGATAGGAGGTGGGAAGGATGGAGAGAGAGCAGGACAGAGCGGGAGTGTTGCAGGGAGTGGGGCACTATGAGGGAGGGCCAGCTCGAGTCGGGGGCGGCAGCCAAGATGCGCATGCTAAGACGTTAGGTGGCGGGTTAGTGGGACATTATCAGCCTGCAGGAGGCTGTGGGGGCTAGAGGTGGTGCAGAGTGTGGAGGGCGCTCATTGTGTTTAGCAATGAGCAGCCTGCAGGGGAAGGACAGGGTAGGGAGATAGACAGAGGATGAAAGGGAGACACACTGCGATAAACTACACTACATCTGCTACCAGAGATTCAAACCATCTTTTTCATTTCAGCACAAAACCTGAAAACAAAATAGTGTCAGAGACATCCCAATCAGACACAAGGTGTTGGTTGTTGCTGAAAGTTGAAATGAAAAAGATACTAACCAAAGCCACAGCGGACTAGGTTATAAAACTTGATAGAAAGATTCTCATGATGTCCTTGGTGGCACCAACAGTTGTCTGAAAAGAATCAATGGCAGTGAGATGAGTGTTGTTGAATTTCAATTCTATTCATTAGCAAAAAAAAACTTTTTCAGGGAAGTGATAATGCTCCAAATCCAATTCTATTGAATTCTATTCTAATCTTGCACACGTCAAGGAACATTCACTTGTTCAGTCTAAATCACCAGAAGCTCTGTAAATTGAACCAATCCAATAAAAACAAATATGATATTTAAGCTTTCTTTTCTTTAATACAATTTTCAGTATCTGACAATAATGTAACCTTTAGCAATTGTGACACATGTTTTCATATGCCTGTCTTGTTAATAATGTCATGGAAATACGGCTTTGCTTATCCATTGAAATTGTAATTAACAAGAAAGGAAACAAAATTCCTTGCAGTGGGATCTGCAATGGGATTTGAAATGCAAATGTAAAGATTATTTATTATTATATGAATTTATTTCTATTTGAACTGTTACATACAAAGAAGAATAGAATTCACCTCAGAACTACAGGGAAGTGATCCAGAAAATCAAAATAATGTCAGAGACATGCTAAGTAAACACAAGATGCAACCACAAAGGATAATTTTGCACAAGAAGACTGCATATTAATATTAATAATGTGAAATTAGAAAAATAGATTTTTAGGAGAAGAGGATACAAATATCAGGAGCTTCTGTTTCAAGCTTCCTAAGCTCCAAAGCCATGGTCCAAGAACTGCCACTTATATGAAAAGGGAGTCTGACACCCAATCTCTCATTCTCTTGGATTCCTCGATTACTGCAAAAAACATGAAGTACAGGGCATCGGGGACTTTGGAGCTTAAGATCCACAATAAACAAGATTCTCCTATCAATCTGATTCTAATGATAAACACTGTCTTGCACTTACGTTCAGAAAAAATACAAACTGTTCACGTAAACTCCTTCAATCTGAAGCTGATGTCTTGGCTATTGAACAAGATGTGCTCAAGCCTAAGACCTGGAGAAGAAATTATAGATGGCTGCAAGGAAACATTAAGCATAAACTGTTTATAAGTAGGTTTGACATTAGTGCCATGACCCGCCCTGCCTTCCCCACCCTCCGCAACATCACCCAGCTCTGCCACTGTGTCACACCGCAGGCCAGCGAGACCCTCATACACGCATTCATAAAATCCAGCCTTGACTATGCAAACTCCCTGCTTGTCGGCCTCCCCAACTCCTCCCCCAAAAGTCTCCAGATCATCCAGAACTCTGCAGCCTGGGTTCTCTCCTGCATCAGGCTCCATGACTCTATCACCCCATCCTCGCCCGACTGCACTGGCTTCCCTTCAACAACAACAACAAAATTACATTTGTGTAGTGCCTGTCACTTCGGGAGGATATCCCAAGGATACAGTTCAAGATGCTGGTCCTCACTTTCAAAGCTTTGCATAGCATTACACCCCTCTACCTTTGCAAACGCCTACCAACCAACCTGCCTGCTCCTTCCGCTTAGCGGGCTCCATCCGGCCTGCTTCAGGTCCTCCACCTTGCCAGCCCCACCACTGTTGGATGGGCCTTCAGCCACTCTGGCTCTATTCTCTGGAACTCCATCCCACAGTCCCTCCGCCTGCCCCCTCCCTTGCCTCTTTCAAAACCCATCTCAAGACCCTCCTCTTCGAACGAAGGGTCGTGGACCTGAAATGTTAACTCACTTTCCTTCCTCCATAGATGCTGCCTTGCTTGCTGAGTGTTCCCAGCAACTTCTGCTTTTGTTTGAGACTTCCAGCATCCGCAGTATTTTGCATTTTGGCTATACAAATGTAAGTTTGTTCTTCGTGTTGTTGATTTTTGCACAACAGATTCTGTAATACGTTAGTTCCTAGGAAACTATCAACTAAATTCAGACAAAATACTGCAGTTATATTTGCTTTTCACAAAATTGAGAGTCACCACATGCTATCAAGATTTATAGAAGTATCTAAAAATGGAAATCATAGTAAATTCTAATGGCTGTTACTCAATGAGGAATCTATAATATGGACACACATAATTGAAATTAATTATTCAAATAAAGGTTTCCCATATTTCCAAATGTACCACACATTCCCTTGATATCTTCCCAAATTGAGTGTGGCAAAATTCTCCAAATATAGAATGTATTTTGCAAGGTAGCATTATCCAGGACCTGGACTGAAAGGCAGGTAAATTTGATAATTGCTTTTCAGATACTAACACATTTTATCTCATACTCAAAGAGACAGCAACAATGCTACTCACAGCAACATTGGTCATAAACTGGGATTTCAAAATAAATAAGGAGGGGGTGTGGGGGTGGGGGGCTGTGCGCAAAGCAGAAGGATTGAGGCAGGGAGTTCCAGAGTTGGAGGGCATCGTAGGTCAAGGCTTAGTGACCAATGGTGGTACAGAGGGCTCAGGAAACATGCAGAGACTTGTGCCAGTTGATCAAAGAGAGCAGTCAAAGATGTGAGTTATTAGCAGGTCAGAGAGGGATGGAGATGCTAGAGCATAAAAGGATTTGTATGTTACAATGAGGAACTTGAAATTGCCCTTTCAGATACAGGGAGTCAGTGGAGCATGGAGAGGATGGGCTGATGGGCTTGCAGAATTTGGTATGGGTGAAATGAATATTATGGCCTGTATCCTTTTCTTCAGAATTAATTGTTTTATTGTTGCTGTTAAATATAATTCTTGGTGTCGTACCTTACCTGGATCAATCAGGCTGCCAGAGCTACTCAGAACACTCATTGACTCATCGCACAAAATGTTTTCTTGTTAAAAATCTATGTCTCTGTGAAACTTTTGAATTTCTTTCTATAGGAGTCCTGTAGCTCAGCAGTTAGAGCACTCGCCCTGCAAGCGAGTGAGTTTGATTCATAGAAGGGTGAAACCTTGGGAAAGTTTCCTTACTCCACACGCCTGATAATAATCCATCAAGAAAAACCCCCAATAATAATTGAGTCACTCAATCCACGACTGTTTGTGTAACACTACTGTGTGCAATTGGCTGCCACGTTTTGCCCTCAAAATATACAGTCAATTTCACTTTACAGTATGTTCTGCAAGTACTTTGAGATACCTAAAAGACGTGAAAAGCACTATATCAAATGCAAGGATTATTATTATCTCATGATTACCTCTAATAATGTACTCGGGGAACTGCTGTTCAACTATTCAGAAGTCAAAATTCGAAAAGTGAATGTCGGGGATTTTGGAGCTTAAGGTTAAGCAAAAGGTTAAGCAAAAGTGTAAACATGTATTTTTTTAAGTAGACAAACTAATAGTAAAGTTATAAAGCAGATATTTTAGAAATGTAAGAAAAGTAAAGTTACATAATCAAATAGAAGAGAGGATATGGGGAAATAAAGAAAGACCATGTAAAGAAAGACATAATTTAAATATGTATTTTTGACATTATGCCTATCAGACATCAATTCCTGGATGAATTTTAGCTTTGTACAACTCAATGTCGATGAAAAAGATTGCAAGTTCAAACCACTTGCCAAAACCCTGAATTAATTGTCAAGGCTGCCAATCCATGGTAATGCTTTTTTGTCGGGGAGATTGCTTTTTTGTCGGATGTGCCACCCTTTGGAAGAGATGTTAAACTGAGGTCCCTTCGGCCTGTTCTGGTGCATGTTGAAGATCCCATGCCAAAGAGAAAGAGGGTCTTGGTGAACAATACACTTGATAAAATTAGTTATTCATTACATTGCTGTTTATTTGGACTTTGCTGTTTGTAAATTAACTGCTACGTTTGCCTATGAATAACAGCGACTACAAAATTAACAACAAAATTACATTTGCATAGCGCCTTTCATGTCAGTAGAATGTCCTAAGGCGCTGGACAGATAGAGTTTCGGACCCGAGCTGGGGGTTGGGATTGGGAAGGGTGGAGGACAGGGTTGGAAGGAGGGTGATCGAAAGCAATGTCGAAGAGGAGGGTCTTGAAATGGGTCTTCACGGAGATAAGGGAGGGATCAAGGTGGAGGGACTGCAGGATGGAGTTCCAGAGGGTGGGAGCAGAGTGGCAGAAGGCCTGCCCACCAATAGTGGGGTGAGCGAGGCAGGGGACATGAAGGAGGCCGGAGCCCACTGAGTGGAGGGAGCAAGCAGGCTGATAGGCGTTTAAGAGGTCGCAGAGATAGTAGGGAGGAAGAAGATGGAGGGCTTTGAAGGTGAGGACCAGGAACTTGAATTGTATCCTCTGTGTGATGTGAAGCCATTGGAGTCGGGTGAGGATGAGGGTGATAGGGTCACAGAGTCTGGTGAGGGAGAGGACAGGGGCTGCAGAGTTCTGGATGATCTGCAGTCTATGGATGAAGGAGTGGGGAGGCCGACAAGCAAGGAGTTTGCATAGCCAATCCTCGATGCAATGAAAGATTTTTGCAGCCTGCGGAGTGAGACAGTGGCAGAGCCGGGCAATTTTGCAGAGGTGGGGGAAGGAGAGCAGGTCATGTCATGGATGCGGGGTAGAAAGGATAGTTGAGGGTCAAACAAGACCCCAAGGTTCCGGACTGGCTTTGTAAGATGGAGTATGCAACCATGGATGGTGATGCTATCAGAGCCTGAGGTGAGGAGGCGCTGACAGGAGTCAACTAGGAAAACCTTGGTCTTGTTGACGTTCAAATGAAGAAAGTTAGCTCTCATCCTGGACATTCTGTCAGGACAGCATTGGTCCTGGAGTCAAGGATGGTGGCAGAGAGATAGAGTTGGGGTCATCCGCATACATGTGGAAGTTGATCACATGACTGCGGATGATGACACCAAGAGGGACCATATAGATATTGAAGAGGAGGGGATCAAGGACAGAGCCCTGAGGAATGCTGCACGAGATGGTCGGGGGCTAGAGGAGAAACCATTTGTGGAGATGAAGTGGAGGTGGTATGAAAGGTACGATCTGAACCAATCAAAGACAGGGCCCTGAAGGTTGAGGTGAGAGGAGAGGCTGTGGATTAGGATAGAGTGGTCGACGGTGTCTAAGGCAGCAGAGAGGTCAAGGAGGATGATGAGGCAAAGGGAGCCCTGGTCACAGATGGACAGAATGTCATTGGTCACTTTGACCAGGGCTGTTTATGTGCTGTGGGTGGCACGGAAACCTGATCGGAAGGGGTCGTGATGGGAGTGGCGGGAGAAGAGGGAGTGACACTAAGTAGCAACAACTCATTCCAGCATCTTGGAGAGGAAAGGAAGGTTGGAGATGGGGCGGTAGTTTGAGAGTAATGGTGGGTCTAGGGAGGGCTTTTTAAGGATAGGTGTGATGACGGTGTTTTTTACTGTGGTGGGAACAGTATCAGTGGACAGGGAACGGTTTATGATGTCTGTGAATAGATGGGCAAGGAGGTGGAGCTGGCAGTCAAGGAGAGGGGTAGGGATGGGGTCAAGGTAGCAGGTGGTCAGTTTCATGTGGGTTAAAGTGGTGGTGAGAGAGGTGGAAGACAGGTTCAAAGCTGTGAAGGGAGGGATGAGTAGGGGCTGGGGTGGGAGGGGGAGATGGGGAAGGTGTAGCAGATGGAATGGTAGAGACAGCTGAGCGGATCCGCTCAACTTTGGATTCAAGGAAGTCCAGCATCGCCTCTCAGTTGGCATTTGAGGTGAGGATGGGCAAAGTGTGAGAGGGTGGGTGAAGGAGCTAGTTGTTAATGGAAAAGTGGAGCCTGGGATTATCCTTGGCCTCCAAGATTGTCTTGGAGTAGAACGACGATTTAGTGGAGGTGAGGGTGAGTGACAGCAAGAATGTCGATGTTTTCATCGACAATGAGGTCTTGGATGGTGAGTCTTTCATTGGAGAGGAAGTGGACATTTTGTAGGCCGATGGGGAGGGGACAATTGGTGGCAGGATCTGCCAGTGGGCCAGATGGAGGAGCAGAGGGAGACTGTGGGACGGTCGAGCAGGGATACGAGTCGGGGAGGACGGTAGGAGAGGAGGACCAAGCGGGAGTATTGGAGGGTGGAGGACAGGGGTGGGAGCATTATGGGGAAGCAGCTCGGATCGGTGGCAGCAGCCAAAATGCTATTCCATATGCTTTTCAGGATGTGCTTGTGAAGTGATTTGAGATGATTCAATGATGTGATAAAGTATTAAATCAAATGCAAGGATTGTTATTATAACTGGGGCTATCCTGCTTGTCTCCTACCAGACTTCCTTACCTCAATTGCTGCTCTAATATACAGCCCCAGTTGTTCATTCTAACTTGTTAGAATATACACTTTTTGTATACTGCTAGAACCATAATAGATGTCGTGAATGGGTTAACTTTTAAGTTAAGTGTGAGGGACAACTGAACTGACAGTCATGGGATAGGACACATCTGGCTTTCTCTGTTTCTGATAAAAACAGATAATGGACAGGGCCAAGGGGGTCACCTCTTATCAGTAAATGACAACAAGCCCACAGAGGTAACGGTCCAAGGTACCAGTCGACACAGGATCTCGACAGAGCAATAAGTCGCTAGATCTGACAGGGCGTGCCAAGCGACAGAAGGCAACCCTCAAGAATAGCAACTAATGAGCAAGTTGCTTAAACTAGAGGACTTTGGTACCATCCTGGGATACTGATAAGAAATAACCAGTCAATTTAAAGGAATGTACTAATGATCTCACACCACAAAATAATGAGCACCAGATACAGCCCTAAACTGATCAATCCTCTATCTTGGACAATTAGATCAGATAACAGGGGTCTTAAGGACAATGTGTATGTGCGCTGAGGCACGTACACCCCATGAGATGTTCACGTGAACCCAGCATGATTTCGACCAGGTGATCTAATGTCCGCACCATGATTGGATGAACATCGGTATAAGAGTTCTGATACCTTTGTATACGGGGCCGTCCCGGGTCGTGGAGACAAGGATACGGGAGATGGGGCCGTCCCGGGTCGCGGAGACAAGGATATGGGAGATGGGGCCATCCCGGGCTGCGGAGACAAGGGCACGGTAATGGAAGACTGAGAGCTAGAAACATTAAAACTGAGGATATCAGATGGAAGATTGAAAGCTGTAAGCAAGAAGACTGAAAGCATGAAGAATCAAGCTTGTGTGCTGGAAAGACACAGTGTTGAACTCGAGATATCTACGGTGGTATTATTCTGTTATAAGATCTGTTGATTGTACCGGCCTTTGGTCTGACCCATCGGGATATTGGGGTATAACGAACGAATAATAATAAAACAGCCTGATATCTGGTTAAAGGAATTAGCGTTATTTCCTTACAGATTTGGCTGATTTTATTTTCTAACAAACTCAAGGAAGTTACTGGAATATTTTGTTTAATCATGAACTCTCTTTTAAGATTCACGCTGCAATATTCCTGCTTCCGCAACTACTTCATATCCCCAACAAAGCTGAAATTCTCATCCACACCTTTATCACCTCCAGACTACTTTTCCCATGTTCTTCTTACTAGCCTTTCCGGTTCCACTGCCTAGAAATTCCAGGTCATCCATAACTCAACCTGTATTCAGCCTGTATTCAATCTATAACTCAACCCTAAATCAATCTGTGTTCTCTCCTGCATCAGTCTCCATTAGCCCAACACCCCATCTTCGCCCAGCTCCACTGGCGATCTAAGCCTCACAGAACAAGACCTTTGTCTTTATCTTCAAATGTCTCTACAGCCTTGCCCATTCTACTCTGTGATCTTCTGCAACCGATCTTCCCACCTGGCAGATACCCTGCTGCGCCATTTCCAGCCGATTTCATACCCCTCTCCCAGCAAGCTATACCCCACCTTCAGCATTGAATTTTTAAACACTTCACCTTCATTCTCTATGACTCCCTTTCAAAATTATTTCCTTCAACCCTCTCTCTCTGCTATCAAAACATGTTTTAAGACCTATTTCTTTGACTGCACCTTCTGGCGCTTCAACCCTGTCCCCATTGTCCCCCCAGCTTGTACTCTAACTCTGACTTTGACTAGGTAAAGCACTTTGAGATGTTCTACCCCCTCAATAGGTACTAATTATTGTTGGTTATTGTGTTTTTTTGCTTCTATTTATTTTTGATGTGAAAAGCATTGGAGTATATTTATTACTGTCAGAACATTGATATCAGTGTCACGGTGCATTAGTAGGAAAAATAATCATGCTCGACCCAGGAAGTCTGGAATTCTTCAGAGCTCCAGCAGTCTAAATGTTAACCATCACCATACAACTTCAGTCAAAACACAGTACCGCAGTGAAGAGTACAGTAGCTATATGTACCATATGGAAAATAAAGACTTATAACAATAGGAAAGGTCACTCCAATTTATTCTTTATGGGGTAAGTGTATGGATACTTCCGTTTCAACTGTTAACTCAGTTTTCTATGTTATGCAAAGCAGACCTACATTTATAACTAAGTATTAATTTAATTGAGTTTTTTTTTCTGAATACATCTCTAATTCAGATTAGAGAATCTTTTTTCCCAATCACTTATTGTTGTGACAAAGCATACCAAAAGACTAATGTCTTGTAATGTATCTAGTTGGACAGTTGCTTTATTTATAGTCTGGATGATGAGGTAGACTCGTGCGTTTCACTTTTCAGAGTCTTCTGTTCAAGCTTCTGGATATGATTATTACCTTATGATCACTCCCAAGTTCTTTTATGCAGGGCACACTTTTGTTTACTGCATTCGGGAAGCTGATTAAATTCCATGCAAATAATAAAGTGGAATTTAATAACAAAATAACATGCGCCACGCTATTCTTTTTCTTTTGAAGCAAGTGAAAACCTGTGTGATTGTTAAAGAGAGGACTAAGGATAAAGCACATCCTATAAAGCATATGGAACTGAGTGGAGTTTTATTGTCAAAACACCCAGCTGCCCAGATACTCACCCGCATGAAACTCCATACCCCATCACACCAGTCCTTGTCAGGCACCATTGGTAACCAATCACCGAATAGATCGATTTCAAGATCCTTTCACTTATTTTCAAATGACTTCATTCTGTTGCACCTCCCTACCTGTCCAACCTGTTTGCCCCCACTCCACCACTGGCTGCCTCGGCTCAGCTGGCTCCGGCCTCCTATTTATTCCTCCTGCCCTCGTTCCACAATCAGTAGCTGTGCCTTCAGCCACTATGCCCTGAAACAGTGTAATTGTCTCCATCAATCCCTCTGCTTTGCCCCCTCCCTCTCCATCTTCAAATCTCGCATAATGATCTTCTTTTTGATCGTGCTTACGCGCCTTTCCCCTTCCTCTCCCCCTGGCTAGTTGTCAGATTCTGCCAATATGAAATGCTCTGGGACGCTATCTGGGTTGAAGAGCGCTATATAAAGGCAAGTTGTTGTTGTTAAGTATTGGAAGATGATCTTACTGTACACAATGTGATAACCAATAACCAGATACAAAGGTTGAAAATGTAGGTGTTTAACAAGATTCATCAAGAGTAACACCAGAACCAGCAGTATATCCCAGCCAATTGTGGGATTACCTCAATCTACCAATATTTTGAAGCAATGATCCTATTAGAAGTCAAATGACCTTCTTTTGTGATATAAACTCTATTATCATGAGCAGAAAATTTGAAATTCTGGCCAATGCCACCCACATGCCAACATAAAATAAAAAAAACTGGCAACAGAAGAAAGATTCTTGTAGTTGTATGTTTCCACAAAACATTTCTGCCTCTAAACATCTACAATAAAAGAACATTGTAGGAGTTACAATCCTCTTGGTGATAATTTAACACTGCCAGCATGTCTTCAGGGATGACCATCATGTACAGTTCCACACTATAATGATGAAAAATATTAATATTGCTGTAATAAACATATTAGCCTTGCTTCTCTAGTATTCTCTGAAATTGTTCTCTATCTGTTCTGTGGTTGATGGCTTAACCTCTGATTCTTTTTTCCATCAACCTAATGGCTCCCCCAGGGCTGTCCTTCTGTTCTCTCTTCCATATGATCTTTCATCACATCAATGATTCTCCTCTACTCATCATCCTAGACACTTTTTTGCAGATGATTCCAGTCTACATTCATTGCCATCCTTCAATGCATGCCCTCAGTGCACACAATCTTCCCTTCTCTCACAGTGCAAAGATTCAATCACTAAATCTTGATCTTCCTCATTTCCCGAAGCAATGGTAATCTTGTTTCTTTCAGTTCTTCAAAGATACAGCTTCTTCAGATTTTTCACAAATCTAACTGCTTCTCAGCTTTATTAGTTCCACTTTTAAACTTTTTTTGTTTCTCAACCTTCTTGGCTTCAGTATCGTTTTTGATCTAAATGGAAGTCTCACGTCTTCTCAATTGCTCAAGCAGTATCCAAGATGCCTAGTTTCCTCTGAACTAAAACACTTTTTGACCCACTTCAAAAACTCACAATATTGCCCACGAATATTGCTTTCGTATCTGCAGAAGTTCTTCAAGTAGTTATCTTGTAAACCTAGATTTGACTCAACAAAAAGTGTGATAGGTGATTCTTCCCTCCTGTGGCCTCCACTCTCTCTCTCTTTTCTCAATTTCATAACATGTCTCTTTTAGATATTACTCTTCCTTTTGCACTCAACTCTAAGTTTGTTATTCTACAGGATATCCCTTCTCCCCACATACTTTCTAGGTTTAAAATTCATCAATCTTTAAGAGATTGTGAAATTCACTTTCTCTGCTTATAATAATCCTTGCATTTGATATACCGCCTTATCACCTCTTCGAGATGTCTCAAAGCTTCACAGAATAAACTGTAAAGTGAATTGATTGTATATTTTGTGGGTGAAACAAGTCAGCCTAATTATTTATTTTTTAAAATTCATTTTGAAGGAATTATTCCACCCAGAAAAGTGATCCACCAATCGACTAACAATTGTTCTATTTACACGTTCTATTTACTGCTAGGTTAACAGAGGTGTGTGGAGTAAGGATCTTGCCCAACATTTTGTTCTGCCGGGAATCAAACCTAAGTCATCCCACTTGCGAGGCGAGTGCTGTAACCACTGAGCTACAGGTCTTCCCCCTTCTTGTATAATAGGCCTTGCATCTGATATCATACCTTTCTCATTCGAAAGACATTGTGATGTATGTCACAGGATTTATAGTAAAGTGTAAGGTCTGTGCATTTTGTAGGTGAAAGCAGCAGTCAATGTTGTGAAGTGATAATGCCGTACAAACAACAATGAAGTGAATGATCAATTTTATCTGGCATATTATGGGCCAGGATATGAGGAGAAACTCCTTTTTACAATCTACAGGCTTTTAAATCATAAGTTTAATGTCACTTTATGACTTCCTGAAGCATCTAAGTTTTCTGCTGATCATTTCAATCTTAGTGCAATTCTACATGGGACTTCCAGTAACAAACAGATTAGCTCAACCTAAAGTGTCACCCCCAGGCTTGATAAAATGCATCTGTTGGGTATTGCAAACTTGATTAGAGTTCAGTTTCTTAATCAAACAAATCAAAATCTGCCTTAATAACATTAAAAAATATTTTATTAAAGTGGTTTGCAGAAAATCTGTCCTTTGGACACTGCAGTTACAATCTGCTGAGGGGTGTTGGAGCATGCATTAAGCTACGGGAAATGTCTGACTTAACCATTGACACCACAGTGCAATTTTCTCTAGTGTTCAGTTGCTCCCAGCTATAACTTGGAAAAATGCATGAGATGCATGACCCATGACACTTGCCTGCAGCTGCATCCCTGTTGTTATGCCACCTGGCACACAAGTCACACAGAAAAAAGGATGCAACGCAACATTTAAGCTCTTCGGGAAGTTTTGTTTAACTGTATTTGTAACTTTAGAACTAAAAGGGGTTATGCATTCTCACTTCTCTGTGAAACATATTAGTTATTTTTGTTCAGAATATCATGTTTTAAATGATGTCAAGCAAACTGGTAAACCATTTAGTCGTATCTTACTTCAGTTTAGCTTCAGTGACAGCTGCAGTACTGTTTGTCACTACACCATGTGTGTCAAGGATTCAGAGTCCTTCAGGTAGGTAGGTGGTAACATTGATGAGCAACATTGCCTGTTTTTCCCGGCCACATTCATAATAGTGGCTTTAGTGGCATAACAGGAGTTAAATATTAATAAGCATTTTTAATTAGCAGTATTGGCAATGGAATCCTACTTCTAATGCCAGATATAGCATATCTGAACAAAACACAAAATACTGCAGATGCTGGAAATCTGAAACAAAAACAGAGAGAACTGGGAAAGCTCAGCAGGTCAGACAGCATCTATGGAGAAAGGAAAATGAGTTAACGTTTCGTGTCCACAGCCTGACGAGGGGTCATGGACCCGAAGCATTGACTTACTTTCCTTTCTCCATAGATGCTGCCTGATCTGCTGAGTTTTCCCATCTCTCTCTGTTTTTGTTATGGTATATCTGATATGGATATATATAAGCGATGAGATGCACCTTACATGTCAAACTATGGATTTTGAACGAACGTTATTCTTGCTTGTAATAATGTTGAACTGCAGTTTGTGCCCTTGTAAATATTGCATGCAAGAAGCGTTGTCAAATTGGTTTAATGCCTTTAATCTTTTATTGTTATACAAGCTAAATTCACCTAATAAAATTGGATATGATCTTTTAAAAATCTTTCATGACAATAAACGCCAGTCTATACATTTCTAGTTATAAACATTAAATATTGTTTAAAGTCACATAAATGACTGTATTTTCATGTGTGCAGATTACCTAGTCATTTTGTTTCAATGCATGTTACCATACTTTCTACCCAATAGAAGACAGTATGACAAATAAAACTGGAGTTTGTGTTTGCAGAACTGAATATTCTCCAACATTGAATCCCCTAGCAGGATCAAGCACACTCAAGTCTTAATTACAAGCAGACATTGTTCCTGCACATTGATAAATACACTGCAAAGCAAGCTTCCAAGAAACTGAATACTGAACAGAATTCTGTCTTCCTAGAGTCAGTCTTCTACCTTATGTATTTTAGTATTTAGAAAACATTTAGTAACTGCATGCTTAAATTAAAAAGGGCATTTTTGCATCCTCCATGTACAATTCTTCAATTCAAACTTGGTCTTAAAAACAGTTTGAGCTCCATTTTAATGGCATAAAGTCATTTCAATATCCTAGAAAACTCAGGATTCTGTGAAAAATGTACTCAACTGTCAGTCACATGATGTGCCCTAGAGAAAACGTGATTGACACTTCCCACAGTGCAATTTGGAAAAGGGCCTATCAGTAGGAAACTAGGTCATTGAGCCCCTCGTTCATGCTTTACTCTTAAAGGCACAGGATAGTTAAAGAAAAAAATGGTAATAAGGATTTCATGGCAGCAGAAACTGCCTGACAGAATTTACTTTCTTCAAAATATGTAGGTGTTAGCACATTTCGACTCAATGCCCAGAAGTGAAAGAGATGAAATAACTAGTTTAACAGACTCCTAATATTCTGAACAGATTTATTCCCCTGCATTACATTTGCTATATAATGTAATGCAGAATTCAAGCATTTGACACAAACAACTATTGAGTGAACAACCACATTTATTTCAGAGATTTTTGACCAGGAGAATCTCCCTTCTCTTTTCAAATAATACCATGCGATCTTTAATGTGCACATCAACAACAACAACAACAACAAAATTACATTTATAGAGCACCTTTCAAGATGGGAGGACATCCCAAAGCGCTGGACCAAGCACATGAACAGACAGACAGTTTAACATCTTGGTTTAACATCTCATGTGAAAGACCACATCTCAAAACAATGTAGCTCACTCTCAGCATTGCATTGCATTGCAGCATTGCACTAGAAAGTCAGCCTAGACTGTGATCTCAGATCTTGAATCCATAAGTTTGAGTCAGAGACGAGAATGTTACCAAGTGAGCTAGGCTAACAGCTATCCACTGGTACCCCAAATACTGGGATCCATTTGTATTTGCTCATTCTGTTCCCTATTATTTGCAAATCCTTGACTGAGCTCAAAGCTCCATTTCTGTCCTTGAGTGGTTCAGATCCTACCTCTCACAGTGTCTCTATCTCATCTCCACAAACGGCTTCTCCTTCAGTCCCAGCACTGTCTTGTGTGGCATTCCTCAGGCTCTGTCCTTGGCTCCCTCCTCTCCAACATGTACCTGATCCCTCTTGATGACATCATCTGCAGACATGGTTCAACTTCCACATGTATGTGGATAACACCTGACTCTACCTCTCTGCCTCCACCCTCAACTCCAGAACCACTGCTGTCCTGACAGAATGTCTGTCGGATATCAAGTCCTGGGTGAGAGCAAACTTTCTACACTTGAACGTCAACAAGACCGAGGCTCTTCTGATTGGCTCCTATCAGCGTCTCCACACCTCAGGCACTGACAGCATCACAAATGTATTGCATTGTAAATCTCCCAGTTTGGGGTCATCAACATTTCTACGTCTACTCTCAGAAAATTTGCTGAAGATAGAAACTGTCATTCTCCACGTACATTTTGCCACAGAAACAATACCAGGAACATTAGTCTAGTCAAACGTTAATCCCATGATAAAAGGAGCATCATTTCAACAATTTAGAAAGCATTAAAGGACTGATGCTGCTAAGATTCCAGGACAAATTAAATCCACTTAATTTACCCTGAGGTTTAAAGAGGTTGTGGCAATAGATGATTTGGGGGATACTCTGGGGTGCCACTCCTTTTGTCTTTATCTTACTGCGTTCAGCTATCATTTTATTTTCAAATTCTCTCAGAGCATTCATGTAAAGTAGGATTAACCACACCTCATCAGCTTTGTGCATCTGTTTCTCTGCCACCCCTAAACAGCTTTGTAAAGCACTTTGAGACATCCTCTTGACATGGAAATTGTGTTGTATTATACATCTCTCAAAAGATCTCACACCAAGGTCTTTCTTTCTATTGCCACTGCACAACTAGCCACTCATCTTGCCTTCTCAGTATTTTCTCAGATGAACAGATATTATTCTGTATTCTTTCATAGTGACCTGGTTCATCAGGATTAGGTTTTGGATGGTCACTATCCTACTCCCATTCATTCTCATGGCAGCAAGATCTGAGGCTGATACTTCATATCAGTTATAAAAAAAAGTGAAAATTTCACTTTGCAGAATCTATATGCATTCATAATAAATAGGTGGCTGTGAATTCAAATATTTCTCTCACTTTTGAAAAATAGCTCAGTTATGTTTCCAGCTGTCATGAGTCGTGATATTTTCTGAGTTGTGAAAAACAATAGGAACACACTGGTCATAATTAATGTATAAGAGAAACTGTCTGATCAAAGTGACAGTGTCACTGAAATAAAAATGGCTCAATGTGCAAAGGCACTTTCACCGTGGTGCAGCAGCCCTAGGCAATTCAGTCATGAAGGCTGTAGGGATTGATTCCTAATAGAACCATTGAAATATATAGCCCAGAAGAAGGCTATTTGGCTCATCGTACCTGTGCTGACTCTCCAAAAAAAAACAATCCATTTAGTCTCATCCTCCTGCCTTTTCCTCACAACCTTTAAGTTTTTTTCCTTTTCTAATCATCTCTTAATACTCCCGCTTTTCCGGGGGTAAGAATCCCTTAAAAAATATATATAATTCACTTAATCCACGACTGTTTGTGAGTCACTGCTATGCACAATTGGCTGCTGCATTTCGCCCACAAAACATATAGTCAATTCACTTTACAGTATATTCTGTGAAATGCTTTGAGACATCTAGAAGACATGATAAGGAGCTATATCAAAAGCAAGGATTATTATTATTAAAAGCTAATTTAACCATCTGCTTTAACCATATTACCAGGTAAGACATTCCATGTCCAAAGTGTTCTGTGTAAAATAAATCCTAACCTTACTCTTTGCTCATGTACTAGACAGGCAAGTTGCCAACTCAGCTGTGGCACTAGTCAGTTTTGTGTTAAATTGGCTAATCTTAGTCTTTGGAGGGCTACCATTCAACTTAGCACTCACCAAAGACGCTGGCAGGAAGGTGCGTGTTTAAAGAAGTAGGGTTCCTAACACAATACAAAATTAAATTTGTGCAATTTTGCCTTTTATGTCGGCAGGATGTCCCAAGGTGCTGGATAGTCAGGGACTTGGACCCGAGCAGAGGGGATGGGATCAGAGAGGAGAGAGGGTAGGGAGAGTAGGGAGGGTAGGAGGGTGGCCAAAGGCGCAGTTAAGAGGAGGGTCTTGAAACGTGCCTTGAAAGAGGCAAGTAATGGGAGTAAGATGAGGGGTTTATGGGATAGAGTTACAAAGGGTGAGGGCATAGTGGCTGAAGGCCTGACCGCTGATGGTGGGCGTGCTGGGTGGTGGACGTGGAGCAGGCTGGAGCGCGCTGAGCGGGGAGCGCAGACAGGTTAATATGGGGTTAGCAGGTCACAGAGGTAGGACAGATCAAGGCCATGGAGGTACTTGAAGGTGAGGACGAGGAGTTTGACAGAGCAGGGTTAAGACAGAATTGGGCTCAACTGTATTGCCTCCTATGGCCTCATTACTTATATTAAAAAATTGAAGGGATTATTACCCGTGGAAAAGCTATCCGCCAATTGACTAATAAATGAGTTTCTGCTTACCTTTAGGCAGACAGAATCATGTGGAGTAAGGAAACATGCCCAACATTTCACCCTGCCGGGAATCAAACCCAGGTCCTCTCACTTGCGAGGTGAGTGCTCTAACTATGTAAGCTACAGTTAATAATAATAATCCTTGCATTTGATATAGCGTTTTTCACGTCTTCTCAACATCTCAAAGCGCTTCACAGAATAGACTGTAAAGTGAATTGACCGTATATTTGTGGGCGAAATGCGGCAGCCAATTGTGCACAGCAGTGTTCCACAAGATATAAAACATGGTTTCATGTGTAAGTTATCCAATCTTGCAAGTGATTATAAAAACATTTTCCATTTTGCTCAATATTTGATACAGAGCAATAATAATACTTGCAATTGATATAGCGGCTTATCATGTTGTTCAGACAAATCAAAGTGCTTCACAGAATATATTGTAAGTGGATTTGACTTTTGTTTGTTGTAGGTAAAATGCAGCAGGCAGCACAACAGTATTCCACGAACAGTCGGGGATGGAGTGACAACTTTTGTTTGTGGGCAGATTATAACCCCTGGAAAGCGATCCGTCAATTGACTAACAACCGGTTTACCATTTACTGCTAGGTTATCAAAGATATGTGTAATAAGAAGATGGGCCTCTGAGAATCAAAATCAAACTGAGAATTCCAAGCATCCAACCTATACATTGAAATTCCAGAGATATTTATTTGAATGGAATGCTCTCTCTCTTCCTTGATCCTGATTAACTAATTTTGGAGAATATTAGGTCCAGGTAGACAAGGTCTTGCCACCTTCTTCCTTAGCTCCTCCCATCCCAACCGATTCAGTTTTTGATATTCTCCTGATGTGAAAGAAGCTGTATTAATGTCATATTGTTGTTGTTGTTATGCAGTGACCTCTAGTGGAATAGCATGCACAGAGATAACATCGGACTTCATTATGACCCTTGTAATATGGTTAAAGAACTGCTGACATCCACTGTTAAAAATCACGTATGATTAATAGCTATGTGGATGCTGTTCTGGAATATAATTGGCAACCATGGAGCTGTGTCATAGGAGGCAAATTAAGAGTCAAAATTCCTTCAGAAGCAGAAGGAAGAAAGTTGGTGCATAGAAAATTGAGATGAATTCATTTCAATTGAGACTAATGTTAGAAAATAACCCAGGAGGTTATCACAGAAATTTGAGGTGCTTTGAACAAGTTGAAATATCTATTAAGGCTGTCATCGTAGCTAAACTCTATCAGGAAAAAAAAATTATAAATGAGGGAGTTTATTACATTTGATCATTTTAGTAACATTACTTCAACATACCAAAAATAATTTGATTCCTATTTGACTTACATTTTAGTAATTCAGAATTATGCTTAATCCTCGCAAATTTCCTGACATTAAACAATGTGATTGCTGTTATTGCTCAGGTTAATTTCTAAAGATTAAGTTAGTTAGATGCTTTTTAATTGTACTTTAGAATGTTGGGCTATAATTCAATAAACAAACCAAGCACAACAACAGTAAATAAACTAAATTGGTGTAAACTAGGCCAAAGGAGATTGCCAAGAAATCAATGAGGATGTATCAATATGTCAAAGAAGCATTGCTAAGTTTAGCAATATCTAACTTGTGACATAAAACCTTATTTTGACAAATACATTTTCTCCCTCAATGTAATTAAATTGTAAATTACATTGCAGTCTTTTTAGTTTTGGGTACATTAACATTTTGATCTTGAACCAAGCAACTTATCAAAGAAACAACAATAGCACCAACATGTGCATAAATAAAAAAATTGTTAGTTGAGTATATAAATCCCCAGTTGCAGAAAGGCAACACTGGATTGACACAAGGATCAATACATGTTTTTCAAGGGTTTTTGACATCTCCAATGTATCTTGTTTTATTTAACAGCATAAGAAATGAAAGTGCTTACAATTAGAATCAGTGATGGAAAACGCAGCTCAAAAATTTCCAAAGGAATATATATATTTGTTAGTGAGCATTTTTGATCACATAATATAATTTTGCTCCAGAGAAATAGTTCCTATTGGCACATTCTTACATTTGTGGGAGAAACTCGGTACACTGCTGTGTGCAATTTTTGCCGCGTTTCACCCACAAATATACGGTCAATTCACTTTACAGTATATTCTGTGAAGTGCTTTGAGATGTCTCGAAGACATGAAAAGCGCTATATCAAATGCAAGGATTATTATTATTATAATATCGCTCAGGTCTGCAACTGTCTCACCCCGGTGGCCGCCGAAACCCTCATACATGCTTTCATTACATCGAGGAATGACTATGCAATCTCATTGCTTGATGGCCTCCCCACTCATCCCTCCATAGTCTGCAGATCATCCAGAAGACTGCAGCTTATGTCCTCTCCCTCACCAGGCTCCGTGATCCAACCACTCCCGTCCTCGCCCAACTCTCACCACACAGAGGATACAGTTCAAGATCCTAGTCCTCAGCTTCAAAGCTCTCCATAGCCTTGTTCACCCCTACCTCTGTGGCCTCCTAGCCCCCTACCATCCTGCTTGCTCCTTCCACTCAGAGGGCTTCAGCCTGCTTCATGTCCCCTGTCTCGCTCACCCCACTATTGTCGGGCACGCATTCTGCCACTCTGTCCCCACCCTCTGGAACTCCATCCCACAGTCCCTCTGCCTTGCCCCCTCCCTTGCCACCTTCAACAACAACAAGATTCCATTGATTGAGCGCCTTTCTCGTCAGGAGGACGTCCCAAGGCGCTGTACAATTGGGTCAGGATCCGAGCAAGGGGGAAATGGTCAGGGTGAGGGGAGGGAAGGGAGGGAGCGAGGAGGGGGTAGAGAGT
Organism: Callorhinchus milii; assembly: GCF_018977255.1. Taxonomy (NCBI): domain Eukaryota; kingdom Metazoa; phylum Chordata; class Chondrichthyes; order Chimaeriformes; family Callorhinchidae; genus Callorhinchus; species Callorhinchus milii. Next base: position 36,671,610 of record NW_024704745.1, on the reverse strand, counting down.
CGAGAGGGGAGCTGAAGGCACGGTCAAAGAGAAAGGTCTTGAGACCGGCCTTGAAGGAGGAAAGGGAGGAGGCAAGGCGAAGGCACTGGGGGATAGAGTTCCAGAGCCTAGGGGCTGAGAGGCTGAAGGCTCGGCCACCGATGGTAGGGCGGTTGGGGCGGGGGATGTGGAGCAGACCGGAGCCAGAGGAACGGAGGGTACGGGCAGGTAGGTAGGGGAAAGTAGGTCAGAGAGGTAGGAGGGAGCAAGGCCGTGAATGGCCTTGTAGGTGAGGGTGAGGATCTTGAATTTGATCCTCTGGGGGATGGGGAGCCAGTGGAGGCGAGCGAGGGTGGGAGTGATGTGGTCCGAAGCCTGGTGCGGGACAGTACACGAGCTGCAGAGTTCTGAATGACCTGCAGCTTGTGGAGGGAGGTGCCGGGAAGGCCGGCGAGGAGAGAGTTCCCATAGTCCAGCCTTGAGGTGATAAAGGCGTGGACCAGGGTTTCAGCAGCGTGAGGGGTGAGGTAGTGCCGTAGTCTGGCGATGTTCCGGAGGTGATGGAAGGCGGTGCCAGTTGTGGCGCGGATATGAGGGAGAAGGACAGCTCAGGGTCGAACAGAACACCGAGGTTCCTGACTGGCTTTGAGAGGTGGAGAGTGCAGCCTTGGATGCTGATGCTGTCCTGAGGTGCGGAGGCGCTGATGTGAGCCAATCAGGAGGGCCTCAGTTTTGCGCACGTTGAGCTGAAGAAAGTTATCTCTCGTCCAGGACTCAATGTCAGACAGGCAGGCTGTCAGGACATCGGTGGTCGTGGAGTTGAGGGTAGAGGAGGAAAGGTAGAGTTGGGTGTCATCCGCATACATGTGGAAGTTAACCCCATGTCTGCGGATGATGTCACCAAGGGGGAGCATATAGAGGGTGAAGAGGAGGGGACCGAGGACAGAGCCTTGAGGGACACCGCACGAGACAGTGCGGGGGCCGGAGGAAAAAACATTTGTGGAGACAAAGTGAAGACGTTGGGAGAGGTACGACCTAAACCACTCAAGGACAGGGCCTTGAAGGTTTAGTTGGGAGGACAAGCGGTGGAGGAGGATAGCATGGTCGACCGTATCGAATGCTGCCGATAGGTCGAGGAGGACGAGGAGGCAGAGGGAGCCCTGGTCACAGATGGTCAGGATGTCATTGGTGGCCTTGACCAGGGCAGTTTCTGTGCTATGGGCAGCACGGAAACCCGACTGAAGGGGTTCGAATAGTGAATGGTTGGAGAGGAAAGAGCACAGCTGGGAGGCGACAACTCGTTCCAGGACCTTGGACAGGAAGTGGAGGTTGGAGCCGTTAGCTTGACCCATCTCAAGACCTTCCCCTTTGACTGTGCTTTCGATCTCCCTGCTTTCCCCTGTGCCCACCACACTCCCCGACCCCGAGCTCAGGCCCGAAACTCTGTCTGTCCAGCGTCTTGGGATGTCCTCCCGATGTGAAAGGCACTGTAGAAATGCAATTTTATTGTTGTTGATGTTGTTGCAAGGTGCTGTATCAAATGCAAGGATTATTATTATTTTAAGTATTTAATACTTTTTCAAATAATCTGCTATTGAGTGTGGGATAATCTGGTCATCCAATTTTATGACTATTCATTCTAATGTTAAGAATTTGAAACCTCCAAATTATGGTGTTTTGGGATATAATTTTTTTTCTGCAGAGGGAATTGGAAAAGAATGACAAGGGAAACATTTCTGGAATTAGAGCTCAAATGTTACAGGTTGCAGTTTAATCGATGAACCTCATTGAATGAAGCTGCAATTTTAACTAATAAAAAAAATTGATCATTCACTTCACAGCTGTTTATGGAATATTGTTGTATGCAAATTGGCTTCTGCATTCACCCATAATACTAGTAACTGCATTATACAGTAAACTGTGTGAAGCACTTTGAAATTTCCACCCTCAACTCAGAAAGAACGTTTAAAACAATCACTGGCATTTGACAGCAATTGATGGCAGCAGTTAATTGGACCAAGTAATGTCCTTAGTTATGCCTGCACAGAGCACTGCTCTGAGCTAGAGTATCAGTGATTTTGAACCCCCGGTATCAATTGTTCTGCATTGTATACACATTTATAGTACATAAGGAATTAGATTCACAGATTTGACCTTCGACATTTAGTAAAGCCAAAGCCAGTCTAAAGTCCTGATTCTACAGCTAGAAAACAAATGTACAAAACTGCTTTAGGGGATCAGGTATAGGAAAGCTTATTGTGCAATCTGCCTCCTATACATCTGGGTAATTCATGTTGAATTCTAAGCAATCTCTTCATTTAGACCACAGATTGCACTAATACTGTACGAACTAATCCCTTACAAAAAACTGTTTGGATTAGGATGGAGTTTATTTTTTTAAATCGTAAGAACAGATGATTAAATTATTTGCAAACCACAAATTCTTGGGCTTACAGAAGTCTCAGCATTGAATAGGCAGAGAAACTATGAAAAACTTTTCTTTAGCTAGTAAAAGCATAGGAAACAGTTCATGATAGAATGGATTGTTCACAATGTGTTAGAAGGAATGAGTTTGATGGGTGAAATGGCTTTAACATGTTCTCTGGTTCCTTATCTTCTAACTTGTTTAGATTAGCTCGCCTCAGCTAAATCGTCCTTCTATTCCAAGATAATCTTGGAGGCTAATGACAACCCCAGGCTTCTCTTCTCCACTACAAACCAGCTCCTCCAACCACCCTTTCACGCCTCACCGATCCACTCCTCTGAATCCAACTGTGAGGAGATGCTGGATTTCCTTGACAAGCCCTTCAAAGAGTTGTTGCTTCACTCCTTCCTCTACTGCCTTTACAAACCACTCCAATCAAGATTTTGTGTTGCCCACAGCACGGAAACAACCATAGTCAAAGTGACAAATGGCATTCTGGCCATCTGTGACCAGGGCTTTCGCTGTATCCTCGTCATCCTCGACCTTCTTCTGCCTTTGACATTGCGGACTAATCCATCTTCTCCACCGCCTCTCCTCTCACCTAAACCTTCAAGGTTTTGTACTTGAATGGTTCAAATCATGTCTCTCACACTAGCTCCACTTCATCTCCACAAATAGCTTCCCTTCCAACCACCGCACTATCTTGTGTGGTGTTCCTTAGGGCTCTGTTCTTGGTCATCTTCTCTTCAACCTGTACATGCTCCCTCTTGGTGACATCGTTCGCAGACATGGGGTCAACTTCCCAAGTCTATTTCTCTACCTCCACCCTCAACCACTGATGTCTGACAGACTACCTGTCAGACATCAAGTCCTGGATGAGAGCCAACTTTTTACAGTTGAATGCCAGCAAGATCAAGGATTTCCTGATTGGCTCGCGTCAGCGCCTCCGCACCTCAGGTACTGACAGATTCAGCATCCACAGATGCACACTCTACCTCACCAAGTCAATCCTGAACCTAGGTGTCTTATTCAACCTCCAACTGTCATTTCTCCTCCACATCTGTGCTCTGCCTTCCCCAACCTCCACAACATTGTCAGGCTCCACCGGAGCTTCACCTCTCAGGGCACCAAAACTTTCATACTTGCCTTCATTACAACCAGTTTTGATTATGCCAACTTGTCGGCCTTCCTAACTCTTCCCTCCACAAGCTGCGGATCATCCAGAAATCTGCAGCTCGTGTCCTCTCCTTCACCAGGCTCCGTGACCCCATCAAGTTCAAAATTCGATGATCAAGTTCAAAATTCTCGTCCTCACCTTCAAGGCCTTCCATGGCCTTGCCCCCTCCTACCTTTCTGACCTGCTAACCCCTTATCAACCTGTCTGCTTCCTCCACTTAGCACTAAGTGTTAGGTATTCTGGCATTTGAATAGGAAAAAACACAACTGGGAGACGAAAACATACAATAACACATCAAATAATAAGTAATGTTATTTTTATAACATGCTCTGAAACAGACAAAATTCACAACTAATAAAACATCATCCAACTTCTAAAGACAAAATGTTTGATTTTCTTTCTCTCTCTTTTTGTACCTCTTTCATTCTCGCTCTCTCACTTTTTATTCCCTTAACCAATTTTTCTCTCCTCGGAACATATTGATTTATGCTGGATGAGGATTGCACAAGTGTTAGTCTAATATCAAAAGTTCATCCAAATGACCATTTTTCACATGTGTGCCAGTGTAATGAGTGTGAGCAAGTCACACAACCACAAGCAGGAACTACAGGTTAGATCAATATTGTCCACACCCACAGTTTCTAACAAAGGTCCCTGGCAAATCTAGCTTAGCTGATTTTCACTCTCCTTAAACCAGTAAGGAGAGTGAAAATCAGCTAAGGTAGATTTGCCATAGCTGAGACAATTGCTATGACATCAGCTGAGATCGATTAACTCAGCACAGAATGAAAATCAAGTTTGGATCTTTCCAGCTCTATGTCAGCAGATTGTGACAGCAAATTCAAGAGGGAACTAGACAGCTATTTGGCGAAGAAATCAATTAAGGGGTATGTGAGATAGAGGCATGTAGGATTTTTTTTTCTACTTTGGGATAAGCTAGATGGTCTGGAGTGGTACTTTCTTACCATGTAAATGCCAACATTTTTATTTAAGGCTGTTTCATTCCATCAGGAAATTCAATTTTATTTCAGATAATTTATAATAACAATAAATAATTGCATTTGATATAGCGCTTTATCACGTCATCAAAACTTCTCAAAGTGCTTTGCAGAATATACTGACTGCAGTTTTACTGACAGTGGATTGAGTAAGTATTTTAAAGTTCTTTCAAGGTAAGTCTGGGTTCATGGAAATTATTGAGGAAAATCTCTTTTTTTATGCACACCTAACTCTGACTTTTGGTGATATCAGAACAAACAAACAGCTGGTTGCTTCAACTGCAAGCAATAATAATAAAAATAATTTGGTCATTCAATCCACGACTGTTTGCGGGACACTGTCATGCGAAATTGGCTGCCACATTTTGCCTACAAAATATAAAGTCAATTCACTCTACAATATATTCTGTGAAGCAGTTTGAAACATCTCAAAGATATGATAAGGCGCTATCGTAAAAATTATTACTATTATAATAACCTGAAGACATTTGTGAACTGATAGCAGATGCTGACATGTGTCATGGTAAAAAAGGAATGATTACAGGAAAGCCAAAAGCAACTTCATGTTGCTCAAACCTCACAAATTTGACAGGCAAACAAAATCAAATCATTATTGGATCACAGTGCATATAGTGAATATTTTGTACAGATATGTCTAGCTATAGCACTTGAATGTGGTAGCCTTGATTTTACCAGAAGTGTTGCCTTCTTTAAAAAAGTCAATAATGAACCAGTACATAGACTAAATGTCTGTAATTGTAGTGCAGCAAATACAATTTCCAAAGTACTTTTTAAAAGTTAATTTTTTTCTGAAATCACCTATTTAAGTGAAGAAATAGCATACTGAAATTATCAAAATGCATGCAGCATACATTTCTGAATGCTCAACTAATTACTAGGTTATTCGTCTCTGAGAACCAATTTACTGAAAGATCAAGATCATTAGAACTAAAATGAATGAAATAAAAGGCAGAGGTTTACGTATTCATACCTTCATCAAGTTGACATTTGATTCTGGAGCTTTAACAATGCATTCAGAATTATTCTGAGTGGCTCAGCTGAAAACAGACAATTGTGTTCTACAGAGCTTTTTCGTCTCAGCTCAGAGGAACATTGCAACTGAACATTGTATTGGTACAAAAGATTAAATCCATCGCCTTGCTTAATGAAAGCTCTCAGAATTATTTTTCCCCAAAAATTCTTAATGGTCACTGATGTGAGAGTGAGGACAAATATGCATAAAGATATTGTAGAGAAAATTTGCTTTTCATTACTACCTGGAAGTCTAGTGGTTTCCCTGAATCCTCTGTTGGCTCAGTGACAAATTAAATTGATTTTGATCAATATCAATGATAGCTCCAGGAAAATATGGTCTGCCAAATGTTGGCTATCACGTGCATTCTTACAGTGATGTTGTTACAGTGAAGGACAGAATTTGGAATGTGTTTTCCTGAGCAGCAGGTCTATTAATGCTGTAGCCATGCAGTGTTGAAAGAAGTGTGTAGCAGTCAGCAAGAATAAATGGCCTTTATGAAATGGTTTTCTTCTTTAATACACATTAAAGACCTGATAGAAATCTATAAATTATGAGGATTTTTTGATAAATAAGGATAAACTATTTCCACTGGTCTGGGAGTATAAGGATCAACTTACGATAGTTAGTAAGGGGACAGAGTTGTTAGGAATGCCCTGCCAAGTGCAGTGATTGGGGAAGGATCCATATTATCGTTCAAAAGAAAACTGCATTTAAAAGCATCCAATGGCAGGACTATGGGAAAAAGGCATGTAAATAGGACTGAATGGATTGCTCTTTCACATTGGACACAATGGGCCAAATAGCTGTCAACTGTGCTGTAAATTTCTATGTAGTAGCTTATTACTGAAGTCATTTGTGGTTTAGAGAGGGATATGTTGTTGAGGCTGGGATTATCTTACCTGCAGAAATATATATATATGTATATATGTGCACTGTAGTATTCAAGGTAAATATTATTTCGTATATTTGATTGTGGCTAAGTCATATTTTGAATGAATTACCAAGTAGAAAATTGTCAGTATTAAAAGAGAGTAGAACACCAACTAAACCCAGCAACAATTTTACATTGTAAAATTTTACACTGTAGCTCAGTGGTTAGAGCACTCGCTTTGCAAGCGAGAGACCTGAGTTTATTTCCAGGCAGGTCAGGGCGAAACCTTGGGCAAGTTTCCTTACTCCACACGCCTAATAATAATCCCTCCAAATACAAAAACAATAATAAATTGGTTATTTTCAATCTACGACTGTTTGTGGGACATTGCTGTGCGCAATTGGCTGCCGCGTTCGCCCACAAATATACAGTCAATTCACTTTACAGTGTGTTCTGTGAAGCGCTTTGGGACGTCCTCCTGACGTGAAAAGAGCTATATCAAATGCAAGGATTATTATTATTATTATTATTATTGAAGCCATTCATTTATTTCCATCATCCGCACGATTAATATTAAGAGAAATATCATCCTTTTCAACTTTTACTCATCTTACCTGAAAATCTTTTAATAAAAATAAATAATTATCCTTAAATTGGAAGCTTCACAGCATATACTGTAAAGTGTAGAGACTGTATTTTGTAGGCAAACTTCTGATAAATACATGATTTGATTAGTGGGGAGATAAAGAAATTTAAAAAATTAAAAACTTCAGTATCTTGCAGAATTGCATTATTTCTGAAATAATTGAGGGATGTCATACAATCATATACATATCTGTAGATCTGCTATTTTGTGTTTAAGAAAACTGAATTTAAGAAACCTGTGATTAAAAAGGCGAAAATACTGGAACTTCACCAGAGTGAATACAGTCGAACTTTTGGCTAATAACATTGACAGCTCAGGGAGAATGTTTTGCCATCATCTGTTTTTTTATCTGTGTAGGGAGAGTGCATCCCTGGTAGAGGTGTGGGCACAGATGCATATTGTGGAGTTTGTACTTGATTACCTTTGAGCTGAAGGGAGTATCTATACATATCTCCAGAGGAGATAAGAGGCCTGAAATTCCATCAAACCTTAGCCTGTAAGAGCACGTTGTCTTAAAATGTAAGATAGCGCAGAATTGTGTAAAGTTATCAAACGCACTTCTTACGTCCAACATAGAATGCTGACATAAGCTTGATGTTACTTCATGTAAGTTTCATGTAAGTTTCTAAGTAGGGGAACAAATAGGATTTGTAGAAGATTGCGGTAAGCACATAAGGGTATTTAACAGGATTTTTGTACCTGTGGAGAGGGATAAGGCAGACAACTCAATCCTTCAGCTCATCATGAGTTTTAAATTTGAGTTTAGTAAATCAAAGTTTGTCCTCAGCTCTCCAATTCAGTTATTTAGGCCTCCAAAATATACAGTCACATCACTTCACAATATAGCCTATGAATTGTTTTGAGATGTCTTTACAAAATGATGAGGTGCTATAACAAATATATTATTATTGTTATTATTCAGTTATTTAGTTTGATCTGAGGTTGCAGCAATGTTTCATAGAGAGATTAAAGTGACAACTGAGTGACAAAATAATGGCATGAATCTCCATTTATAAAATAAATAAATCTTCCATCGAAAGATTCAAGATCACACCAATTCATTCAAATTTTTCCCCAGTTTATGCATTTATGTACCTCCCCTATTGTTTACCTTTTCTGATGTTTTGTAAACTTCTATTCCATCCCATAACATATCACCATTTTGGCAAGGATTTTCTGGCCCTTGTTGGAAAATTGATCAATTTTGATGGTGTATACACTTAATCGAAAGTTAATATAAATATACACTGTCAAGATCCACAGGGCACACATGTTGAAAGTGAAACCATGCTCCAGCAAGGCACTTTATAATGGGGTTCCCCAATACCTCAGTCACTGACACCTCTCTCCAGGCAGCATATACAACATTAACAAGCTTTCTGACTCTATGATTTCTAGAAATCTCTCCTAAAATCTCATTGCAATGCACTTTCTTTCTAAGCCTTTAAAACCATCTTACAAACCTATCTCTTTAATCATGCCTTTGGTCAACACTCTTAAATTCTCCTTCCTCTTGCTTTTGTGAAATCATTCAAGAAGTGCATCCTGTATGAATGTAAATTATTGTTGTTAATGTGGTTGTTATTCACTGTAAACTGTAATGCATGTATGATATTTCAGGCTCTTATTTGGACAAGCAAGCCACCTTTGGATGTCCTCAGTCAATATTTATGTATGCAATGTAGCACATCCTTTAGATTAATCAGATGGTATGCAAGAGTAATTTATGTGAAAGTTTCAATTCCTTCCGCAGAGATCAAGATCACTCAGCTCTCAAGGCAATTGGTCTTGTGATAATGTAGCCTACAAGTTTCACCTCTGTGATGGCTTCTCTGTAATACTTGCCATTGCATAACACCTTGATCTGTATGTTAGGGGAATGAATACATAGAAGAAAGCAATACCTTTACAAAACTGTGTCTGAAAACTAAAGCTAAAGGAAATTTATAAAAGCAAGTAAAATTCAATATTAAGAGAAAAATATTTCTCTTGACAATTCTCACATTGCTATTATAATGATGATTGTGCATTTGACATAAAACCTTGTCATATCATCAAATCAACTCCAAAGTGCTTCACAAATTTTATTGTAAATAAACAAAATACTGTGTATTTGTAGGCCAATACAACAGGAATTTTGCACACAATATTGTCCCACAAACAGCCACAAAGTGAATGACTAATCTTTGGCCAGACACAGGGAGAAACACCCTTCATATTTGAATAGTACTATGGGATCTTCAAATCCACCTGAAGAAGCAGACAGTCTAGGGTTTAACAAATATGTCATTTCCAACAATGCAGGACACCCCAGTAGTATACTGGAGTGTCAGCGTATTACTGGGGGTGTCCTGCATTGTTGGCTATACTGTGAGGTATGCATATTATATATATGTATATATGTTGTGGTACAATAAATTTGGAAAACAGATAATAATCACATTTTCAATATTCCAAACACAGTTTATTCAGTTAACTGTGAATTCTGGTTTGCAAACATCAGAAGCCATTTGATTTGTAAGACTCCTGGACAGTCAATAGTTCCTTTTGAATCCTGAAATCTGCAAAAGGGCCAGAAAGAAAAATGTTTTGTCAGGAGTTTTCAAACCAGACTAAGAATTCCACATATAATAATAATAATCCTTGCATTTGGCATAGTCTTCTAGACATGTCTTCTAGACATCTCAAAGCGCTTCACAGAATAGACTGTAAAGTGTATTACTGTATAATTGTGGATGATATATGTCTCTTGCATATGGAAATATCCCTATGTCTGTAATGGACTGTGCACTCTCTTCCTGGAGGGACACACCCTGTTTCCCAAATTCCTAAATTCAAAGGGAAATGTCTGATGTAGGCAACAAGCAAGGAGCCAGCTGTTTCCAAAAATAACTCTGATACAGGTGATTTAGATTTTTGTTTACAAAGATGCAATCTACTAAGGGGACCAGCTGAGGTTCATCTCTCCTTCTCAGCTCAATCACAAGAGGCCATGCACTTGGGAAATCTCATTCACTGATAGCAGCTTGTCTAATATATCTGTTTACACAGGAGTGCCGGAGGAATGGATATTTCCAAAAGCAGAGCCACAAACCCCTTCTGTGAGATCAGCTTTTGAACTGTATAATTTGGATCAGAAATCCCTAAAGGGTTCTATTAATCTCTCCATATTTGCATTAAGTCTATCTCTCCACTACCTGGAGTCTCATTGTGTACATACACCTGGTTTGGGGCTGAGTCTACAGACCAGGAATCTTTTATCTTCAATGTTCTATCTTCAATTCTTGGTCTTTGCTAATTTAAATAGACTTAGATTCAGATCTCCTGAGTTAGGAAAAGAAGGGGTAGACAGAAATCTTATGTCTTATCAGTAAACTCTTTGCTCCTGCTTAAACATGTATGGATGTGGGTGTTTCATGAAGATTGGATAGAGCTCAGGTTCAATACCTCTCTCAAATTGGTCAAATGGATGCTTCTTATCACTCATAAATAAACAGTTATTAGGGTAAAGCAATGCAGCATGTTACTTGAGCCAGTTAATACCTTCAGGATGGGAAAATGAAGAAAGTGAAGCAAGATGTATTGCCTCTGCTGCTATAATTCCCAAAGTAGATTATGGTGCTTTGATTTGTCTAAATTCACATCAAGTAAGTTACTCACCTTGGGAGGCAGTTCTCTGATAAGAAGTAAATTTGTTAACCTTGATGTGTGATCTTATAATTGGAAAATTCCATTATAAATTCATACTGCCAAAGTTATTAAGTTTATCAACCAGTAGAATAAGGTGGTCTCACCTGCCAAGTCAGTAACTTTACCAATGATTGGAGAAGTCCCTCCCCCCACGATTCCTATGGTTAAAATACTTGCTCTTATGCCTGCTTTTCCCTATATCAGTAGTGGCCCATGGGGCCATCAAAAATCCACCCCTCAAACATTTCCAGTCATTGTACGTGCATTGTAAATAGTAGTGTGTTTTCAATTTTTGTTGATTGAATGTTTGATTTATGGCATAAATCAAGAACATTCGTTTTATTCGCCGACCATAAAGGTTGGCCACCTAGGCCCTATATTTGTTAGGTCAGGGTATTAAGGGATATGGGCATGGATGGGTAACAGGCCTTTAGCTACAGATCAGCCATGATCTTATAAAATGTTGGAACAGGCTCGAGGATAACCTATTCCTGTTTCTATATAGTCTGGTGTTACCAAACATTTAAAACTGAAAGCACCTTGTCACCACTGAGACTAATCCAAACACAAATAATATTTGGCCAAAGCTTTAGATATAACATCTTATTGTCCTATTTATTTTTTGTGTGCTGAAATGTTATTCCCATAAAGGAAACGTGTTCTTACTTCAAGGCAATGTTTCAAACCTCTTAGTTTACACTGATACTTATCCATGCATCGTATATCAGTTTTATTTCCTGAATATGAATTTTACAATAAACACTGTATAGGATGCCAAGAAGCACATATCTTTGCAAAAGAATGCCAACTGGTCATCTGTATTGAGGTGAAACAGTCCTAATTGTAGTAACAAAGAAATGCAACATTTTATTTCATGCATTTTCAATAATAAAATACTTACAATAAAAAATAAGGGAAAGCTGACTGGAGGTTTCAGTGTTCAAATTGCTTCTTGAACTTGAAGACTCATAAGGAGAAAATTGTGACCTGTGCTGTGTTAATTAACCAATTATCAAGAAATGTGATCAGTTGAAACCCCAACTCCCAACTTCACACAATGGTTTGAGACACAGAGGGGTTGTTAGCCAGGAGAAAACTCCCATTTCTTTTCAAATAGTGACATGCTACCTGAACTGGCAGATGGTTTAATGATCTTGGTTTCACGTCTCAGCCAAAGGAGTACCCCCCCAAGCACTGTATTGGAGTGTCAATCTAGAATATTTGAGTTCAGAGTGCCAATGTGGGGCTTGAGCCATAACAGTCTGACTCATAGACCAGAGTGTTACCAATTGAGCCAGGCTGACATTGTGACCTGCTGAGCGTTCCCAATGACTTCTGTTTTTGTTTTCAGATTTCCAGCATCTGCAGTATTTTGCGTTTTGTTTGACATTGTGATTCTGTTTGAGTAAGCTTTATTGTGATATAAATGCTTAAATGCTTGTGTGTTGCTGTATGAGCTGAGAAACTAAACAACCATTCACCTTAGGGAAATGGTCATTTCACTGGACCCACAAATACTCAGAGAATTAATTTTCTGTACAAAGCTCTGTTCAGTGCAATTCTATGCACATCACCCTTGTTAAATAATCTGTCTGCCTCTGCATCATTCATTCCTATCAGTATTTAAAAACAAACTTAGATCATACCCTTATTGCGCTTCTTAACTTCCGGTCTTTGAAGAAGCAATTTCAGTTCTGTGCATTTGTCTTCATAACTTTCAACTTGAAGTACCAGCAGAATCAATCCTGCTACTCTTCCCTGATCCATCTCCGATGTACCAATATCCTTTTGAAGGTCGGGTGCCTAAAACTGTACACAGCATTGAAATTTTGCCATTGAAAAACATTTAAAATTTATAGTCAAATTGCATCAAGATACATTTCAACCTCATTAACCTTATTGATAGCACCTTTATGCTTTGATTGAATACTTTAAATGAATAGCCAATAGTCATATGCAAATCCTTTTTTCCAGTTTTATTAATGATCATCCCTTTGTGCATTTGTTATATAGTGCTGAAGAGTTCCTTCATTTTTTTTATAAAGACAGTAGCAATCACCTGTATGTCAAGCCTGTTTTTGGCCATAAGTAATTAAATCATAGATATAGGAACAAGATAATTTGGTTCAATCACTTAACAAGAATATATAATACAGTATATTTCAAATATACAAATCTAAATGATGATGATTCATTGAAAACAGAATGAGTGAACAAATATTTATTTTTCATCAGTACTGGTTTATTTAAATCTTATATAGCAAATGGCAAGAATATTCAAATGTAATAGAAAATATATGTTTTACAGGAGATCTGTTCGCCAAAAAGAACAGGCATCTAACATTTAACTTTTGCTTCCTCCAAACTTCAATATTGCTTACTCTCCCTGACTATTTCTGAACTGATGGATTACTGCAACTCAGGGAATTTACAAAGCAAGTTAATCCTCGAAAAATTGTAATCCAACTTCAGCAGACATATTGATTTTCCTTAAGGGAAGTTGTTTATCGATTATGTCACCATCAAAACATGGACAGTTTTATCTAGCAGTCATTAACTAATGAACTTATCATCAGCATATATTGATCAACCATGTACTAGCATGAGCTGCTTGACAATTCATCCTCCATATTCAGCTCTGTGGCAAATTGCTCTACAACAATTGACTAGGTTAATTGAACTTATCTTATCCCAAACATTCATATATATTAAAGAAAATGCTCAGTGTGGTAACAAATTAAGGAATTTACTGAAAATTCTTTCAGATCATATTGGAGCGCTTATATTGGAATTCTGCAAATCCCCCCAAAATTTGTAATTGAACACATTAAATAAACTGTACAGCAAGAAAACAGATCTTTCAGCCCACAGGTCTATGATGATGTTTATGCACATCCTAATCCCATTTTCCATAGCCCTCTATTCCCTTCTCCTTCATGTATGCATCATGTTTCCTCTTAAATATGGTGATGCTTTCTACCTTAACCATAGCTCTTGCAGTCAGTTCCACAGACAGCTACAAATCAAACCTTATATTTTTACAAAAAAATTGTAACCTTCCTAACCGCTCAGCTGGCAATACCTAGATGTAGTTAAGCCATAACACTAGGAAGTTCCAATATTGCAACACCCTCCCTAAAACAGAATATGGGAGAAAAATAAAGCCAAGTGAGGAGAATCAGTGTCTAGTTTTCAACTGAAATTAGTTCAGCTGTTTGAATTGATTTTTGTGATTAATTTTACAGTAATGAAGAAATTGCAGGAGCTTTAATACAGCAATATTATTGTTTGCCCCCATGTTACACTATATCAACTCGAAAATTTAAAGAGAATATTCATCCCGAGTTGATCCAAGGTTTTTTTTAAACTGCAGAGGATGGAATTAATGCAGTTGCAAGCAAGTTATTGCCTTCTCCACCTGTAATTTTCCAGGGTGGGTTGGCAATTTTAAAGTTAACTAAATCATAATTTCAGATTGAATATTTTTCCCTGCAGGGCATTGGTCATGTAAAATATTTAGCCAGCTAAGGGAGGTTATCAAGTGACAATTAAAATTTTGAAAAATAATTGGTTAAATATCTGGTTAGGAACCACATTGAGGGGTATAAGTATAGTATATAAAGATAAATGATCAAATGTTGTATATGACAGTTCCTGAGATCCTGGGACCTTGAACATGTCATACCATGGAAGGTGAAATGTCAGTGATGAATAGTGTGAGACGAGATGAATGTTCTGTGGATTTGTTCAATTTATTTTGGGAGGGGTGTGGGCAGCAGGTGGAAACTTCACAGTATTTTTATGGAGATTAAATGACTTGGGTAGACTGCATGATAGAAAGGTTCACAGTCTGTGAAAATAATGGCTTCATGGTCTATCTGGCCTTAATCCCAAACCATGGTATAGTTCAGTTATGTTCTAAAAACATTAACATTGCTATCTGTAAATGTTGACTGTAAACAATTAAAGTAACCTCAATGTGTGGATAACTAATATTTGTATCGTGTAATGTAATTGTTTTTCACCGTTTCATTAATATTATTTCCAGCTAAAATATTCTCTTAATATTGGGATAGATCTCTTTTGTCTTGCTTTCCTGTTCTTTGATATTCCCTGCATTACACACACTCTCAGAAGAATATACAGGAAACCTGTTTTGAAAGGAAACAGTGACATTAACAGTGATGCTTTGCCTTTTAGCTGAACATTGAGTTCCCTCACATCCTGTAGAGAAAGTCCTCAGACAGTCAAGGTTTCGCATAATAAATGCTTAACAAAAGGTGACTCATGTTAAAAATGGGTGATTGACATCACTGTTGTTATTAGATTATTATAAGAAAACACAAGTATTGAATTGTTTTATGTAGCATACTGGAAAATTTTAATTACCATGAAGCCTTCAAATGTATGAGAACAAACTCAATCTCTTGAATGAGTTTATTATACTAACCCTAGTACATGTATGGTGTTTGCTATTTATTATTTGTGGGTGTTTGTCTGTGAATATGCATGTACGTGTGTGTGTGTCCATGTCCTGCTTTTGAATCTGGAACTTTTTAGTGGTTTGTGAACATGGCTAATTCATTCTGCAGGTGTTTTCTCTGAGGTCATGGGACACAATTGCTATGGATTCGGAATTGGTAATAGACATCAATGGCAGCACAGGTAAGAAACTGAGAGTGGAGCAGAATAGAAACCAGGTCAGAATCGAGCAGAAAATGTGATGGCAATCCAATTATAAAGCATGCATTGGATCAATAAGGAGAAATGTAAGAATTGAATAAGAGAGACAGCTAGAGAGAAAAAAAAGGTGAAAGAGAGCAAGGGTGAAAAAAACATGAATCAGGTAACATTTTTTCTTAGTGCTAAGCAAGCACAACAAGCTTGATAATGCATGGACCTACAACAAAAAGACCCATAATAAAATGGTTTGTTATACAGCAAAGAGCAAAGGATGATGAGTACTTGCATTGAACGATGATTTGAACTGAAGCAGCATCATGCCATTTGATTTGAATGTTTATTACGTTTGCTTTAATTTCACTTCGTATTATAAGGGAACAGAAAACTTTGCATATATTAGAATAGACTTGCAACCAAAGGATCCAATATGGAATGTAGATTTGTGTAGTTATGGCTGAGGTTCAGGGAAATAATTGGTTAAACATTGAGCTCTGCTATATCTTGTACAATGGTCTCACAACCTTTGAACATCTCAATTACGCCATTTGTTGGATCCACTGGAATTATATACATAAGGGGAAGGGCTAAATTCCAGAGGAGGAGGGGCTAAACCTCAGCCCCAGGTAAGGCCCCAACTCAAGCCCCAGGTTTCACTCTCCTCGGCTAGTCACTGCTAGGCTGTGGTGTGGAGGAAGCTGAAAACCCCGCGCTTACCAAGCCAACTGTCACCCGCCACTGGCATGGCATTACTCAGCCCAGGACCACCCAGGAACAACAGGAAAAGCAGCCAAGCAGCAACCCCGCTCAAGGCAACTTCCACCTCACTAACCCTATGAGTAACCATTCTTAGCAGATACACAGATACACAGATATTGCATCTTTATTATTATAGAAAATTGACATATTCATTACTTTTGTGAAGTACGTGATTACAGGAATGATAGAAGTGCTTTAAGATGTCTAAACAATGTGATAAGGCGCTTTATCAAATATAAGTATTATTCTTATTACTAACAGTAACTTGTGAAGATAGTGCACTATACATGTGTAAGGAAATACAGGACGATGAAACTGTTCTTTGTCTTTATGAAATGGAGATAAGCAGACACTGTAAATTGAAGGTTACATAAAATATTTAGCAACCCAATTTAATCTGCTCACAAAGTTTTTTTACATCATGCTGATTTAATTAATTTTCTAAAGGAACACCAACAAAATTGCTATAATTCCAAAAGTTCGTCAGTACCAGTTGTGAAAAATGTAATGTTTTTTAGTTGACAAACATGGCTGAAGCACTTTTTGGCTGAAGATGAAAGCAGCGGTCAATGAGGTAACTCTTTCAGTGATTAACATTTTGCACATTCGAATTACCTTCATAAATCCATCTAGGATTATAATGGTGAAATGTCTATTAATGCAGAGAGTACAACTTTTCAGCCACAGATTTTAAAACAGACAGAAAACTTATTGGACAAGTCTTGCAAATTATTATGGGCATTATTGTTGAGTACTTCAGCAGATTTGTAGATGGGTAGGGTGCCTCCTACACACAGATAAGAAGGGAAGTATCGCAATATTTTACAGTGAGTGCAAACATTTAAAACAATAAAATCCTGGAATTTATCGATATATCAGACTTAAATACTTTCCACTGAATAATTTTAGAAACGTCTCTGCTGGGATGATTCTTATGCAACATATCTCACAATTTGTGCAAGATGCTTTTTTTCAATAATTTAAATAGCAATAAGCTTGCATTTATATAGTGCCCTCACACAGGGTAACATCTCAGCATATTGACAGTGGTGGAGCCTGAGACAGAGCGAGTGGGTAGGGGTGGGGGATGATCGAAGAGGAAGGTGTTCAGGCGCAACCTGAAAATGGGGAAGGAGGGGACAAGGTGGAGGGATTGAGGGAGAGCGTTCCAGAGTTTCAGGGCATAGTGACTGAAAGCGCAGCTGCCAATGGTTGAACCAAGAGCACCAAGGAGAAGCAGAAGGCTGGAGCCAGTGGAGCGGAGGTGACAGGTAGTAGATTGTGCCTTTCATATTTGGAAGGTGCCTTAAAGCTTTTTAGGATTTTATATAATGTCTATGTAAGAACATAGGAACATAGGAATTAGGAGCAGGAGTAGGCCATTCAGCCCCTCGAGCCTGCCCCGCCATTCAATAAGATCATGGCTAATCTTCTAACCTAACTCCATCTACCCGCCTTATCCTCATATCCCTTAATCCCTCTATCCTTTAGAAATCTATCAATCTCGGTCTTGAATATGTTCAAGGGCTGAGCATCTACAGCCTTCTGGAGTAGAGAATTCCATAAATCCTCTACCCTCTGAGTGAAGAAGTGTTTCCTCAACTCTGTTTGAAAGGGCTGTCCCTTAATCTTAAGACTGTGACCCCTAGTTCTAGATTCTCCTACCAGGGGAAACAGTCTCACACTGTCTACTCTGACAAGCCCCATAAGAATCTTAAATGTTTCTATAAGATCACCCCTAATTCATCTATATTCTAGAGAATATAGCCCTAGTTTACTCAACCTATCCTCATGGGTCAACCCCCTCATCCCAGGAACTAACCTAGTGAATCTATGCTGCACCCCCTCTAAGGCGAGTATGTCCTCTTTCGACTCTCTTCCCCCTCCTCGCTCCCTCCCTTCCCTCCCCTCACCCTGACCATTTCGCCCCTCCTTGCTCCCTCCCTTCCCTCACCCTGACCATTTCCCCCCTGCTCGGGTCATGACCCAACTGTACAGCGCCTTGGGACGTCCTCCTGACGTGAAAGGCGCTTTATAAATGGAATCTTGTTGTTGTTGTTGTTGTTGTCCTTTCTTAAATAATGAGACCAAAACTGTACACAATATTCTAGGTACGGTCTCACCAAGGCCCTATTCAGTTGCAGCAAGACTTCCCTTCTCTTGTATTCTAACCCTTTTGCAATAAACGCCAATATGCCATTAGGTTAGTGAGTGTCGCTGGAGGCCCTCCTTAAGTTTGGGTGCACAAAATTGAACATATGCTCTGAACAATGTCTTACCATGAGATTCTACCAATGTTTATAGAACTCAAAAGCACTCCTTACTTTTACATTGCAGACAACATTCCAGACTTATCTGTTTCAAATGTTCTTTTGAAAAAGAGAAGAAATTAATCCTGAACAGAATACTGGGAAGTTGAAAAATAATTTTCATGTTCAATAAATAAATCAGTGAAAAATGATCTCTGAATTTAAACTGTTGCTTTACAGCACATTAATTAACTTATGAAAAGGGGATGTGCTCTGCATGTGAACAAATCTGGCTCAAAGGACCCTTGGGAAGCCAAAACACAAACAGAATTTGTGAATTGTTTCCTCTTGCTGCTTGTTGGACCACAGAAACAGAAATAACAAGCTGCTACCTTAACCAATGCAGCTGTGACCTGACGTATGTAATTAGATGATGTGAACTGATTAAAACGAAAAACATCACCCGCAGGAGTTTAAAGGTGTGAGAAATACTGAAGGTGAAGGATCCTGTCATTTTCATAACTGTGGGCAAATATGTATTTATTGATGGCTTGTTTAATATATTTGACTCCGTGAGAGCTCTCTAACAAATGTGAACCTCAGAATTAGATTATCAGGGTTTCAAACTAAGAGTCATGAAATTTGATCTGGGTTTAGACTGAAGATAATATCTTTGGATCAAGAGCCGTGGTCAGACCCCATCCGGAGTACTGGGTTAAAGTTTGGGCTCTGCACCTCAAGAAGGATATATTGGGTCTGGAGGGGTGCAGCATAGATTCACCAGAATGTTACCAGGGCATAAAGGGTTAAATTATGAGGACAGGGTGCATAAACTTGGTCTCTATTAGCTTGAGTTTGGAAGGTTGATGGGTGATCTGATTGAGGTTTTTAAAATAATAAAGGGATACAAGGATAGATACAGAGAAACGATTTCCTCTGATGGGGAATCCAATACAAGGGGGCATAATCTTAAAATTAGAGCTAGGCCATTCAGTAGTGAAATCAGGAAGCAGTGTTTTAGCAAAGGGTAGTGCAGTGCTGGAACAACAACAACAACAACAACAAGATTCCATTTATAAAGCACCTTTCACGTCAGGAGGACGTCCCAAGGCGCTGCACAGTTGGAAATCTCTCTCTCAAATGGCTATGGATGCTGGATTCATTCACATTTTTAAGATTGAAGTGGATAGATATTTGTTAGGTCAGGGTATCAATGGATATGGGGCAAGGGCTGGTAATTGGAGTTGAGGTAAAGATCAGTCATGATCTTATAAAATGGCAGAACAGGCTTGGGGGGGCTGAATGGCCTACTCCTTTTTCTATGTTTACAATCTGAATTTTGTAAGAGCCGAATGTTGGGAATTTCTTAAATTCAATTTCACTTTGAAATCAGTTTTCCACACCATTTTCCATGTAAGCAATTATATATCAAAGTATTTTTACAAAATCTTGTGATCATAATGGCTTTTTGAGGTATTTTTGCCCTTAGAAAGAGGAGTTATAGACTATCCTTGTATTAATGATTTACCTATGTGCATGTTTGAGCAGTGGCAGCCCAGATGGGTGCATGCATCCAATTCCAAATAGTCTAGCGGGGGATTGTCCGAGATGGTCACAATGTAAAAGAATTATTCACTCCTTGCTCATGAGTAAGATTGTAAGAAAATCAGGAACCACAATCTTGTTGCAGGAGGTACACCGTTTAACACATACCAAAACTTTTAATAGTTGCCGCAACTTTTAATACAGTGTTTACTACAGTAAATAAACGCTCCCATTCAACCACCCACCTATCCATCAACCCGCCCCACATTCTTATTGGATTGGACCACCCATCTTCCAATAATCCATCCCAGAGTCTCATTGGACCATCCAGGTAAGGTGCTCTAATGGGAGCGCAGTGGGAGTTGAGAGACTGGTAGATGATCTAAAGTGTGTGTCTACCCACTGTAGAGAGGGGTAAGCTGGCTGGCTCGAAGAATTTACTGGGTAAGAACTTGTCTTTCTGGCATTTTGCCCAAGTTGCAGAGGAAGAGAAGTCAAGTGTGAACCTCAGAGAGAGAAACAACAACAACAAATTGCATTTATTGTTTTTTAAAATATCGCTTTGTCCTATTCCCTCCAATTGAAATATCGGTTGCTAATCAGCTCAAGGACAAGAGACCAAGTGGGAAGCTCCCAAGGAGCTCCTGAACATGTTATGCTGTAGAAAGACGAAGGCCGCTACACAAAGATGTTTGAAAACTGCTGTGGTAGGTACTTGAATTTGAACTAACCACACCAAACCACAAATTTAACAAACTGTTGAAGCAACATTTACACCAAAAAATCACAACTTTCTTGCAGCCTCATAAGTCGAAATGATAAAACAATGGTATAATGGGCCATAGTGGAGTCCTGTAGCTCAGTGGTTAGAGCACTCACCTCGCAAGCCAGAGACCTGTGTTCGATTCATGGCAGGGCGAAACCTTGGGCAACTTTCCTTACTCCACACACCTGATGATAACCCTTCAAGAAAAAAATAATAAATTGGTCACTTCAATCCACGACTGTTTGTGGGACACTGCTCTGTGCAATTGGCTGCCACAAATATAAAGTCAATTCACTTTACAGTGTATCCTGTAAAGTACTTTGAGATGTCTAGAAGACGAGAAAAGCGCTATATCAAATGCAAGAATTAATGCTATTATTGTTATAATAAAACAATTTGACTTATGCTGGGAAGGAAGGATAAGAGGCTGCATTGTATTTAAAAAGTTGTACTGTTATTTGTAACGTTTAGATTTCAACATCAACTTCAAATGAATAGTGATCTTCTGAAGTTGAATGGGTTGTTAAATTCAATCTTAATAACTAATTTTTTTTCAATAGATCAATATATGCTATCTTCTTTGCTAAGTTACCTACGATTATGTAGCGTAATAAAAAAATGTGTTTAAGATCCAATTTGGCAATTGCCTCTCTAGTTCTGAGTCACTGCAATATGATTACAATTTGTGGAGATCGCAAAAGGGTGAGGCAAGAAATAACATTTTAGAGGCAAGTTCAATGCATATCACATGTGTCCTCGTCACATATAGGAGTAATAAATCAAAGGCTTTTGGTGAATGCTTCAACAATATTTTTGTAAGTACAGTATAGTCACATAAATTGGCATAGCATCAAATTTGTTGTATTGTGTAAAAAGAGTGTTTATGTAAATAGTGCTTGTCACAATTTATGAATATGATAAATATTCATATTTGTGAAAATGAATAAAGCCCAAACTACAAATTAATATGTAAATGAAGATGGGGAACATTGTTTGAAGGAGGGCTGTGTACAACTGCTGACTACAGAAGCTCTTTAATGAGCAAATGTAACATTATACCACCAAGGTGGAGGTCATGTGAAATATTTTTTAAGAAATGTGAATAAAATAACAACAACTTGGATTTAACAACAACAACAGAAACAACAACAACTTGGATTTATATAGTACCCTCCACGCCGGATAGCGTCTCAGAGCACTTTACAGTAACGGATCCCGGGACCGAGCCAGAGGGAGGGGGAGGAAGGTGATCAAAGGCGCGGTCGAAAAGAAAGGTCTTCAGCAGAGACCTGCAAATGGGAAGGGAGGGAACAAGACGAAGGGAGTGAGGAAGGCACTCACCCAATTCCTTCTCACTCTGGCCTCGCCTCACTCTGGACGTAGCTCACGCTGGGATAGTTGCTCCTAACCAAGAAAAAGGAAAGAGAACACAAAATTTCAACTACATATTACTGAGTTATGATAAGAGAGCAAGTCAATGGAATGAAGGGTTTGTTTCATTTAATGACCTTCCTTCCCCACGTCTGGTCCCTAACCAGGATTGTCTTCTTCCACCTCCGCCACATTGCCCGCATCCGACCATACCTTACCCCAGACACAACCAAAACATTCGTCCATGCGTTCATCACATCCTGACTCGACTTTTCATACATAGGTGAGGAGGAATGTTTTCACACAGTGAATTTGGTTCTGGAATGCATTGCTTGAAAGGGTGGTGAAAGACTATTCGATAAGAACTTTCAAGAAAGAAGTAGATAGATGTTTGGGGAGGACAAATTTGCAGGGCTATGGGGAGAACACGGGGGAGTGGGACTAATTTGGATAGCTCTTTCAAAGAGCCGGCATGGACACGATGGGCCAAATGTCCTCCTTCTGTGCTGTATAATTCTATGATTAAAATGTCATACTGCTGTTCCTTCATGTTTGTTGAGGGAATTTTAATATCTCCACTGTAGAGGATTTGAATTTTTTTGCTTCAGGAGCTAAGTTCTAATCTATTGAAGATGAAGAACTTATTTTCATTTCAAAAATAATTAATGCAAGATTTGCAATTGCTCTGGGGAACTGCCAAAAGTGTGAGTTGATTATACAAACCTGCTAAGAAAAAGGAAAATTTGTTATAATGAAATAGAGAATAAAATGAGCACTCTTGGAAGTACTGTTTGTCTTTTCAGCTCTTTTGAGTCAGACTCAGAACATTTTTTTTTATTTGCAGATATTTAATCAACAGCTTGTTTTGTAGTTTTACATACCTTTGGTATCATACAACAACAGTAGTTTGCAGTTATATAGTGCTCTTCACACGGTAGCATCTGAAAATGCTTCCAATATGTATACTACCAGTTCTCAGGGTGGCCGCTGGGAGGAACTAGCCAGTAGTCTCCTATGAATGACTGTCTATCCCTGGCTCTCATTCTCTGGTTTTCTTCTTAATTGCAATATTATTCCTGATAACCACTGCAAGATCTGATTGCCTTCTGTGCCAAAGGCAATTCCTGTTATCCATCCTAAAGCTGTTATTCACAAACCTAAGTCTGCCTGCTCTTTCCCTGTTGCTGGGTGTATCTGAATGCATTGTTCTAGAGTTACTTAATCTTATTCAGCATCTTGTACATATCTATAAGGCTCTTCTTTGACATCCCTTTTTGAGGCTGAAAAATACTGCATTATGATGCGGTGTTCCTCAGGGCTCTGTCCTCGGTCCCCTCCTCTTCACCCTCTACATGCTCCCCCTTGGTGACATCATCCGCAGACATGGGGTAAATTTCCACATGTATGCGGATGATACCCAACTCTATCTCTCTGCTTTCACCCTCAACTCCTGGACTACTGGCGTCCTGACCGACTACCTGTCCGACATCAAGTCCTGGCGAGGGACTACTTTCCCCAACTCAACATCAGTAAGACCGAGGCCCTCATGATTGGCTCACGCCTGCGCATCCGCACCTCGGGCGCTGGCAGCATCAGCCTCCACGGCTGCACACTCAACCTCACTATCCAGTCAGGAAGCTGGTTGTCTTGTTTGACCCTGAACTGTCCTTTCTTCCCCCACATCCTCCCGATGTGAGAAGCGCTCTATAAATGTAATTTTGTTGTTGTTGTATCTCAATAGTCAGTGCTCTGAGACATGTTTTGCCTGCTTAAATACAGAATCGTTTAAATTAATATCCAATTAAATGTGTGGAATATTGTAATGCAAAACTATTGTATATTTTATGCATTCCCCCAATACAAAATAAATGTTTAGCAATCAATTTGCAAATCTAGTGAAAAATGCATAAAATGGAGAGGGAAAATAAACAGTAGCTCCTTTCTCCTGTGGCTTAACCCAAATATCCACATCAAAGGCATGTGTTCCTTCAGGCGGTGGTTAAAGCATGGGAAAATGAAAATGAGAACTTTTAGATAATGAGCAGGAAATAATTGTAATAATTGGAAAGAAAGGTTAATCTTAATAATATGTTCTTATAATATCTACAACTCAAGTAAGTTTTCGCTTGCTTGAAGGTTTAATTCACTGCTGCCATTATGTCAGATGAAGGGTGCACTTTGCTTCCAGCAGCTTTGTACTGCTTCACTACAGCTAATGAATCTGACCAACCTGGACTGAAAATGGAGATAGTTTATAGGAGCAAATTAAATCTACTGAATGACTCCATGTTTTTGAAGAAGATATGGGAATGTATGAAAAAATGTGTCCATGGAATCTTCATTCTTGTTTATAGCTAATTAAGCACTAAACTACCAGTACATCACTCTTCTGCACAAATCGGTACCCAGAAGCTTCATCGCCCACAATGTATTAATCAATTTACTTTACAGTATATTCTGTGAAGCGCTATGAGACGTCTGGAGAACATGATAAGGCAAATGGAATGATTATTATTATCAAGAATATTGCATTTATGAGAGCGCCTTTGGTTTTTCCTCTGTGTACTCTAGCTTTCATATTTATTACTATTGCTTTTTAACAACAAAATGCAGAAGGAATCTTAAGAAGTACAGAAGTAAACCTAAAGACATTAGGATTAACTCCTTGTATTGAGAACAATAATTCACACTGTGATAACAATAAAACCAAAACTTCAAAATCAAGATATTCAAATGTTAATCCAATATAATTAAAAGAAATTGAAAACATTTTGATATAGAAATAAAACTACTGTAACACTTCATTTCTGCTGTCTCTGTCTTCCATAGTTTATTTTGTTTCCTTTTTTTCTCTGTTTCGTTTTTCAATATTATTTTATCTCCTGACTTCTTGAAGAGGCATGCCTTAAATCAATGTGACTAAATATGGTTAAATCATTGGATACTCTTAAGCAGTGCCGACCAAATTACAGCCCATGAGTGTGTCAAAAAGCAGTCCTTGAACATTTGCACCAGGCTAAGTAAGTCTGTGTTTGATCCGTAATGTGATTCCAGGTTTTTCTTGATTGAATATTTCTTGATTCAATCAAATATTCAATGAAAAAAATATTTTGTTGATCGACCTAAAAGATCGGGCATCACAACTCTTAAGCAAAGAGATGGATTTCTGCATGTATTAGATGTCTGACTGACCAAAAATATCAACACATCTCCAAACAAAAGCTCCAAAGATTGTTGTTTTCAATCAATTGCATGTTAAAAATCTAACAACTAATTTACGGGTAAACTGTATTTTCACTAGCTCCAGCACATCTGTGATCCATCTAATGGGAAACCTCATTGTAAGCACGAGATAATTTCCCTTAGGTGTTTCCCATAGTTACATCACAAATGTAATCATCTTGTATTTTGAAAATATGATGCTAGGAAACAGTCATCCATTGACACCAGCAACCTGGTCACATTCATATAAGAAAACTTACTTTACAAGACTCCAAAGGGTTAAACATATTACATGGTAGGGAAGCTGAGAAATTGCTGGAGAAAATGATTGAATCAAGGTAAAATCTGTCATGTATTATATTGAGAACACTGAATATGAGCAATTGTTATCGCATTTCTTTTCTTGTCACTTTGTATTTTTTGTTCCATTAATAAAAAAAATTTGAGTGAAATAAAATAAAATAAATATTGACTGCACTTTTTACAATGTACATGGCAAACCAATGTCATTTGGATTACAGATGTACCATTCCACTAATAGGTTCAACCTTTAACTTTAGACAATGCAACACAATCTTAGCCACTTCTGTAATGCTTAAAACAGTAAATTACCACTGCTGTTCTCAAATAGGATAAATAGACAAATATGGAGTAGATGCCTTCAATTGTATTTCTTAAGTCTGATAAAGAATTAAAGATAAATACTTCACATTGACAGTAAAATAATAGACTTTATCTTTAAATTATTGTGACTGAACAAGAAATATAACAATTGAAAAAAATCCTTTCATACATTTTGGATTCCAGAAACATCTGAAGACGTATTTAAACTTTATTTCAAAAGAATAAATCTGTAACTCTTGAAGTAACTTTGAGTATCTTTATCGGAGTCCTGTAGCTCAGTGGTTAGAGCACTCACCTTGCAAGCGAGAGGACCTGGGTTTGATTCCTGGGCAGGGCGAAATGTTGGGCAAGTTGCCTTACTGTAAATGTTTCTGTTTACCTAGCAGTAAGTAGGAACCTGGTTGTTAGTCGATTGGCAAATCACTTTCCAAGGGTAAGAATGTCTTCAAAAAATAATAATAATGATAAATTGGTCATTCAATCTATGACTGCTTGTGGGACACTGCTGTCACAATTTGCTGCTGCATTTTGCCCACAAATTATACAGTCAATTCACTTTACATTATCTTCTGTGAAGCTCTTTGAGACATCCCGAAGACATGATAAGACACTATATCAAATAAAAAAACGAATATTATTATTGTAGCTATATATTGCCATGATCAATATAACCTATTAGCTCTGAAGTTAAGGCCAAAACAATTTGATTGGTATTTGGAAATTGCAGAAACAAGAGTATGCAATGCCACAGGATTCTAGTAAATGCTGATATGATTTACTTCAATGTAACTGCATCTTTAGGTTATTTTATTTACTTTTGTAATCCATGTCATAAAATTTCTTTTTATCATGTTATGTATAGAAGGTTGGTTGAATATATTCTTGGGGGAGCTGAACCTATGTTCAGACTTGTAAGACTACGGTTAAATCATCATATTTTAGAGGGTATCTGTCGACAATTCTCTAAAAGGCTGGAAACCTTCCATTACACATTTCGCCCACAAAATATACAGTCAATTCACTTTACAGTATATTGTGTGAAGCACTTTGAGGCATCTAATTGATGTGATGAGGCACTATTCAAATGCAAGGATTATTATTATCATATTATTATTTTGGATACAACTCAACAATTGGGTAGATATTCCCAAAAGGATTTGTAAAAAGTGAATCCTCAATTTGATTCAACCACTGACCAGATAACCAGATATCCCTGAAATTCAGCATGGGATATCTGGAATTTGCTGTTTACAAATATTTTTGTTGANTTTTTTATTGACTGTGCAAATTGCAGGCTAAAATTTATATTTTCTAAATGGACCAGCTAAAGCTCTATGAAGTTTAATTGCTCAAATGCACATGACAACCTATGTGAACCAAGACAGAATAACATGAACCATCCTTATTCTGGTTAAAAATAAGGAGTTTTACATACTAAGCTAGAACGAGTGCATTTGCTGTGATGAACTAGCTCCCGGCTGAACCAAAAGATATCAGCAAGATCAGCAAGATCCTTTGCTGTTTAGACCCAGGGAAAATTGAGTCTCTGGGCTTATTCACATTTTACGGGTTTAGTTATTTTAGGTGAGAGCAGAGTTCCCATGAATCAGTGTGGCATGCATGCATGGGGTTTTCTGCACAAGGTGCACTTTCCTGAAATGCTTTTTTATGTTATCATTTTCCCATTCAAGTGTTCTTTGAACACTGTTGAGTTCATTATACAATATGTTGAGATTTATTTTTCATTTTAATTGTGCAGACTAAAGTGGAGTCCTGTAGCTTAGTGGTTGGAGCACTTGTCTCGCAAACAAGAGGACCTGGATTCGATTCCCGCTTTGGGCAAAATGTTTCCTTACTCCACAAACCTCTGTTCACCTCGCAGTAAGTAAGAACCCGGTTGTTAGTCAATTGTACCACTTTTCCCAAGGTAATGATCCCTTCAAAAAAATAGTATTAAAAAAAGAATAATTCAGTCACTCAATCCCAACGGTTTGTGAGACGCTGTGCGCAATTGGCTGCCACGTTTCGTCCACAAAATATACAGTCAATTCTCTTTATAGTAAGTTTTGTGATGCGCTTTCAGACATCTCGAAGACTTGATAAGGAGCTTTATCAAATGCAAGGATTATTATATAATATAATTTATTGCTGGTTTGCCATAAAAAAAACTTTTCAGAGTAGATATCTAATCAATATAATACTTCTGAAGTGTTCTTTTTTTTAGTAAAAGTAATTCTTGTGATTATAAAATTAACAACAACAACTTGCACTCCAATAGAGCACTCCTCACATAAGATTGGGTCTCAGAGAGCTTGACAGTGACAGTAGCACGACGCCGAGTTGTGTGAAGGGGGGAGGTGACTGTAGGCAAGTGTGAAGAGGAAGGTATTCAGGTGCGATGTGAAGATGGGGAAAGAAGGTGCAAGATGGAGGTATAGAGGAAGAGCATTTCAGAGTTTTGAGGTGTACTGCCTGAAAGTGCGGCCACCCATGGTGTAACGGAAAGCACAAGGCTACATGCAGAAGGCCGGGGCCTGTCGAGGAAAGGCAGTGGGTAGTGAGTTGGGGGCTAAGCAGGTTGGAGAGGTAGTGAGGTTCCAGGGCATGAAGGGATTTGAAAACGAGTGTGAGGATCTTGAAATCGATCTGTTCAGCGATATCAAACAATGGAAGCTGGCTAGAACTGGTGTGATGGGGGTATGGAGTTTAGTGTGGATGAGTATGCAGGCGATGAGAGTTTTGGATTAGCTGGATCTTGCTTATGGTGGGGCTGGGGAGATCGGTGAAAAGGATAGTGTTTTGGCTGCATCTGGGGTAAAGAACGGTGGGAGGCGGGAAATGTGGCAGAGGTGCAGGAAGGCGGTCCTGGTCAGGGACCGGAGGTGGGGAAGGAAGGACAGCTGTGGTTTAAATTTGATGCCTCGGTTGTGCACCGGTTCGATAAGTCTGAGGGATAGGCTGGGAGGTTGAGGAGGTTACAGCCGCAGGAAAGAAGACATTGATGGGAAGTTACAGCATCCATCTTGTCAACATTTAATTGTAATAATATTATTATTATTTAATTGTAAGATGTTAGCGCTCACCAGACTACAGCAGACCTGGATTCGCAGTTGGAGGAGGAGAAGTAGATTTGTGCATCATTCACTTACATGTGGAAGTTTATCCCTTGTCTGCGGATGACATCGTCAAGAGGTAGCATATAGATGAGGAAGAGGAAGGGGCCAAGAATGGAGTCCTGGAGTACACCACAGGTGGCCAAGTGGGGGCAGGAGGAGAAACTGTTTGAAGAGACAAATTGAAGTTAGTTTGTTAGGTAGGACTTGAACCACGCGAGTGCCGTCTCATTAAGTTAGATAAGGGGAAGACAGGTGGTGGATGAGGATGGTGTGGTTGACTTTATCGAATGCGGGAGAGAGGTCCAGGAGGATGAGGAGGCAGATGGAGCCCTGGTCACAGAGAGAGAGGGAGTCATTTGTGACCTTGACAAGCACCATCTCTGTGCTGTGGGCAGGGAGGAAACCAGACTGGAGGCACGCAAGGAGGGAGTGAAGGGAGAGGTGTGAGCAAAGCTGGTTAATGACAACACCTTCCAGAGCTTTGGCAAGGAAAGGCAGGTTGGAAATGGGATGGTAATTTGTGAGGTTGGAGGGATTGAGGGTGAGTTTTTTGAGGAGGAAAGTGATGACAGCATTTTTAAGGTGAAGAGCAACAGAATATGAGGAGAACGACTGGTTGACTGTGTCAGCTAGCAGGAGGGAGAGGAGGGGGAGTTGAGTGACCAGCAATTAGATAATAATGGTCAGGAGAGGGTCAAGGCACTAGCGAGCAGAAGGTAGTGGGCTTCATCTGGGTTGGTTGAGAGGAAGGGGGAGTATTTGAGGCAAATTGGTAGGGAGTGGGGAGTGGTAGGGGTCTTATTTTTTTAGATTAGCAGGTGACTAGTCAGCTGAATAGACTTGTGAAATTAACAGAACGCCGGTGTACCAAACCTCCAATATAGCCCAGATTCACAATACACCCATGCTATAAGTGGACCAGCATAAGCCGGACACGTAATAATGAGGATGCATCTAATGTATATTTTTTCTAACAAAAAGAGATTTGTAAATATCTACTCTTTTATGAGTTTAGAAAGTTTCATGGAATGAGCATTCATTTTTATTTATGTTTCAGCTTTGGCAGATCCAACATTCAATTGTGCCGATTCCAAAATTGCTGGTGCAAGAGTCTTAATCTACCAATCAATAAAGACCCCTCTCATCAGAGTACTGATTTGGATTCTTATCAATAAACTACTGAACACTGAAAATAAAAGCACTTCCACTTTGTCAACAGCTGTCAAATGTGTGATCTTAGAAAAGCTGAGATCACTATAATTATACAACCATTATATTTCAGGCTCCAAAGAAATTTTATTGAATGCACAGAACAATTTGCCTACAACAATTCAGCCTCAGTGCCAATTAATTTTCAGAATTTTGTCTCCACAGAAAAAAAAAGTTCCAAAGCAGATATTTTCCTCCTTCAAGCTGTTGTTAAGCTACTTTGAAGAGACCAGCCATTTTTTCAATGATTTTGTTAGAAAGTACCTCCTTTTGGGCAGCAATGGATGAAAAGTTAGAAGAACCTAAGAGCTATCTGTTAACTAAGACTATCTGTTAACTAAACAGAAGGAGTTGCCTCTGGTGTTAATTGCAACAATTCATTTGGGGTTTAAATTTAAGTTTTAAAACAATATAAAAATATGTTGTCAACATAAGATCTGAGTGAAAATGTCTAAATGAGAAACAATATTACCCAGAATTTCACAAGTCTATTCAACTGATCCATGAAACAGTCTGACACAATGTTAGTCTGTTGCTGTGTTTATAATAATATAATAATAACATTGATAAGAGAAAAACAGTAATCCATTTAGCAGGATGTTTCTTATGTAAAAAATGGAATTGAGTACCTTAGGTTTGTCATTTGTTTTGCTGAACTGGTTCCAAGGTGACATGTTTGGCAACAGAATGTCAGAATTCAGTAAGCGCTCCTATCAGCCTGGATCATCAGCAGGACTTGGAAGGACAGACCAGTCACTGGGGGCAATGAATCATCCTATCCAGCTCCTGTTAACCATGCAAGCCAATAGCCCTAATGGATAGGGTGGCCCCAGCTGGACAAACAGTGGGGATGCTTGCCATATCAGGAATAAAGGGAAACAAAGTTAGAAAACACATTATTATTGCATTGAAGTATTATTGCATTGCTATGTTCTTGTCATCATTGACATTAAGGATAGGGAAATGGCCCTTTCTAAATGCAATAAAGCAAAAATATTAAAATAATTCCCTTTTGCAATACATTAACTTTATCTGTAAATTCAGTTAATCAAGTATGTATTTTGCAGTAAAATGGAACAATTGTAATTAAAAATATCATTAAATAACAAAGTAATATAGTCTGTAAACTGTTTATTAAAAAATGTGGTTGAAGGAAATCACATCATTATCCCTGTCATTTTCTCCCTTTATTTCTTTCATTTTGATTTTTAAGACTATTTTTGGCTTTGAGTGGTTGCTGGTGACATCATATGTGAACTGGCCTGAAGGAGTTACTATTTCCAACAGTTAATTTGAGGAGCTAAATGGACATTAATTACAATGACATCACGGTTACTTTCTTGTGTAATCATTCATTGTAACTATCAGACTTTTAAAATTCAAAAATGGATAATGGTGAAGAATGAATCTCTTTAAGTAATGAGTCTTGATTACTGTTGACCTTTTCCAATCCTTTATGGAGATATATTCAGGCAACTCTACACTTTAGTAACACAATCAATTTAAAATTGCGGACTTCTTTTGTAATATGACTATAAATATATGAAGCAGCTTGTTTGTGATTATAT
Organism: Callorhinchus milii; assembly: GCF_018977255.1. Lineage (NCBI taxonomy): Eukaryota > Metazoa > Chordata > Chondrichthyes > Chimaeriformes > Callorhinchidae > Callorhinchus > Callorhinchus milii. Next base: position 36,639,679 of record NW_024704745.1, on the reverse strand, counting down.
TTCTGGATGGAACTGTGCTAAGGTTTGTACTTTGGTTACGAATCAGTGTTTGTGGTAAATATGCTGATTGAACCAATATTAAGCAACAAAACTCAATTTTGTTAAAGAACATTGCTTAGTGAAGCATCAGGACCACTTCAGAAAACAATGATAAGCAGCACAAAAAATCTTGTTTAGGTATATATAACAATAATAATCCTTACATTTCATATTACACCTTTCCTGACGGGAGAATGTTCCAAATGGTTCATAGGATATACAATAAGAACAACAACAAAATTACATTTGTATAGCGCCATTCACGTCAGGAGGACATCCCAAGGCACTGGACAGACAGAGTTATGGACCCGAGCTGAGGTTCAGGGTGCGGGAGGGTGGAGGGCAGGAGGAAAGCAGGAAGATTGAAATCATGATCGAAGAGGAGGGTCTTTTGGTGGGTCTTGAAGGTGGCGAGGAAGGGGCGAGATGGAGGGACTGCGGGATGGAGTTCCAGAGGGTGGGTGCAGAGTGGCAGAAGGCCCGCCTGCCGACAGTGAGGCGAGCAAGGAGGGGGATGTGAAGCAGGCCAGAGCCCCCTGAGTGGAGGGAGAGAGCAGGGTAGTAGGGGTTTAGGAGGTCGGAGACGTAGGGGGAAGCAAGATGGTGAAGGGCTTTGAAGGTGAGGATCAGGATCTTGAACTGTACCCTCTGTGTGATGGGAAGCTAGTGGAGTTGGGCAAGGATAGGGGTGATAGGGTCGTGGAGCCTGGTGCGGGAGAGGACATGGGTTGCAGAGCTCTGGATGATCTGCAGCCTGTGGAGGGAGGAGTTGGGGAGTCTGACAAGCAGTTAATTTCCATAGTCAAGCTTCGGTGTAATGATGGCATGTATAAGGGTTTCAGCTGCCCGCGGTGTGAGACAGTGTCAGAGTCGGGCGACATTGCGGAGCTGGGGGAAGGCAGAGCGGGTTATGGCACAAGTGTGGGGTAGAAAGGATAGTTGAGGCTCAAACAAGACCCAAGGTTCCGGACTGGCTTAGCATGGTGGAGTGTGCAACCATGGATGGTGATGCTGTCAGTGCCTGAGGTGTGGAGGCGCTGACGGGAGCCAATCAGGAGAGCCTCGGTCTTGTTGACATTCAACTGAAGAAAGTTAGCTCTCATCCAGGACTTGATATCTGACAGACATACTGTCAGAGCTGCAGTGGTCGTGGAGTCAAGGGTGGAGGTAGAGAGATAGAGTTGGGTGTCATCCGCATACATGTGGAAGTTGACCCCATATCTGCAGATGATGTCACCAAGAGGGATCATATAGATATTGAAGAGGAGGGGACCAAGGACAGAGCCCTGAGGAACGCCGCACGAGACGGTCCGGGGGCTAGAGGAGAAGCTGTTTGAGGAGATGAAGTACAGGGGGTGTGAGAGGTAAGATCTGAACCAATCAAGGACAGCGCCATGGATGTTGAGGTGAAAGGAGAGGTGGTGGATGAGGATAGAGTGGTCGACAGTGTCAAAAGCAGCAGAGAGGTCAAAGAGGACGAGGAGGCAGAGGGAGCCCTGGTCGCAGATGGACGGAATGTCATTTGTCACTTTGACCAGGGTGGTTTCTGTGCTACGTGTGGCACAGAAGCCTGATATACTGTAAACTAGAGTAACTGTGGCATATATTTTGCGCACAGCGATATAAAAACAGAAGGAAACTATTCAGCCCATCAAGTCTATTCAGCAGATTTTAGCAGATCGATTAGTCTTATTTTACCATTTTTCCTTCTCACCTCTTAATACCCTTACTTCCCAAATGGCTGTTAGCCTATTAAATATCCCAATTGCTTCTACAATCTTATGTGTTAATGCATTCCACATCTTCAAACCACGTAAGTGATGAAATGCCAACAGATCTCAATTCTAACCTTATTTCTTACTTTCCTCATTGAAAGACTGCAGTAACCTTGGTAACAACTCAATTTACCCAGAATTTTAAATATAATTGTCATATTTGATGTTGTGCCTTATCACATCAGAACATTTCCAAATGCTTCACACAATGCTTTGCTTTGGAGTGCAGTGGCCATTGTTCTGCAAGAAAATGCGACAAAACACTGTTAGGATTTCCGATCCCATAGTTCGAAATATGACTCGACGATCCAAATATGGTATAGCAAGGTTTATTATGAACAGAGTGAACACAACATGCATTAAGTTACTACAAATGTCTAACAAATTATACTACCAGTCTTTGAAGATAGTCACACAACGTCACAGAACACCTTCCTTGTGATTCTTAAAGGGACCTCTCCACACTGGTCTCTCTCTCTCACCGGAGCCTTCCTGTTCTTCTAACCGTTCTCACCTAGAAGTGCCATAGTTATACCCTTTCTCCAAGTGTCCTTCCTAGGGCCCCTTTACCCACTTCTGATGCTTTCACGTACTCAGGTTAATCAACCATTTGGCTTGGTGCCAGCCTGACTGAGTATCACGAGGTCTTCCCTTTGTCCTGTCTAAGATAGGAGATTGATCAGTTTAGGGTTGTATCTGTTGCTTGTTGTCCTGTTGTGTGGGATCATTAGTATATTCCTTTTAAGTGAATGGTTATTTCTTATCAATATCCCGGGATGGTACCAAAGTCCTCCAGCTTAAACAACTTGCTCGTTGAGGGTCGCTTTCTGTCACTTGGCAGGCCCTGTCAGAAGCTAGAGACTTATGGCTAAAATGAGATCCTGTGTCGACCGGTACCTTGTTACCTCTGTGGGCTTTGTTATTTACTGATCAGTGGTGACCCACTAGGGGTCAGGTTCGACCCCCAATTATCCTTGCTCCCTCACATCCAGTCCCTCACCAGCACCGCATTCTTCCACCTCCGACGCATCGCCTGTCTCCGCCAATACCTCTCTCCGGAAGCCGCTGAAACCCTAGTCCATGCCTTTGTCATCTCTCGGCTGGACTATTCTAACGCCTTTCTTGCCAGTCTCCCATCCACCACCATCCATAAAATCCAGATCATTCAAAACTCTTCCACCCGCATTCCTCACTCCCTTCACCTCGTCCCCTCTCTTCCTATTTTCAGGTCCCTGCTGAAGACCTTTCTTTTCGATCACAGCTTTGGTCACCTTCCTCCCCTCCCCCTGGCTCAGCCCCGGGATCCGTTACTGTGAAGCGCTCTGAGATGTCGTCCGGCGTGGAGGGTGCTATATAAATCCAAGTTGCTGTTGTTCTTGTTGACCCCCTGCCCTTTTCCAAGGCTGTCTTGTTATTCCTTCAGAAACAGAGAAAACCAGATGTGTCCTATCCCATGACTGTCAGTACGTTCTCCATTCTACATTCATTTAGTGTTTCATTATTATTAGAAACAACTTCTATAATCTAACAACAACAACAACAACAATAAATAAATAAATAAGTAAACAAACAAACAAACAAACAAAGAAAGAAAGAAAGAAAGAAAGAAGTAAGTAAATAAGTAAATAAGCAAGTTTGTTTTATTAATGAAATTAGTTGAGAAAAGAATATCAATCAAGACACTGGGAGAACACTTTGTGATTTTGTTTTGAATTGCATGTGAGCTTAACATAAATGTACATCATCAATTCATTTAATGCAGGGCCTTATCGTGCCATCAAAACCTCTCAAAATGCTTCACAGGATTTTCCTATGATGTACCGTGATTCTATATTTGTCAGCAAACTCAGCAACCAATTTGTGTATAGCAATGTCTCACAAAGAATCATGAAGTGAATAATTGCAATGTAAATCAAGATATCTGACATAGTGGGAGGGGTGTGGAAGAAATTAATTAATGTTACATGGAACATTTGCATTTGTTTATTTGGGATACAGAACCTTATGCAAAGGTCCTGAAATATCAGTTATCAGGCGATGTTTTCAGGGCTCCCAAGTAGATTGCACTACAGTCTCTGCCAGGACCATCTTGCTTGGCTTTTGGTAGTGTGTTATTCTAACGCTGGTAGAATCTCTTTCCATTGCTGTTTTTGTCATCAAAATCACATACATTTCCTGTTGAAATCAGTATTTATATATAACAACAATAACTTGCATGCTCTTGTAGCATTTTAGAATGCTGAAAGACCCATTCCATATGTAATAATAATAATAATCCTTGCATTTGATATAGTGATTTTCACGTCTTCTCGACATCTCAAAGCGCTTCACAGAATAGACTGTAAAGTGAATTGACTGTATATTTGTGGGCGAAACACAGCAGCCAATTGCGCACAGCAGTGTCCCACAAACAGTCGTTTATTATTGTTTTTTTAAATTTTTTGGAGGGATTATTATTAGGCGTGTGGAGTAAGGAAACTTGCCCAAGGTTTCGTGATTAGCATCTCAATGTGTTAGTTAACCTGAGCCTTATTCTGATTAGCAATGGTTGGCCATCTGCTGACAAAAGTCACCACATTTTACAGTTTTATTTGTGAAGTTCTTTGGGACATCCTTCTGATGTGAAACACACAATGCCAAATGTACAGATTATTATATATGGTTTTGAATCTGCTGGAGACTAACATTAAAAATGATAAATGTTTCACGATTACTTTTTGGTGCAAAAAAATATGCAAACATCCTTCTTTATTCCAACACTATTGGCTACCAGAATTTATTCCAGAATGTTTCTGTATGATTGGCCAGGACACGAGGAGAACTATCCTACTCTTTTCAAGTGTTCCCATGCAATCATTAATATTCATTTGAACAGGCAGATTGTCACTTGGATTAATATCCCATGCAAATGACGGCATCTCTGACAATGCAGCACTCCCCCAGCATTTCACGGGTGGTTTATTCTAGACTGTGAGCTAAAAGTGATGATGTGAAGCTTGAACCTTCTGACTCAGAAGCAAGAGCGCTACCAACTGAGCCAGGCTGACACCAAGTTAACTCTGATTTATGATAATTAACATATCTCAAATCACACTTTGACCTCCAAATATCTCCAAATGTTTTTTTTGAAAATAAAAGTTCAATAAAATCTCCATTTTGTGTTGATACTGGAGAAGGAATAAATTTGTTATTTTTGACGGGGTAATTTCCTTGTATGCTCAGAGAACACAGTTGAGGAAGGCAAAGAGAAAATCTGTCCATTTAATGAGCTGTTGTATGTTTATATTTGGCAATATTGAGTACCACTTCACACCACCTAACAGAACAACAGTGTAGTGCTCTAAGCGACAATCAGTCAACCTACATCAGCATTTGTGGCAATCAAACTGTTAAAAAACAGTTTGGTCAATAAGGTGGACACAAGGATGGAAATATAAACCATTTATGTGGATAATGTTTTATCCACATAAATGGTTTATATTTCATCTTAGTATTTTGATTTGAAATCAATGTTCCTGTTTTTCAAATCTATGTTACACCTACAGACACACACACACACTGCCAACATAATATGGCAATTTGAATTAAAATGCTTCTGCTTTCTCACAGATTTAATTTGTTGTTTTCCCACAATATTGACACAAAAACAATCCCACACATTAATTAGTTTGGTTCAGCTGCCCATAGAGATCTTTTCTCCAACACATTATTTTCTAAGGACTGTCAATAATTACTAGGGAGAGATTTTAGGAGACGCATACAATTATAAATGTTTTATTTGTTTTTCTAACCAAGTGATAGATTAAGACAAGTATCCCTTAAGCAGGGATAGCAGATCAGTCAATGGAGAAATAATATTGTCCTGCACTCGAACCCAACATTGAACAAACTGTCTTGACAAGTTAGATAAAGAGGCTCTTCACTCTGGTTAGAGGAATCAAAATCATCTTCAAATTAAAGCTATGTTGGTTAAAAGTGAAGCAATCTTGGGATCTTGTGAAATTACGCCTCCCATACTGCTTCACAGGCTAAAAATATTTTATTATTGACAGGGGTATTGTTTAGGTGCTGTTCCAGAGGATACCAGTTGAGTTAAGGCCATGAATAACACAACATTCCCCCCAAACTCTCCTTTAGGACAATGGTTGGGCCAAAGATTTCAGTGCTGTTTATTTGTGATCACAGAGAGAAGTGTTTCACTTTGCACAATACCTAATTCGCTCAGATTTACCATAGGAGTAAATTACAATAGAATTTATGTCAGTAATTACAGATGTCGAGTCCTGTAGCTCGGTGGTTTCCTCGCAACGCAGAGACCTCGCAACGCAGAGACCTGGGTTCGATTCCTGGCAGGGTGAAACTTTGTACAAGTTTCCTTACTCCACACATCTCTGTTTACCTAGCAGTAAGTAGGAACTTTGTTGTTAGTCGATTGGCAGATCGCTTTTCCGGGAGTAATAATAGCTTCACATTTTTATAATAATAATAAATAATAATTTGGTCACTGAATCCACTATGGTTTGTCGGAAACTGCTGTGCGCACTTGGCTGCTGTGTTTTGCCCACAAAATGTACAGTCAATTCACAGAACATAATTTATAGTATGAAGTGCCTGAGACGTCTCAAAGATGTGATATCAAATGCAAGGATTATTAATATTATCAAGGTAGAGAGTGTTTTAAAATAATTAAATCAGATGGGCTGAAGGGCAATCACATAATCCATCACAGTTAAAACATACTTTTATTGTCAACATAGATATCATTTGGTTGCTACTTCACAGGATACAATTTGAGTTGGGGCAGAATCTATTTTTAGTTTCACAGAGTTGATGTTCTTGGGATCTTCACACCCAACCATTCTGCTAAAGCTACGAATCAGCACTCAAACCCTGCCTCTGGGATCTATAAAATATATTTATGTCATGTCTCTAAGTATCAAAACTAGCAGCCAAACATCTTTGGAATTTTTTTTTGTGATTTCCCCCATGCACTATTGAATTTGTGTGCCATGGATCCCGGCGCTGGAGTATAATTTTCTGTGGTACTGATTCAACTCTTAATTTTTTTCTTGAATTGATATGATACCCCACTAACTGATATTCCACTGTGGGGATTACTTAGAGCCCAGCCACTGTGATTGCGTTGTGTGGGTGATTGTGTGTGTGTGGGTCCGGGGGTGATATTACACCAGCAGCTCACCTTTAATATTGACTGGCCTTGTAACCTGAATTTTTCGACAATGTGACAATTAACACCATTGACAACACCTCATAGATTGTAAATTCTACTCCAGCCAGCAAGTTTAGGTAGTGGGAATGGTTTTGAAATGACAGAAGGTCTATAACTTATTTAATATTGATGTTTACAGTATTGATGATCCACAAGCATACACCATACCTATTAATAATTCCTATTAGTTTATGTTTATTCCTGGCTCAGTACAGACAACGTGCTACTGTATTAGCATAATATTTTTCACTGCTTCCCAGCAACAACTTCTTGCACCTATATAATGCTTTTCACATCCAAAAAGTTTCCAAGTACTTTCAGAGACATTGTAGAGGGATGGCCATTAACTTCAATGGGAGTTCTTCCCTGCAAGAATGATATCAGATGCCATAGGTTAAAAATCCATGTCGCTGACTTCTTGCTGGGTTTGGCAAAGAGTTTGTTCTGTTAGTGCCAGCTGTTAGTGCTGGACTTGTAGAATCCAGGTTTCTAAGTCCCTTATGTAAGTGGAAACATTCCAGTTAATGAGCCTAATTACTGTTTTACTGACACCTTTGCCAATCCATTCTCAAAAAGTGTTGAAAACCTCTGCACCAATAGCAAACTCCAATTGATAAATATGTCCTATCGCACAGCCCTGGCTATTTTGGAATGTTATTCTGCATTTGGCAACATATCCAAGATCTAGAAACTTGTTCCCAAGATGTCAGCAACATAGTCCTTTGAGATCAAAGGATTGAATGTCATTCTGAGGAAAAGGCTGGCAGACTGTGAGAGAGATTGCAGTCATCTATCATAGAAAGCTACACAGGGGATGTTAGAGATATGATACAGAGTGGTTTCAGCTCACTGAATAAATACTCAGGCCAACTGCAAACATAGGACATCAAGTCAAATCAAGTGCACTCTTCACTATATAATCATTGCATATCTCAATTGATAATGGAAGCCTCTGAAGCTTGGAACAGATCAAGGAGCTGAAAGATATGACATACAGTGGTCAGGTGGTCAGCCAGAGTTCCCATTGTAGAGTATCTATATTGTCATCCAGTGCTGTTAAGAAGAAATACTTTGAGTCTCACATAATGACCCATCTGTTGTCACAACATAAGTGATATATTGGCAAACACATAACCGAACAGCTGGGCTAAGTCAAGTTGTCAGAACTGTGCTATTGCACTAGTCACATTTTGGTGCACCAGCTTTCTTTTCATGTTCTTCTCTCAGGACATTTGAGGTTTTCAAATTCATTCCACTAAGGGACTTGTTGAACCTTGTGCACTTTTTTTGGTCAAATTTCAATCGCAAAAAGTAGAGGGTATGTATGCCTTTCCCAGTCATTTCTTGAGCCGATCAAACAAAAACTCTGGCTGTTAGCAGATCCAGTATGATATGGCAGTAGTGCATTATCGAGCAGGAGTGGATTTTACAACTGTAATAATGTGTGCTTAGCTTGTTACCAGCACTGCAGGTTAATTCAATCAATCACATGTCCTAAATTATTTCCAGTGTTTTGAATTTCAGCCATCAAAAAACGGTGTTGTTCAATATTTCAACATCACAATGTTCACAATGAAAAAGGCCATTCATCACTTTTCTTGAAACTCCACAATTGTGCCAGTAGACAATGTTATAGAGTGATCTGTTCCAGGGCTTTACCAAATTCAGCATGTGTAACATTAGGTTCATTTTACTCTCCTGACTAAATATGTTAAATTAGTTGTTGTGCGCCAGGCTATTCTGCACCATTCGCCAAGTGTAGCAAATTGTTGCTGTACACTTCTACCTGTAATGAAATTTTAAATGAGAAATAAAGGGGTGAAAATATGATGGTTCAAAATAAATTTGATGTGATACGTATTGCATTAAATGTAAAGAAACATCAATATTCCAGAGTTAGGCCAGTATTCCAGGAAATGGAAATGAAACAATGTCCACAATCGGAAATAGCCTCTGTTAGCAGGAACAAATAAGACAGCTGCAAACAGCTTCCATCAGCTTCAGGCCCAACCATTTGTGAGAGTTGACACCCAAAACCCAGTGATTATAAATACCATAATCATAATTTTGAAATTTATATTAGCAATAGCGTGTTTATGTACTGTATTTATGAACACATGACAACAAGATTTCATTTATAGAGCATCTTTCACGTCAGGAGGACGTCCCAAGGCGCTGGACAGTTGGGTCAGGACCCGAGCAAGGGGGAAATGGTCAGGGTGAGGGGAGGGAGGAAGCGAGGAGGAGGTAGAGAGTCGAGAGGGGAGCTGAAGGCACGGTCAAAGAGAAAGGTCTTGAGACCGGCCTTGAAGGAGGAAAGGGAGGAGGCAAGGCAAAGGCACTGGGGGATAGAGTTCCAGAGCCTAGGGGCTGAAGGCCCGGCCACCGATGGTAGGGCGGTTGGGGCGGGGGAGGGCGGTTGGGGCGGGGGAGGGCGGTTGGATTATTATTTTGGACCTTAAGAGTTAAAGTGTTATATTGTCACATTGCTCAAGTGGAATTGAAATTATTGTACTGCTTGCAATATTGTTGCCTTTCTAATCTGTTTTATAAATGAGAACAGTCTAGACTCCAGAGTCTGCACAAAGGCACAATAATTTTAATGTCATGTTTCTTTGTGGTGAAACAGAATGAGGTATGAAATAAATAAGAGGAAGAAAATCATCTTCCAAGTGTTTCAGCTTGATAGATTCAGTACACTTATTATTTTAGCAGCTCCTGAACAGGTGTTGATATTTGTCAGCAGTGTTACACCAATATTTGAATATTAAATCTATTCAGCATTGTTTTAGCAATTGAAACGGTGATGTACAGTTGTCAGTGTACAAACTGGGATTAATAGTCATTGCTTGTTAACCTGTTATTTTACATTTGGTCCACCGGTAAAGGCTGCTTCTGACTTGCTTTACTTTTCATGTTGGACTCTCTCCGTCTCTCTATAAAATGTTTGTTGAAGTTAATGTTTAAATATAAGGATGTCATGGCTTTTTGATTAAAGAGGATTGCATTGAATAGTTAACCAGATTCCACATACTTAGTTTATTGCAGAACANTTTTTTGAGTGTCTTGAATCAATCCTAATTTTTTTAATATACTGAATAGACACAAAAGTCCTTTAGGAATGTAACTGGAAAAATGTAGCTGCCTTTTCATTCTCTGTAGGTTAAGAGTCAATTGCAAATGCTACTTTAAATTCTCATGTGTACGTACTATTATTGGCTTGGCTGTTGGATACATTGATGTGATACAATTTTATATTGGTCTATATTTGTAAATCAATAGCACAATATCTATGCTCTCCATCTGACCACCCAATTTTAATAATAAAACTACAGTTGCCCTCTCTTGACACTTTTCATAAGATTAACTTGTGTTAAACAGCTTTTAACCTTATTGCCCTTAAATGCACCAGTAAAGTCAACATGATACTAAGGACATTGATTTCTGAGCATAACCAGTATGTTTACTAATTTGTAGGTTCCTTACTAAGTCCTCTATCCTCTTTTCATTTTTTAAAAAATATAAGTTTTTAAAATTATTAAAAATTTAATTAGACTTTTCATATTCTGTATTCATTTTATTATTACTGTGAATATTATAATGTAAGAGATTTCACATTTGAAATCTATTCACTGTTTCATCATTTCAATTATATTACAATTCTTTGACTATTCATCATTGCCAGTTTATGGACTAAGATTAATAGCCAATGCTTCACAAGCTGTTATTTTACTTTTTGGTCACCAACATCACAGTACTATATGATCATTCGAGGATCGTAGACCTGCACCCCTACTCTGTAGTTCAATAGAAGATTACATAACAGCTTAAACTGCTAAAAAACATTACATACTGTATTATGGTTCCATAACCAGATGTCGTAACTCACAAGTGTTTTCATGTATTGAATACATAATATGTGAAAGAGAGCACTATATATATGAATAACAAGATAGGAAAATAAAAATCTGGTCAGATGTTAAATTCCCCTGAAATAAAATGAAATGTAATTGATACTCAGTTTGTTCATGATAGAGAGAAGCTATTTCAACAACAGTGATAACTTGCATTTGTATTGCTCCTTTCACAGAAGTAGTGTCTCGAAACACCACTGGTAGGGGAGGTAGTGACCAGTGAGCAAAGTTATAAGATAGACATGAGAAAAGTGAGAATGTTTTCACTCAGAGTTCTTTGGTTATGGAATATTCTTCCAGGTAAGGTGTTAGAGGCAGAGTCCATTGTGGGTTTCAGGAGGGAATTAGACAGCTATATGAAAGACAGTGGCTTGAATAGATATGAGAATGAGTCAGGGCAGGGGGATTGAATGGACAGCTTGCTATGAGAGTCAGTGCAGACTCAGAGGACCGAATGGCCTCCTTATGTGTTGCAAATTTCTATGATTTTTTAATTCTGTTCCCAAAAGAGATTTTAGAGTTAGGAACAACAGACAAACTGAATATTAAAATTCAAAATGATGTACATTAGATTCGCTTGCGTTGATTTGCTATTATATTCGAATTTGACCTTGTTTTGATAACAGTTTGGATGATAAATAAATGATACTGGCCAAGTAGAAAAGAACACTTTGTTTACCTGTGTGACACACAAACACACATTTTATCTATCCAGCTATCACCCTGACTCCCATTTGTCATACAGCTTACTCATCTGTTAGTTCCAACAGGAGCCTCAACAACAAATTTAATACACGTGTTTCCTTTAATAGTTATAATTCAAAATAATTAATAGTCCAAGTGTTAAAAATCCAGTTGTCTTACCACATAGCAACTTTGGCAGTGCATAAATGTAATAGGGCACTAAATGCTGATAGCCAACAGGACTGCATGAAATGACAATTACAATTTCAGCCATCTGCCCCTCACTTTGTCAGTCTACAAGGACTGTTCATTGCTTGGAACTTTAACAATTTGTTTCAGCCTTGGAAAATATCAAAATTAAATGGATAGCAAATAAATTGATGGAAGAGAATCACAATACTTAGTAAAGTTCAAGATTCTTTCAGTTCTTTTACCCAGAATATTTTTATTTTTAAATGGCAAATGCACAGATATTGATTTATCCACCCTGTAATGCAGGTATTTTACACCCAAAATCTTGCTCATGTGGCTCTCAGTGGAGCTGTTTTGAATAAAAGTTGAATTACGGGTATATAATAATAATAATCCTTGCATTTGATATAGCACTTTTCACATCTTCTAGACGTCCCAAAACGCTTCACAGAATACACTGTAAAGTGAATTGACTGTATATTTGTGGGCAAACACGGCAGCCAATTGCACACAGCAGTGTCCCACAAACAGTCATGGATTAAAAATGACCAATTTATTTTTGTTTTGGAGGGATTATTGTTAGGCGTGTGGAGTAAGGAAACTTGCCCAAGGTTTCGCCCTGCCTGGAATTGAACTCAGGTCTCTCGTTTGCAAAGCGAGTGCTCTAACCACTGAGCTAAAGAACTGATGAGAATTTATTTTAATACATCAGCAACTACCTCAAACTTTTGAGTTCAGATGAAAAGGTTAAGGAATGAAATCATTGACCCAAATTTAGACGTAAAATTTTTAGTTTGTTGTATCAATATTTCTGTAAAAACATATAAAATATTTTTTTTTGAAAGCCATAAGTATTTAAATGATGAGAAATGGAAACTACATTAGAATACATTAGAATATACAGCACAGAAACAGGCCATTTGACCCAACTGGTCTATACTGGTGTTTTGGTTTCCCCCACAAGTGGAAATATCTTCCCTATATCTACCCTATCAAAACCTTTCATAATTTTATCAGGCTTTAAAGCCCGCTTACCCTCCTCTTTTCAAGAGAAAAGAGTCCAAGTATGTTCAGCTTTTCCTGATAGGTATAACCTCTTGTTGAACCCAATTACGATATGCGATTGCTCTTGATGACCTGAAACACAACAATGGAGTCAGTACGGCATTCAATTAACAAGCTTTATTTTCACACATGTGGGGTGTAGTATTGTGGCAACAACTGCTCGTGTGCTGCTCCCAACACTACACACTGAATGGGAGCAAGCACTTCACCTTTATACAAAATCTTATTGAACTATGCGTCAATCAATAATCACGAGGGGACCCTCTAAATTGGTTACATTACGACATAGTCTGCCTCGTATCCAGGTGTCTGTTTTTAGAAGACAATCACTTTGTCTATACAACAAGGAACATATAGGAAAAGCGACATTTAGACCATGACAAATGCTGCTGAACATTATCTGACCCTAGAACCAATTCCAGATATGACTTCAGAATGCGGTACCGATACCAGACATTCGCCTATCTATCTTAGAAAATGCCAATCTCGATCATCCGTAGCTGACTTTATGACAACATATATTTCACTTAAGGCTAGGGGCCCCCCTGGCCTTTTGCCCTTTTAGTCTTAGGTCCACATGTCCTGTTTATTTTGCTAACTTTGCAGAATGTGCTAAATTCACCTTCCACACTCCTCCCTTTTATCCCTGGGATAACCCTTCCGTGCTTTCTAGCCCTCGAGTGTACTGCTTTCCGAGAGGGAATCTGGAAAGGCATAGGGCATCTCGAGGTCACATTTATCATGTGGGGAAAAGGGGCTAAGGTGTTGATTAACGTGGACCATGTTCATGGTCATCATGGTGCGTGTAGTCTTTTTGCAACATTGTGTGCAACAAATGAGGGTACACTTAGTGATGAGAACCATAAAAACAAGGATTAGGCCTATTTCCAATAGAACCTGGACAGCACTGCCCAACCATCCTAGCCCCATACCTTGCAACCAATTACCCAACCAATCCAGTAATCCTCCTCCAGAATGTATGATGATATTACTCGCATCATGCCCTGTTTGATTGATCTCTTTGGTAATGTTTGTGATAGAACCAGAAAAATCATCAATTGTTATACAGCATTCAGGTCCAATGACCTTACACACTCCTCCCGTCGCGGCCAAAACATAATCAAGGGCCATACGGTTCTGCATAGCATATAGACGAATCTCAGACATCTCTTTGTTAACGAGAGCCAATGCCGCAGATGTATCAGAGGCCAATGTGGAGACCGCCTGAGAGAGAATGGCAATCTGGTCAAGGGCGCACATTACTCCATAATTAGGGAGAAGAGCCCCGAGCATGCGATTCCACAGGGTCTGGGAATGGGTGTGAAAAGGGTCGGCTCTGCGAGAGCGATGAACCTGGCGGGGAGGGAGTAGGCTGGAGCTATTCAGGACTAGTGGGGCCGGGCAGAAGGCAGGGTATTGGTTAGACGAATCATAGGAAAATAATGAGAGAGAGCGCATCTCCCTTTAAAATTTGCCGGTAAGTAAGCATAGACAGTAGTATTGCAAACCCAATAAAAATCCTTATGAAACGGGGAAATGGCACAGCGCTGATTAACGGAGTACGTTATCATCCTGTGAATGTATGATGATAAAGCGACCTGGCAATCCCCGAAATTAGAGGGGAAAGAAGCCATCGAAGCATAAGGATATATAGTGTTACAAAGGTGGGAATCCAAAAATCCCAGTGGTTCAGTCCCGGAAAAGGACTCGACACAAAATGAAAAACCCGCATAGACCGTAGTGGCAGTGCCAATCATAAGGGGCTTGCCGCAGTCACGATTACACATTCGTGGCTTCCAGGATTGGCGAGCACACTGCAATTCGTGTAATTCATCGTGCAACAGGGAACAAGGTGGGGTTTGCCTAACCTGCAAATGAAAAAGGGAACAAAGCTCACAGGTAGACAATGGGAAAGCCATCATAGAGTACCCCATCTGGACTGACGGTGGGGACAATCCACATACATGATGCTGGGATTTGTCTCTGCGCAAACTCACAGTCTGGAGCATTTGAATATAAACATTTCGCAATAAGAAAGGATGGGGGGATTTTGCTGGTAAAAAGTCACCAAACAAATGTTGGGGCTCAGTTTTAAAGGGGTACATGTCAAAAAATGGAACGTCACGTGGAAGTGAGACCAGTGACGAGGAAGGCAAGTGGGGCTCAACTGAACCCTGGTGCCAGTCCTGAGACCCATCGGTATAAATTCTAGTCCCATAGGTACCAGGACGCAAAAACACGAACTGGGTGTCGTTGGAAAACCGGGCGCGTTCAGTAGTGTACAAACAAGACTCGGTAAAAGAACAATGGTAATAAATGGAACAATAACACATAATCATGGAATTGTTATGGACGGAGTGACACTGACCGGAATCCTCAGGACAGCTCAAATCGTCTGCGTATGATCTATCCTGAGCATTTCGCCACAAAAAATGAGCATTAAACAGGTAGGATCGTTCCTCAAGGGTCATATTAGTGTAACAAATGGTTGAAGAACAGGCTTCCGACTGATCATCAGACACGGTGAGATCACGGTTTAAGGAGATCAAAAGTCGGTAAGCACCTCCCCCTGGGACAAAAGAGTAAGTAGGGCAACATAGCAAAAACAATAAAGACATACAAAACAACAACAACTCCATAATGAAGCAAAGTCCGTCAGAAAATGGAAAAGTGACACCGTTAGGCTTTTTCGCAATCACCGGAGTCCGCTGGGGCTTGCTTGCAGTGACTAGCATGAATCCACGTAGACCTTTCTCGAACCTTCACAGCAGTGTGGGTCACCAATAGAACTTGGAACGGTCCTTCCCAGCGCGGGCTCAGTCCGTTCTTTCGTTTGAAGGTCTTGATGTAAACGGAATCACCTGGCTGAGACTTGTGGCATTGATCAGATGCCGGTGGATGTTGGAGCGCTCGAACCTGTGAATTAAAACTAGATAGGGTGTTAGTCCATGCAATGCAGTATTGCATCATCCCTTCCTCGAGGGCATGCACATCAGGCAATGGTTCAATGTGTGCGGAGAAAACCATGGGCATGCTCCTTCCGAAAATGATCTCGTGAGGAGACAGCTTGCTTTTTGCATTTGTATGGTTCCTCATTTGCATCAAGGCTAATGGCAAGACTGTTACCCAATTTAATTTTGTCTGTTCAGACAGTTTGGACAATTTCAACTTTAGCATCCCATTAGCCCTTTCAACACCCCCTGCAGATTGGGGATGATATGCACAATGCAGATGCTGTTTTATTTGCAACATTTTGCAAACGTCCTTTATTACCGTGGCAATAAAGTGAGGACCATTATCGGAGGAAAGGCGAGATGGTATGCCGAACCGAGGAAGGATGTCTCTTAACAATATTTTGGCCGTTGTCGTGGCATCATTCCTCCTACAAGGAAAAGCTTCAATCCATTTAGAAAGCATATCCACAATAACCAACACATACTGATATCCTTCGGCTTTTGGTAACTGAATAAAATCCATTTGAAGGTGCGCAAAGGGACCCTGAGGGGGAGGATGGGACGCCGGAGTCACATCGTCAACCTTGCCTGGGTTAAACCTTTGGCATATCACACAACATTTCACAACCTGCTGGAGAAAAGGGGTTAATCCTGGGGCAAACCACGATTTTGTTATCCAATTATACATGGACTGGGTCCCTTCATGGGTAAAATTATGCAACACATGTGCCATCCATGGGAACATTTGTCGGGGTAGGACTACCTTTAATTCATTCGAGACCCAAATCCCTAGGTCGTTAATGAAACAATGTAGACGGGACCACTGTTGCTTCTCCTCCAGAGGGGCCTCATATTGGATCCGAAATATCTCATCACGCATCGTATCAGTGAGTCTGGAGGCCAGGAGCAAGGCTGGCCCTTAGTTAATTTAGTCCAGCTTTGCAGATAGCGAACACTGTGTTGGCCAAAATGGGCTTCCATATAGGCAGCAGGAGTCCCCTTATCGGCTTTTTGGGCCGAACTATATGACTGTCCCATGATAATTTAAGAACAAGGTGAGTGGCTGCCCCAATACAATCAAAAAAAACAATCAATTATCTATTTCTATTTTCAACGGCCGATTCCTTATGCATGCAAGACTTTATCTTACTTAAGACGTCTATATACTATTTCCTTATAGTATCTCTGGCCAATTCCTTATACACATATACTATTTCTTATAGTATCTCTGGCCAATTCCTTATACACATATACTATTTCTTATAGTATTTCTGGCCACTTCGTTATACCCAAGACGTCTATACCTTACAATACTAAGCCGTCTGAAATTATTTAGGTCTAACAAATCGCAAATTTTGCACCTTAAATCGAAGAGACCGGGAGTTCTTTGGCAACCACGTCTCATCAAGACATCAGACACAAACAATGGTAAGAATGCTTACCTGTGCTCGATGTTTGTGCCGATAGCTGCAGAGTTGTAGGAAGCCGAAGGGGAAACCCAGTCTTTCGATCTCGGTGGAACCTCCAAATTGTTGAACCCAATTACGATATGCGATTGCTCTTGATGACCTGAAGCACAACAATGGAGTCAGTACGGCATTCAATTAACAAGCTTTATTTTCACACATGTTTGGTGTAGTATTGTGGCAACAACTGCACGTGTGCTGCTCCCAACACTACACACTGAATGGGAGCAAGCACTTCACCTTTATACAAAATCTTATTGAACTATAAGTCAATCAATAATCACGAGGGGACCCTCTAAATTGGTTACATTACGACATAGTCTGCCTCGTGTCCGGGTGTCTGTTTTTAGAAGACAATCACTTTGTCTATACAACAAGGAACATATAGGAAAAGCGACATTTAGACCATGACAAATGCTGCTGAACATTATCTGACCCTAGAACCGATTCCAGATATGACTTCAGAATGCGGTACCGATACCAGACATTCGCCTATCTATCTTAGAAAATGCCAATCTCGATCATCCGTAGCTGACTTTATGACAACATATATTTCAGTTAAGGCTAGGGCCCCCCTGGCCTTTTGCCCTTTTAGTCTTAGGTCCACATGTCCTGTTTATTTTGCTAACTTTGCAGAATGTGCTAAATTCACCTTCCACACTCTCCGTTCTGGGATCATCCTTGTGAATCTCCTTTGCACCCTCTCCAGTGTCTCTACATCCCTTTTATAATGTGGGGACCAGTAATCTAAGTGTGGTCTAACCAGGTTCTGTAGAAGTTTACTATAACTTCCCTGCTTTTCATTTCTATCCCTCTAGAAATGAACCCCAATGCCTGGTTTGCCTTTTTTATGGCTTTATTAACCTGCTTTGTTACTTTTAGTGAATTGTGCATGTGTACCCCTAAATTCCTTTGTCCTCTACCCCATTTGAAGTTTTTATTTTTCAGGATATATGAAACTGTTTCACTCCATTGAATACTATTAGGCATGAACAATATATTGCACCTGAGAGTCAGTCCAGACTCAGAGGACCGTATGGTCTTCTTTTGAATTCTAAATTTCTGTGTTTGTACCATTGGTCCTGGATACCAGAAGAATTCCTGGGTGTATATTAATAATCCTTGCATTATCACGATTTCGAGACATCTCAAAGTGCTTGACAGAATTTACTGTAAAGTGAATTGACTGGATATTTTGTGGGCAAAATGTATAAAAAATCTCTTCAAATCATTTGTTCTGCACAGGATTGCTGCCCTTAACATTATCCAGGCCAACTTCTCTTGTCATTTGTGCATATTTCAGCATGGGAACAATGGGCTTTTCCTGGTCCAGAACAATACTTGTAAGTTGCTGTAGGGCTCGGCAACTGGATCTGAAAGAAGAAAGAAACAACTTATCAGATGAGTGTGCTGCCATTAATTACCAATGGCAATAATTTTGAAATACCGCAAACTGTACTCCATTTATTGATCACAGAAATGTGATGAAGATTTCTTTTCCTAAAACTTTAATTAATTTTTTTTTGATTGAATTGTACAAGTTTCAAGAGACAATGAACTGTAACTGGAAATACATCACAAAAGCCTGAGACTTCTGAAAGAGAACCCTGCTCCAACACAAGATTGCAGAGGGAAGTTCTGTGGTGGAACATACATCCAATTACTACGAGTCCCTATTTATAACTCCTGGTTATTTAGGAATCTCCTTAGAATTCAGAGTGTTATTCACCTGCAAGTTTAACATTTAGTTTTTAGAAGAAATTTTGAAAAACTGCCTGATCATAGAATTGAAAGTATACTCGATGAAATATTGGACTGGGCAGAGGGAAAGTCAATTGTTAACATGCTCAGTTCATTTCAAACTATTTTGTAAGAAACAAGCGATTAGAGTATTATGATTGATGATGCAAACTTCACAAGTTGGAGATATAATGCTTGTTTTATATAGACTTCAGCTGTCTGCAATATAGGCAAATGGTAACCAATACTCATTTACTGAACAGATTGTACACAACGTGACAGTGATGTAGTGCAATGTTTAAAAGAGCATATGGTCACTAGCAATTAAGAGTAATTGATGTAGGAGGTGTTGAACATTCAGAAGGTGGAATTAGGGTGCAAGAACAAACATCTGAAAGCAGATAATAACAGAAATGTGACAACGTAACTTGACTTGCAACTGATTAAAGCTCTGGAAAGACCTGTATTATAATTAGTTGTTCTCCTCAATGTTTGTAAGTGGGGTTATCCCACTTAAAATGTAAATGAAATAGTTAATCTGATAGAAAAGATTCCTAACAGCAAATGGTTAGTTGCCATTTCTGTTACCTTTCATCACAAGGTCCCTTTGACTTCCACCTTTGTACCCAGTCAGCCTGTGCAAGCAATTTCTGAAAGCTGCCAATGGATGAAAAATCTTAACTCTATGACAATAATAATCATTGCATTTGGTACAGTGCCAAATGTTCTTCCTCAAGCTTTTCATCTACAGCATACACAGTCATTGTCACATGAAGCACTTTGTGACGTCCTTCTGGCGTGAAAGGCCCTATATCAAATGTAAGGATTATTATAATTCAAAATGGCAACTTTTCTTTTGTTTCTGGGCTTTAGTTCAGATGGATTGTGGTGTCTTAACCTTCAATTTTAACATGCTTTTTTTAACTGCAATAGCCTGTGGTTAAACAACATCAAATTATTACACCAACAGAAAATACTATTTCAGTCAACATTATTTGTTATTTTTAGTGAACCTCAATTAGGGGACTGTGGTTGTCTATTAATTCCTAGTTGTAGGAGCAGTAATTCAATACTGATCCATCACATATTGTTCGTCCAAAAAACACATCATCAATAACTTTAAAATACATACCATGAAGCAGCTTTGAGACGTCTTCCTGACTTGAAAAGCGCTATACCAAATGCAATGATTAATATTGTCATAGAGTTAAGATTTTTCATCTATTGGCAGCTTTCAGAAATTGTTTGTACAGGCTGACTGGGCGCAGAGTCTCAAATCAGCACTTTCTAGTCCTTTTGTGAATATTGCAAATTGGATCTCACTGTGAACAATTGCAATAGCTAATCTGTCCTTCAATAAAGGACTAATTTATTGCTTTTTGGCATACACTGAAATCTGTTTAAATTCAAAAATAAGCAGAAGATTTAACTGGTAACAAACTGTCCATAAACTAGATTTACATCTGAAAGCCAATTTACTGACATACGTTGAATAGTTAGAAGACCTTATTCAAATTTGATTCTATAACCCCAGACCTCGCTGACAATCAAATGAATTAACATTGCGATGCGTCAACTAATTCAGGACTACATAAGCATTTATTCACCATTTTTCGACAGCTGCAGGGAAGCAGAAAAACCAGATAATCTCAAATAGACTCACCCAGTACTGCAGTTATGGCTTGAAAACAGCAGCACAACTAAGCCACTCAGCCAGGTGTCTCGTTATTTAGATATATACTTCATTCTTCAGTATCTAACATGAATTCATTCCTGAATTATGTTGTGCAATAGTCATCGTAGGAATAAACGATGCAGTATTTCTAAATATCACCCACGCAGAGTTTTATCCACATCATGTATTACAAATTTAACCCAGAAAACTTTCTGTTATACAACAACCTATAGAGTGCCCCATCATGCAGGGTAATATCTTAAAGCACATAATATTTGCGGAAATTCACGCCAAGTGGGGGAGAGAGGGGAAGTTACCATAAGCGCAGTCATCTTCAGCAAAATACTGTGAAGTGCTTAGAGATGTCATCGCAATGTGAAAGGTTCGGTATCAATTGTAAATGTTATTATTATAAAGCACCAACATTGTGTCTGCAAGATTTTATCTATGTTTTACTTGGTATTGTCATTTAGTCACTGTGGTTCCCATTATCTTTACATTTTCTAACATGGACATGGATCTCAAATAAGAACATTAGATGACCCATTGAGTATTAGCACTATTAGCTCTTTGGTTGGGATGAAAGATTCACATTATAGATACCTCGAAAAAGAAAGGTCTTCAGCAGAGACCTGAGAATGGGAAGGGAGGGAATGAGATGAAGGAAGTGAGGAAGGCAGTTCCAGAGTCTTGGGGCACAGTGGCTGAAGGCACGGCCGCTGAGGGTGGAGCGGAGGACTCGAGGGATGAGCAGGAGGCCAGACCCGGAAGAACGAAGGCAATGGGTACTATACTGAGGAGAGAGGAGGTCAGAGAGGTAGGGGGTTGCAGAGGAGTGCAGGGACTTGAATACAAGGGTGAGGATCTTGAAATCGATCCTCTCTGGGATAGGCAGCCAGTGCAGTGTGGCAAGGACTGGGGTGATTAGGGAGTGGAGTTTCGTGCGGGTGAGAATGCGGGCGGCAGAGGTTTTGAATGATTTTGATTTTATGGATGGTAGTGGATGGGAGACCGGCGAGGAGGACGTTAGAGTATTCCAGCCGAGAGGTGACAAAGGCATGGACCAGGGTTTCAGCGGCTTTTGGGGAGAGGTATTGGCGGAGATGGGCAATGTGTCAGAGGTGGAAGAAAGTGGTGCTGGTGAGGGACCGGATGTGGGGGAGGAAGGATAATTGGGGGTCGAACCTGACGCCTAGGTTGCGTACGGGTTCGGAGAGTTTTAGGGGGAGGTTGGGTAGGTGGAGGAGGTGAGAACCATGAGATTTTACACGTTGACGAGAGCCGAAGAGTATGGCTTCCATCTTGTCAACGTTCAGCTGAAGGAAGTTTGCGCTCATCCAGCACCTGAGATCTGACAGGCAGGCTGACAGAACATCAGGGGGTCGCAAAGAGAGGTCGAAAAATAGAGTTGGGTGTCATCTGCATTCAGGTGGAAATGTACCCCATGCAGATGACATCCTCAAGAGGGAGCATGTAGATCAGAAAGAGGACGGGGCCAAGCATGGATCCTTGGGATACCCCGCAGGTAACCGGGTGAGAGCGGGAGGAGAAGCCGTTTGTGCAGATTTACTGCTGGCGGTTTGTGAGGTAGGACTCGAACCAAGCGAGTGCGGTCCCACTGAGGTGGATGATGGAGGAAAGGCGGTGGAGGAGGATGGCGTGATCGACTGTGTCGAACGCGGCGGAGAGTTTCAGGAGGACAAGGAGGCAGAGGGAGGCCTGGTCACAGATAGAGAGGATGTTGACTTTCACAAGCGCAGTCCCTGTGCTGTGGGCAGGGGGGAAACCGGACTGGAGGGGTTCGAAGAGGGAGTGGGAGAAGAGGTGTGCATGAAGTTGGTTGGCAACAACACCTTCTAGAACTTTTGAAAGGAAGGGCAGGTTAGAAATAGGGCGGTAATGACTGGAGTTTGAGGGATCTAGGGAAGGTTTTTTGAGGAGGGGAGTGATGACAGCAGTTTTGAGGGGGGCAGGGACTGATCCGGAGGAGAGGGACTGGTTGATGTTGTCAGCCAGTAGTGGGCAGAGGAGGGGGAGCTGGGTGACCAGTAAGTTGGTGGGGAGGGGATTGAGGCAGCAGGTGGTGGGTTTCATGGAGGTAATGGAGGGTGAGAAGGAAGAGGGAGGGATGGGGAGGAAGGAATGTAGAATGGGGGTGGTGGTAGGAGCAGATGATGAGGAAGGTGAGGGGGACAGAGAGGGTGTGGTGGTGGGTGACAAGGGGCAGGTGAATGAGGCTGCCTGGCGGATGTTAATTATGTTAGATAAAAAGAAGTCCATGACCTCCTCACACTTGGTATTTGATACGAAGATTGAGGAGGCCTCAGGGGGTGCATGGAGGAGGTAGTGGGTGGTGGAATAAAGGATTTTAGGGTTGTATTTAGCCTCCAAGATGATGTTGGATTAGAAGGCCTTTTTTGCAAATGTTAAAGAACGGTGGTAGCTGTGGAGATGCTCGATCCACAGTTGGCGGTGAATTGTCAGGCCAGTTTTCTGCCATCTGCGCTCAAGTAGACGGGTTTGGGTTTTCTGGAGGCAGAGATGGTTGTTGTACCAGGGGGATCAGGTGGGTTTGGAGCTGGTCCTGGATTTTAGGGGGACAAGGGAGTTGAAGGTGGAGGAGAGGCGATCATGGAGCAGTTGGACAGCTGCTTCAGTATCTCCACGGGTGGAAGGCCAGAGGGATAGGATGTTTGTTGATGTGAGGGCCTTCGTGAGGATCTCAGGAGGTAGCCTTTTCCAAGGGCATTAGAGGATGGTTCAGGGCTTGGTGGAGGAGAGAGGGATGTGAGAGGACAAGGAGATGAAAAAGTGGTCCGAGATGGCCTTGCCCACTATGCTGAGGTCAGAAATGTCAAGGCCATGGTGATGACGAGTTCAAGTGCATGACCACAGTTGTGGGTGTGTGAATTTATATGGAAGGTAAGGTTTAGAGAGGAGAGGAGGGCAGTTAAATCAGCAGAAGTGGCGCAAGGGGAGTTTAGGTGGAGGTTGAAATCACCCATTATGAGTAGGCACTCGGAGCAGAGGGACAGGGAAGAGAGAAGAGTAGAGATGTCTGTGTGGAAGGAGCCGGTGGGCTTAGGGAGGCAGTAGACAAGGAGGATTTTCAAAGGGAGAGAGGGATGGAAGAGAGTGAGGTGCTCAAAGTAGGGGAAGCATCCAGAGGTGTATGGGGTTAGAGGAAGGGAGGCTTTGGAAATGAAGGCCACCCCGCCGTCACGATGGTTTGGACGGGGGGGTGTGTTGGAAGGTGTAGCCTGGAGGGAAAGCTTCCACTAGGGTTACGGGATTATTCGGGGAGAGCCAGGTTTCAGTGAGTCCAAGAATGTCAGGGTGCTCATCCAGGATGAGGCAAACTGACAGGACATCGGTGGATTGAGAGTCACACCTGAAGGAGGAGAAATAGATTAAGGTGTCACCCACATAAATGTGGCAGTTGACCCTATGTCTGCAGATGACAGCAACGACAACTTATATAGCGCCCTCCACCCAGGGTAACATCTCAACAACATTGAGAGGGAGCATGAAGATGAGGAAAAAAAGGGGGCAAGGATGGAGTCTTGGGGTACCCCGCAGATAACTGGGTGGTGGCGGGAAGAAAAAACATTTGTTGGTGGTTTGTTAAGTAGGACTCAAGCCACTAAAGTGTAGAAGGGAGGAGAGGCGGTGGAGGAGGATGGTGTGATCGACTGTGTCGAATGCGGCGGAGCGATCCAGGAGAATGAGGAGGCAGAGGGAGCCCTGGTCACAGAAATAGAGGACATCATTTGTTACCTTAATGAGCACTGTCTCTGTACCATAGGCAGGGCGAAAACCAGACTGGGGAACAGGATTTTGGGGTTGTTTTGGGCCTCGAGAATGACATGTGAATAAAAGGGAGTTTTGGCTTGAGAGAGGGAGCAATGGTAGGTATGAAGATGCTCGAACCACAGTTGGCTGTGAACAGCGAGGCCAGTTTAGTGCCACCAGAGCCTGCAGTTACCAAGTTTGGGATTTGAGGGAGCAGAGGTGACTGTTGTACCAGGGGTAGCGGGTAGGTTTGGAGATGGTCCTGGATTTCAGGGGGACAAGGGAATTAAAAGTGGAGAGGTGATTGTTTAGCAGTTTGAAGGCTGTGGCTGGATCATTGTGGGTGGAATGCCATAGGGAGAGAAGTACCAAGGATAAGAAGGGATTTATGAGGGACTCGGGAGGCAGCTTTTTCCATGGGCAGAAAAAGTTGGTGAAGGACTTGGAGGAGGGGAGGGGAGAGTGATGTGAGAAGAAACGGAGATGAGGAAGTGGTTTGAGATGGCCTTATTTGTGATGGTCAGATCAGAAATGTCTAGGCCATGGGTGATGACGTGGTCTACATGGTGGCCATGGTTGTGGATCAGGGAGTTTATATAGAGGGTGGTAAAGTCAGAAGAGATGAAGCAGGGGAATTGAGATGAAGGTTGAAATCACCCATTATGAACAGGCGTTTTGTGCAGAGAGACAGGGGTGAGAGGTGAGAGGAGATATCCGCGAAGAAGCAGCCAGGAGGTTTGGGGGTGGTGGTAAACTGGAAGGATTTTAAAAGAGAGAGGAGAGATGGTAGAGGGTGAGGTGCTCAAAAGAGGGGAATCAGCCAAAGGAATAGTGGATAGACAGAGGGAGGTTTGTGAAATGGGGCCACCCCACCGCTGCATTGCTTGGGGTGGGGAGCTGTGGTGAGAAGTGTAACCAGGTGGGGAGGCTTCGATGAGGGGGATGCGGTCACCAGGGGGATAGTCTGGTTTCCGTGAACGCGAGAATGTCTATTTGCTCATCCAGGATTAGGTTGTGGATTCTGAGAGCTTTATTTGAGAGGGAGCAAACATTTTGGAGGCCAATGCAAGTGGGCACAGGCAATAAGGGTTGGGTGGGAGGCTTGTAGATTGTGGGGGAAACAACTGTCGAGTATGAGGGGGGAAATTTGGGTAGGATGTGGATGAGAGGAGAGGGGTTTACCTGTTGGAGGCGGGGAGCGGGGGCCTTGCGGAGTAGGTGGGTGATGGGGCAGTCGGGATGGCTGCTCCGGGACAACCATCGCCAAGTGCCATGGTAAGCCTGGTGGAGGATGCCCAGGCTGGAGCAGAGAGAAGCTGTGGGAAGGTCCAGGAGGGAGAGAAGACAGAGAGAGCGGTAAGAGAAAAGGACTGAGTGGGAGAAAGGAAAGGTGGGTAGTAGGATTGGGACGATTTTGGGAGGAGGTGGCTTGAATCAGGGGCGGCAGCCAAACGCACACGCCGAGTCTGGGAGCTGAGTGATCAGCAGGGCATCATCAGCCTGCAGGCATGGCGGCAGCTAGTGGAGATAGCATAGAGGGGAGAAAGGGGATGGTGCTTATGGCTATGTTTGGACCAAAGCCAGAGAGGAAGAGAGATGGTGGATGGGGCAAAGGATGAGGACAGGGAAGAGGGGAGGAATAGAAATGAAAAAAGAATACTTAGCCTGGCAGTTTGAAAAGTGGCGCGGGGAAGTGACGTCGCACGGGCGGTTTCGGCTGTTGGTTGAGACTGGAGATTGTGAAATGGTATCTCCGTGCTTGGAACCTTCTCGCCTGGAACACAGAACCCTCAGCCCCCACGCTGGTCACTGCCTCGCCCGCGGCCTGTTATAGCACTGTTTCCATGAATACCTTTGTCAGTAATCTTTTTGAATACAAAGGAAATACCTATTAAATTCAGTAATAATAATAGTCCGAGAATTTGATATAGCGCTTTTCACGTCTTCTAGATGTCTCAAAACTGTTCACAGAATATACTGTAAAGTGAATTGACTGCATTTTTGTGGGTGAAACGCAGCAGTCAATTGCACACTGCAGTGTCCCACAAACAGTCGTGGATTGAGTGACCAATTTCTTATTGTTTTTGTTCTTGAGGGATTATTATCAGGCGTGTGTAATAAGAAAACTTGCCCAAGGTTTCGCCCTGCCGGGAATCGAACCCAGGTCTCTCGTTTGTGAGACGACTGCTCTAACCACTGAGCTACAGGACTCCACAGTGTCCTAAAGAGGGAGCTGTTTTTGCTTCATCAATGTGAGGAATGAATTCCTTTGTATCATTTAACAGATCAGTATATTATATGTGTATCTCTCATTATATCATCTTCAAAACAGATTGATGATTCGTCCTTATGTATTTTGTTTCTAAACGTTGACTTGAATAAGTCGGAGAGAAAGTGGATAGTTATGAATGAAATTGTTATTTCAAAAATCCCCCATTTCATCATATTTGCAATAATGTGTGAATTCCAGGAGCTGAATGCCAGAGGGATGAAAGTTACTGCCTTTGACATCAAGGCAGCCTTCATTGAATCACCAATCAGCCCTAGCAAACCTGAGTTCAATGGGTATCAGGATGAAACCTCTCCAGTGGTGTGATTGAGATTGTAGCTGCACAGAGCACGATGTTTGTAGTTACCAAAGCACAATCATCTAAGCCCCAGGACATTGTTACAGGATCTTCTCAGGGCAGCACCCTCTGGCCTAACCATCTCCAGCTGCTTCATCAATGATCTTCCCCTTTATCATCGGAATTCACCGATGATTCCAGTGTTCAGCTCCATTCCTAATCCACTGACAATGTAGAGCCCATGTATGCATTGCAGAAAGAATTGGATTATTTCCAAGCTTGAACTGACAGATAGCATGTAACAATGCCTGATTCTGGGAACTCTATGTTGCTTGTATATTTTAGTAATTAAAAAACACAAGCATATGCTTCACCTGCAGTACGTTTGTCAGGAGAGTAACTTGTCAAAGTTTTTGCATCCAGTGCATAAAATACATTTTATGCTGATGGCCTGTTTAGGCGGCTTTAATTTGGAAACCACATAAATACAATTTGTAGACAGCGAATCCTTCCAATCTTACATGTAGCTATTTAATACACTCAGCAACTACAATGAGTTTGGTAACAAAATATGCAGTTACTGCACTTAACAGTATATTCTGTGATGTGCTTTGAGAAGTCCTCCCGAAATAAAAGTCACTAAAACATATGCAAGGATTATAATAATAATAATAATCCTTGAATTTGATATAGAGCTTTAACACGTCTTTGAGACATATCAAAGCACTTCACAGAAGATACTATAAAGTGAATTGACTGTATAGTTTGTTGCTGAAATCCAGCAAAGAACTGCACACAGTAGTGTCCCACAAACAGTTGTGGATTGAATGACCAAATTATTATTATTTTACTTTCATTATTATTAATATTGCTGCATCCATTTTGGCAGATGATTTAATCCAGGCCTACCTGGCAAACTGTTCTCTTATGGCAATTGCAGGAGCCAGCGGTTGGTAAATGCTTGGCTTCCCTCAGCTTCATGGGCCTCGTTGACAGAATGCATCAAAAGCGGTTTTATTTCCACTCCCACAGCTCAATGTAGTGTGTCAGGAGGCTCCTCTCAAGCCAATGAAAGACAAGCGGAACTCCTCCCCAGCACTGGCTCCTGCTGCTGCCACATTATGAGCCACCCTACATGTACGGCCAGGAGAGCAGCCGTTCCTGCTGCCAGATACTGAGGCACGTGGCTGATTGAGAGAAAGCGGGAATGGGGGTGGGGGAGAGGGGGGGAGTAAGAGAGTAATTGAACGAGTGTGTGAGACACAGAAGGAGAGAGAGAGTCAATGAGAGAGAGAAAGAGAGACAGAGAGAGAGAGGTGGGTGGGGAAGAAAGAATGATTGAATGACAGAAGGGGGCTAAAGAGAATGATTGAGTGAAAGAAGGTATCAGAATAGTCGAGGTGGAAGGTGACGAAGGCATGGACCACAGATTCAGCTGTGTTGGGTGTGAAGACAATTTACAACCTTTTTTAAAAAAATACGAGTGAGGTGTTTTAAAGCTATTTTTCTGAGTGTGAAGCTAGTTGATCCTGCAGAATATGTCAACTTTTATTTAAACAATTGCGTAATGACCATTAAAATTTTCACAGAAGCTTTTGTGACAATACTGTTCAATACTATGTTGATGCATCCTCAAAATAGACAGTCCCCTGCTACCGAGAAATCTATTGGTTTCAAGTGTTGGATCAATAAATAACACCAGAAACTAACCAACAGTTTATTTTACTGGAAGAGATCGTCATCATTTTCTATTTATTTCTGGTCACTAATGGGTCAGGATAGAACGGATAAAAAAAGCCTTCAGAGGCCATTCTTTTGTCAATAAATCAACTGGTTGAAGACTCCCTCACGATTCCATCAGATTGCTGAGTGCAGTCATACTATGGAATTTAAATGGAACATCCATTATTCTGATGTATATTAACTATTCATTATTCATGCAACAATACAGAATGCAATAAAATTCAATTTTTGTACCAAAATTAAATTATTGTAAAGAAAGAATAGCAAATACAGGGCTAATATCATATCAAATAAGATTTAAACATTGGAATATCTGTCATATCTGGTCATACACATTGTCAAGGTGAATGATGTAGATATTTTATTTGAATTATTCTAAAACATTCTTGCTATTTGCTTCAGATGAATTGAGACATTTCACAAAGCAAATATAAATCATGATTTATTTGGTTTGGGCTTTTATTGAACATTATAGTAACATTGCGGTCATAGGTTTAATCTCCAATCTGTACTGAGATAGCTAATCTCAGACAGGGTGGCATAGCGTGCTATTATCAGTTTCAGTGACCCAAGTTACGAAAGGTAACACTCAACCAGTTTCTACCCTTGAGGAAGACCAACAATACTCATGGATTCTTTATTTTAATCTTAATTGGGAACCCAGTTTCCAAATTAAACTTAAATTTAAGAATTTTTCAAATTAAATTTCAAGAAAATGGATTTAAGGAAGATGGACCATGATAAATTCTGGGCATTTGATTGTTCTCCAGGATCCTCTGCTGGAGATGTGCGTATCGCCACATTTACACATCTCCTTCCTCCTTCTGAGAAGGCGTTATAGAAATGCCAGTTGTTGTTGTAGTATGTGAATATATAGTACTAGCTGCACCCATTGCAGCTTCTCTTGCAACCAAAGGATCCAATGTGGACATTTCATCTTTATCTATACTCCTGTGGGAGGACTCAGTGGGAGGACTCCTTCAATATAATTTCTCTCACAGTCTCTGAGCCTCTGAGTCTCTCTCTCAGTCTCTATGTCTCTCAGTCTCTCTTACTCTCTCTCTCCCTCAATCCCTCTCAGTCTCTCTCTCCCAGACAAATGCCAGTTGTTGTAATATGTGGATAATATAGTATGGGGAATATACTATATATATTGAAGCTCATTTACAATTGCACCCATGAATAACATGCTAGCACAGCCTCTTAAGGCTCGTGGCTGAAGAAAGGTCACTTGCAAGAGCTGCCAAAGCAAATGGTGCCCATAGAAACATATTCCAGTACAAGGTAATATAAGTCAAACTCCAGAAGAGGATGCAAAGGAAAAAACATTGGAGGAATATTGTGTAAATTGTACTGAAAAGTTAGCAAGAGAAATATTGGGGTGAACATTACAACCAGTGATAATGTATCATAGATTGCAGTTTTATTTTTTTAAGCTCTTAGGCAGCCATGATCCCACTGGGGAAAACAAGCTTTGTTCCTATAATGATCTGTGCTGTTGACTATATATAAATGTTATTTACGCAAAAGCTATATTTGTGTTTTCTTCATCCTTTCTTCAAAAGACGCCATTGTTAAGCACTCTGAGACGCTGTCCGGGGTGAAGTGCATTATGCAAAAAAGTCTTTGTTGTTGTAAAGGACAGCACCATTGTTTCTTAGCTAGCTTCTTTTTTTAGAATGAATAATTTTGAATAATAAAGATAGTTGCCCTGTATCATTTTGATAATCATTTCTGCATCTGAAGGATATGGGTTGAAGCCCCATGTCAGGCCTTTGAGGTCAGGTTTAGGCTGACAATCCAGTTCATTGCTAGGGAACCTTGTATCATTGGACATGCCATCCTTCAGATGAAATATTCCAGCGAGATCCCATCTGCCTGTTCAGGTAGATGTTAAAGATCCCATGGCACTATTCAAAAACAAAGCAGAGTTTCTCTCAGTGTGTTGGCTAACAATCCTTCAGAAACATTGGTCATTTACTTTATGGCTGCTGTGGGACATTACTGTGTGAAAATGGGCTGCTATGTTCACCTAGAAAATACACAATTGCAACATTATGAACACTTTGAGATGTTCTAAATGTTATTCCCCAATATCAAAAGCAAGGATAATCATTATTATTATAAAGGAGACGGGAGACTGACATATAGTTCCAACATATAACATATATTGTAAAAGGTGGGAATCATCTCTCAGCCCTGAGTAAGACAGAGAGCATCTCTTAAAAATGATATCTTGGATTTTGCAGTGGTCAGAAAGGTTACTGCTCATTTTTTCAGCAGATTTGTTTTACAGTAGTATCAATAACGACATTAAATTAATAATGGTAGTACATGGGCGGTAATGGATTGTGAGAGGAATATGACATTTGAGTATTTGAATATTTTTGTGATAATACTTAATATTGTTTGTTACCTGTATTTATTTTACAAGTTTTGGAAATCAGCATCACAATTTAAATCATGTGAACCTTAACACTGCAATTGTGTCCTCAAATTTTGAATCTTTTTTTCCAAGGACATAATTAACTTTTTAAGACCTATTGGGGAAGAGAGAAATTAATACCCATTATAACATTCTTTTCTGAGACAGACAATCCTCTCTCCCTTTCCTCTGCATTATTTCTTATTTCAGGCATTAAAAGATTGGATGAAATCCTAATATATTCAATTAAATGACTTGCCTCTTACTCTGAAACATAGCCTCAAAAGCAACTTAAATGTTTCACTGCTAATAAGCCCTTAACACCTACCCACTGCAAAACATCAAATGTAAAGCAGCTAACATGAACGTCATTCTACATTAAATATTTAATTTTTAATAGTTATAATGGGTTGAAAAATCTGATATGGGATGTGATAATAAAATAATCCCTAATTATCACCTTCGCTCCTAGGGATATCCCAGTTGATAAATGGGTCTTATTACAAATATGAATTTCTGAGTTAGTAGAGTTACTAATCTTTAGATAAAGTTACAACCTACAGACCGTAATATGTTTAATTCTTAGAAAGTATTTAATTTAATTAATGACCTGATTCCTCATAATGTTCTTGGGCTCATCACTCAGCCAAAATAAACTTCTGATTCTGTACATTGTAATGATTGCAATATGCTGTCATGTTCACATCCTCATTTGCATGGTGCAAGGTTGCACTAAATGCACATTTTTTTTCAAAGCTCAACATTTAAAAATGGAAGGATGTAAAACAAATAGCACAACTTCACAAGAAATTATTCAAATAATTGTGTTTGTATTTTGCCATCATGACAAATTTACTTATTAAAAGAAAGAAAAGCATGGAGTACAAGAAGACTATTCAGCACATCAAACCTTAACTTCTTCCCACAACTCTCATCTTTTGAGTGAATAGATATACTTGCTGAGCCACACAAGCAATATTCTTTCAGCTGCACACCTCCACAATTCAAACCTGCTCTTTTTTTCCATCACAGGAAACCGCACCTGTCCTTCTACCTGGCCCTGGATCACAGAAAAGACAATCTTTTTTAATTCTATACTATCCCTGCATCTCATGATATCATTCTAAAACGCTGTTCTTTTTGAATGAACCTGCATTCAATTGTGTTTTTTCAGTGTCAGTTCCAGTTAAACACAAATCTGTGCGAAAACATTTCTACTGATATTTAGTTTC
This sequence comes from Callorhinchus milii, assembly GCF_018977255.1. NCBI lineage: Eukaryota > Metazoa > Chordata > Chondrichthyes > Chimaeriformes > Callorhinchidae > Callorhinchus > Callorhinchus milii. Next base: position 36,607,186 of record NW_024704745.1, on the reverse strand, counting down.
AGTTCAGTCTTTTTAATTTTAAACCTAATTCTGCTCTATCCACATCAAAAGGCCAGTTTAGATCAATTTAATCATTCACCGCTCATCAGGAACAGTCACAATACTTGGTAAGTATGTTTGCTGATTATTGTTTTATTTGAAATACTTACAAACTGCTGAGCAAATGCTGGAACATTTGCAGTACCAGCTAAAAAATATCTGCATAGTAGCAATCTCTGTATAAACTATTCCTATGACATCAGCATTTTTTCTATTAGTATGTGTGGGAGATGAATGGGTGGCCGAGAAGATGTTCTAGTTAAATGAATGTTCCTAACTCCATCAAATGAATATTGCAGGAACAATCTGTTGTGTGTGATATGCAAATAAATAACCTGACCTTTGTTCTTATTATCCATTGATACTGTTATAACTTTGAGTAACCTCTACCTATATCTGTAGGTAACAATAAGCATGTGTGTTTACAATTAGCAGAGAATTGAGAATGGCCTGTCTGATATAAGACAGATGGCAGAGTGAGTCCAATTAATCAACCATATTATTCTCATTTTCTACACATGTACAAGTACATTAATTTTTGTTACATTCTTTCTTAAAATATTAAAAGAGGATAACCCTTTACTGAAGAAACAAACCCTAAATAATGTAATTATATAAGAATCCATACATTTAGTATAGCGCCTTTCATTTCAGGAGGCCATCTCAAAATGCTTCACAGGATATACTGTAAAGTGTTTGTGTATTTTGTAGATGTACAGGGGAGCCAATTTGCACACGGCAATGTCCAACAAGCAGCTATGAAGCGATTAACCTATTTTACCTGGAGAATTGTTGGCCAGGACACTGGGAGAAACTTCCTTCTCTTTTCAAATAGTGTTATGGTATCTTTAATGTCCACATAAACAGGCAGATGAGTTCTTGGTTTAACGTCTCATCCAAGGACTGCCAATGCAGTGCTTCTTCAGTTCAAAGTATTGACTGTGAATTCAAAGTAACAACATGATGCTTGAATCCACAATCTTCTGACTCAGAGACAAAAGTGTGAGGAACTAAGATATATATATTTTGTGGCTCTTTACTGCCATATTAACATCCAAAAAGCAAATATATTTAATTGTAACCATTATAAATAAAACCAAATGTAAACCTGGTATGTCATGGTTTCAAAGGTAAAGTTCAGGGTTCTTTAAGTAAAAACTATTTTCTAAAATGTAAAAATGTCTCATTCTCTGAAAGCAACTAGATGCATTGATATTAGTCACGGTTTTCTCTTTGACCGTGCCTTCAGCTCCCCTCTCGACTCTCTTCCTCCTCCTCGCTCCCTCCCTTCCCTCCCCTCACCCTGACCATTTCCCCCCTCCTCTCTCCCTCCCTTCCCTCCCCTCACCCTGACCATTTCCCCCCTGCTCGGGTCATGACCCAACTGTGCAGCGCCTTGGGACGTCCTCCTGACGTGAAAGGCGCTCTATAAATGGAATCTTGTTGTTGTTGTTGTATTATGACTGTTCTCAATTACAGTGGACAAAGTGGGATCTAATTTATGACATTCACAAACTTAATTGGTTAGATTAACTGCAAATTTTGGTTTGTGACATTGGTAGGATTCAATACCAGTGAGCATTACGCCTTTGATGATGATAAATGGAGCAATCACAGGAGTGGACGACATTGCCAAATGCAATGCACGTAATGCTCAATGGGATTTTTCCCCACCAATTTCTGAAATCGACATGCCATGTAATACAATTCCCAATGCAGCAAAGTAGAAACAAGCCTAGTATACAAACTGGCCAGCCATTTCCTGATGGAGGTTTATTTGCTGGCCTTTTTCAGGCTTTGACTTGTGATTCATCGGCCATGCTTTTCCCTCGCAATTTTCACAAACAAAGTCATGGAATGAAAGTTACAATTAACACAATTAATCTGGTTTGTGAACATCACAGTTGGATCCCATCTATCTTTCAACCATGAGTCATTTCAGGGAGCACCAAACAACTAACTGTGAAGGTAGGTGGCTAGTATAGCAAAGCCTGCAATGTAAAGTTACTGAGGCGCTGACAGCATCAGCATCCAAGGCTGCACTCTCCACCTCTTAAAGTCAGTCAGGAACCTCGGGGTTCTGTTCGACCCTGAACTGTCCTTTCTTCCTCGTATCCGCTCCACAACTGGCACCGCCTTCCATCACCTCCAGAATGTCGCCAGACTACGGCATTACCTCACCCCTCACGCTGCTGAAACTCTAGTCCACGCCTTTATCACCTCAAGGCTGGACTATGGGAACTCTCTCCTCGCCGGCCTTCCCGGCACCTCCCTCCACAAGCTGCAGGTCATCCAGAACTCTGCAGCTCGTGTACTGTCCCGCACCAGGCTTCGCGACCACATCACTCCCACCCTCGCTCGCCTCCACTGGCTCCCCATCCCCCAGAGGATCGATTTCAAGATCCTCATCCTCACCTACAAGGCCATTCACGGCCTTGCTCCCTCCTACCTCTCCAACCTACTATCCCCCAACCTACCTGCCCGTACCCTCCATTCCTTTGGCTCCGGTCTGCTCCACATTCCCCGCCCCAACCGCCCTACCATCAGTGGCCGGGCCTTCAGCCTCTCAGCCCCTAGGCTCTGGAACTCTATCCCCCAGTGCCTTCGCCTTGCCTCCTCCCTTTCCTCCTTCAAGGATGGTCTTAAGACTTTTCTCTTTGACTGTGCCTTCAGCTCCCCTCTCAACTCTCTACCCCCTCCTCTCTCCCTCCCTTCCGTCCCCTCACCCTGACCATTTCCCCCTTGCTCGGGTCCTGACCCAACTGTACAGCGCCTTGGGACGTCCTCCCGACGTGAAAGGCGCTCTATAAATGGAATCTTGTTGTTGTTGTTGAGTCACTATGGGTGGCACAGCATCACTGAAAACCGAGAAGTTCATGTGTTATGAAATATGTAGCGGAATTTGTCTGAGGGATTTTTTAAATGTAATAAAACTTAGAAAATACAGTGGTAGAAAACTTTCTTGTCAAAACTTGTAATTTATACTCTGCTGTAAGGGATGGGAGTGGACTAGGACCGTAGAGATTAATTTGCAATATTTCTGAACAGATTTCTTAACAAGAAATGTAGAATTCTTAAATTTCTAAACATTTAGAATGCTGAAGAACATATTATTGACTTTCCACGAATATCAAGGGGATTTACTTGCAGCATTTTGCATTGGCAGTCGCTAATAAGGAATCCCATTAGAATTCCCATCAACCATCAAGAACTTTGCAGTGGGAGTAAATTGCATTAGAGCATAGAGCACAGATAGGCATGACATTGTTACCAGAGTTACCAAATGCACAGTTCATGTTGCTCATTAAGTAAGATGTGAAAAAATAGCCCAAATTAGATTTCTTCAAAACGCCCACCTAAGTTTCTCAGATGTGGGGATGTGTTGAATGGAGCTGCCAGGACACATTGTGTATGCAAGTATGAGGTCATGGGGGAATTCGAAGACCAGAATATTGCATTGAGAAAATAAAGAAGCAGCCCCTGGAACAGGGTTAATATTTTACAAGCAATGTAGAGTTCAATGCTGATATTTTAACCTGAAGTGAAGTAATTGAAGAAAGCTTACAGCCTTATCAAAAAGAAAAAGCTTTGGGCTGTGACTATTAAACATGTTCTTCCATATTTGGAGCAACTGAAAAGGACAACTGAGAAAGAAATTGAAAGATTCAATTCAGCTAAGTAGGTTCCATAGGCCTCAGGGAAAAGATTTAAATAGGGAGGATTAAGAAAGGCAAGCACAGAATGAAGGTAAACCCGCTGTTAAGCAGAGTGACAGGTGGATAGGCTCCAGATGTGGACAGAATTTACCTGAACATGCAGATCTACTGATTGTTATCGACAACTTGGAAAATGGAGCAATTGTGTCAGAATAAAGTAACTTACCAGAGGCAGACTTGCTGACAAGCTTATTTTTTGAACAACTGTCTGATGGATCTGATATCTTGAATTATATGCTGTTCCTTGTCATGTAACATTTTAACACCACTGACCCTAATACCAGAGAAGGCTTATTAATTTAGAATTGGAAGTTACAGAATGTTCGGTAATAATAATCAACAGTATGTGTGAGACACATGGCTAGTCAGCCTGGCCCAGTTGGCAGCCCTCTCTCCTCTGAGAAGGTTGGAGGTTCAAGCTCTACACTGTGACTTTGAAATCATGCAGTCTATGCTGACATGCCATTGACAGAGGTGCTGTTCCTTTGGATAAGACATTAAACCGAGGACTCATCTGCCTGTTCAGGTGGATGTTAAGGTTCCCATGGCACTTGTTGATATTTAAGAAAGGCTTCCCTTTATAAACACCAAATTAATGAACAACCTGACAATCTCAAATGGGTGTAAATCAAGGTTTATGTAACATAAGCAAAATCATCAATACAACATGTATTGCAAGCAATAATTACAGAATCAAGACCGTACTACCCGGTTCTCGATTCTGGACAGTAGATGACACGGCGTCTGGACTTCTTATACGTAGTCCCTTCTCGAGCTTCTGTGTTGATTCTGATTTTTGGTTCACCCTTTATAGTGTAGAACTGTGTTTTGCTTTGCCTAAGCATTATCCCTTTATCACGTGCATTTCTCCCCACCCCAAATTACGTGTTTGTTCCTTATCTTGTTTTGAGCGTTACTGCACAGCTGCTATAATAGGATAAAAACCGCCTGACATTTCTCAGGGTTGCAAGGCCTGATAACTTCCCCATCCTCTTGCGATCACCTGTTTCTTATATGGTTTTATTAATGTCATATTCGTCCTTGGCCTCCTGCCTGAGACTGCGGTTTATTCTCTGTCTGGCCGCTAGGCTAACTATTTCGCCTAACAACTAAACACTACTACTAATCACCATCTTTCAAACATCGCAGCCAACTATCTGTCCAACCAGAATGTCTGAATAACAAATTAATGTATTACTACTACTTTTTAACAAACCTTTGACCCACACCCGATTTGCGTGACAAACTAACGGAACAAAATAACATATAGCAACCTTTAATATGCTCTGGTATGTTCTAACACACTATTCAAAAATGAAAGGAAGTTTGGCCAACGATCCTCCAAATATAATGGGTCACTCACTTCAAAGATGTTCGTGGGATGTTGCTATGTGCAAATTGGCGACTGTGTTCACCTAGAAAATACACTTTGCACTAAATCTTGTGAAGTGCTCACAAGGTGAAAGGCAGTGCATCAAACAAAGCATTATTATTGTTATATATTGTGGGAGTACAAGGATCTGAGTATATAAAGAGCATTATTTAACAGTGCATCTGACTTTGAAGGGATAATTTTATCAACTACAAAATATTTTAATGCTGATTTTCTCCTTCAATTTTCTCGCCTTCTTCCTTCTCTCCTGAGACAATTTGACTCATTTTTCACCCTACTGGGGTACAGTGTGATGGGGTTACATGTTCTCTGGTACCTCACCCATGTACTAAGTAGCTATTCCTCATGGGTGACTTGTGGCAGTGAGTGTTGAAATACTCTTCTACCTCAATATGTATCACAGCTGAGTCCACTCATAGCCATTTTTCTAATGAACCTGGAGATGCTGAGACCAACCGTCACATATCAACTGCTGTCTGTCTGAGATCATTTCTTAAGGCCCATTTCCCTCTGGCGGGAATAATCAGAATGATTATTCCTATGTTTTAGGTAGAAAGGTTTACAAAATGTGCAAAGGTGACCAAGGGAGGGCATGACCCAGAATATCAAAATGTTGAGAAGCAAAGAAACAGAGATGTAAGCAAGTGCTTTGATTGAAAAACTGGGAGGGCATAACTAGAAAGCGATATTGATAAACTTCTCTAGTGAGATAGGAGATTAAAATAGCCCTTGTCTCCACCAAGGCCTATATGCATCATGATATAAAATCATCAGGCATCATGGAAGAAAACCTATGTGAAGCTTGCTTGTAAGTTTCAAGAAGGCTGTTCCATGCTCAAGTGTTTTGACTCTAAAAATCTTAATTGAAATGCAAGACTGTAAATGTATGTGATGACATGAGACAAAGTCACAAGGATAACTCTGAAGGACAACTGTTCTGGTTGCACTGAGAATCTAACACCAGCTGCACTGTAAGGCATGCTGGATGATTTCAATGGGCATTTCTTCAGATGTCAGGAGCCTGTGGGGACATTACAGGACCAATTGTTGGATGCTCAAATATCACCTCCTCAGGAGGTGATGCATGCAATTTGTTTAACTTTTAAAACGATTAGGAACAGTGCTGACCTTACCACAAAAGCGAACAAATTCAGTTAAGGCCAAATGAAGTAGGTAATCAGAATAAAGATCTATTTTCATAACATTATTTTTTAAAGAACAATAATTTGGATGGAATTTTTTTTTCATTATGTCTTGAGCATTGTCTCTTGGAACACTACATTTTTGCAATCAAAACAGTCTGTGAAGATTATCTCTCTTTGACATTTTGCAAGATATAAATGTTTCTCCTGACAGGACAAGGTGAAAATGGATATTTATATAACTCACTAAAAGGCACAATGGAAGTCAAACCTTTTTAGTTGATGAATCAACATTTAAAATTTTGAAGCCACATGAAAAATGTAATGCAGGTAACTTGGTATTAATGTTATTACATCTTCAATAAAATGGATGTAACGCTGGAAGTCATCTCTGATATCATTCAAGTCTTAACTATTTCAATAAAGAAAGTATGGTTTTAATGGCAGAAAGTTGCATGTAAAATTTGATCATCCATTTCAATGAAGATTTTTAGAGTTATTGCACTCACAATCATGCATCATGAGCATAAATGCATTCATTCATAGTGCATGTCAAGGCAATTACCATATGGTCTCTTTTCCACCATAGCCGGTATCACAGTAAGAGACTGGAAAAGGCATTACTGAATAGACAAGTCTATACTAATGTAAAAGAATTTGACATCTATTAAGCATTGATTCAGATCAAAATGCACTGGCAGTATTGTACGAAATTGTATGTGATTTATTTCAAAAACATACTTAGATTTAAGGCTGCCAATAGGGAAAGTGACAGTTTCCCTGGGTCAAAACGATTGGGTATGTTATCAACTCACAACCTGATGCTGAAATGAATAGTAACATTAGAGTAACTAAGTCACTCGAATGTCAGAAAGAACCTTTTTTTATAGTAATTGTAGCTCTATCGAAATATAATAATCACTTAATTGACAATTTCTATTTACAAATTAATGTAACAAAATATATATGCTGGGTTAGATTTTGTTCTTTGATTAAGGTGTGAACCATTTTGAACAATCATCTTTCACCGTGGAAGTGTGAAATCAGAATACAATGTTATCCTGATGTAGTTTCAATCACCAGTGAAGATAATTTTTAAATAAGGTGTGGAGTTCCAGTTCAAAAAAGATAAAGGCCTACATTTTGCAAGATTCTTTAGTATGTTCTTTAATTTATGTAAGGGAAGAGTTTGGAACAACAGGAGGTGGAGCCCCTATGTTTTTCTCCACTTGGATTTCTGAGTGTTGCCATTTTATGAATCTATTTTGTAAATGTTATGCACTACATCAGAGTTCATTATTTTTTCATCTTTAATTTTGCTTTCCCAATGTTTATTCCCATCTTTAGTGAGCCTAAGATAAGAGGACATAAATAAACATTGTAAATCTAGAATTCGATTTGTTGTTAGAAAATCCTTCCTCCCTTCTCACTGACCAATACATAGACAATCACATACAGAATAATAAATGTTGGGAATGGACTTTCTGTTAAGTAATTATTCTGGATCAATTAACACCACTAAAAAGGATCTGGATCAATAGCTGTTATAAAAGGTATTAAGATCTCTGAAGAAAATAACAGCCTATTCTTCATTAATATGTCATTAATATGACATCTTTGTTTTTAGTAATTGCAGAGTGAGGCTATTACTGATGCCCGGCATGTACTACAGGCACCGATAAAACACACAGTCACTACACTCTTTACAGTATATCATGCAAAGCACTTTGGTACATGCTGATGACGTGACATTACCAAATGTAAGGATTATTATTATTATTATTACTACGGTATTACTGTGCCACTTTATGAGATACCGATATAATGCTACTAATAGACTATGTTTCCCAATCTGTAACAATGGCAGCTCTGCTCCTAAAATGCTGAAAGCAAAGTGGGTGTGAGTAGATTTTTGGCTATGGGCACACCCAGTGTGCCAAGATTGGGCAAAGGAGTTATTTCAGAGCAAGTTGTTGTTGTTGTTGTTGTTGTACCTCCCCTTTCTCACACCCGTCGGTATGTATAGATGCTATTAACTGCATAACTGCATTTTTTACCCGTGTGATAGTTAATCATGTTGATAGATATTATTAGTGCTAATCATCAAAACCCAAGTTGCAATCCCCCCACTTAGTGTTCTTTAAGTAAAATGCACAATTCCTTATAGCAATGAAAAAGGAATGATTTTAAAAAAGTACCATTGGAAAGTTCAAACAACATCAACTTGCATTGTAGGAGTCCTGTAGGCCAGTGTTTAGAGCTCTCGCATCGAAAGGGACATCGAAGCAAGGTCAAAGAGGAGGGCCTTGAGGTGGGTCTTGAAGGTGGTGAGGGAGGGGGCGAGAAGGAGGGACTGCGGGATGGAGTTCCAGAGGGTGGGTGCAGAGAGCAGAAGGCCCGCCCACCTATAGTAGGGGGAGCAAGGCGGGGGAAGTGAAGCAGGCCGGAGCCCGCTGAACAGGGTGGTAGGGGGCTAGGAGGTTGGAGAGGTAGGGGGGAGCAAGACCGTGGAGGACTTTGAAGGTGAGAACGACGATCTTAAACTGTATCCTTTGTGTGATGGGAAGCCAGTGGAGTTGGACAAGGATGGGGGTGATAGGGTCGAGTCTAGAAAACATGAAAAGCGTTATGAAATGCAAGAATTATTATTATTATCATTAATTGTTATATAGTGCCCTTCATGTAGCATGTAGGATGATGTCTGAGAGTGCTGTACAGTAGCCAGATTGGAACAAGGAAGAAGGCAAAGTGGAAGGAGAAAGTGACCATGGGCGTGGTCACAGAGGTAGATTTTCAGGTCGGTTCTAAAAACAGATAAATAGGCAGTGATATGTAGTATTTTACAGATATTAGGGGAATAATGGCTGAAGGCATGACCACTGAGTTGGGGCAAGCAAATCAGAGAGGTAGGGAAGTGCTAGGGCATAAAGGGATTTTTATTTGGGGTTGAGGATCTTGAAGCCAATCAGCATTGTGTGTGACAATATACAATATTCCTGATATAACAACAACAAATTACATTTGTATGGTGACTTTCACATCAGGAGGATCTCTCAAGGTGCTGGACAGTCAGGGATCCACACCTAAGCTGGTGGTTGGGATCAGGAGGGCTGGAGGTGGGGTACGAGGGTGATCAAAAGCAAAGTCGAAGAGGAGGGTCTAGAGACAGGTTTCCAAGGAGGCAAGTGAGGGAGTGAGGTAGAGGGACTGTGGGATGGACAGTGGGGGAAAAGTGGCTGAAAGCCTGCCCACCAATGGAAGAAATTTTACAACAAAAAATGTACATGGAAGCATGTGGCTTGAGATATAGAGGTATTTGAAGATTTATTTGCAAATTATATTTGCAGTGCTTTTTCATTTACAATTAGTTCCTTTTCAAGTGGTATGTTTGCTATCAATATTAATATTAACAAATTAATAGGCTTTATATATATACATCAGTTTAATGGTGAGATGCTGGTTGATAATTCTTGCCTGGAATACTATAACAGGTATCCAGTCATAAAATTATGGCTACATTTCCACTTATTTATAATTTAGTAGCATTACTGTCAGTGCTAATATAATTTTTATTCTGAAATGTTCTGGTAATTTTATCACTGGTGTGCACTTACTGACAGCTTTCACTTTCTATTGTGTACTAAAAAACAATGTTAATTCAGGCTACCGGTCTAACTGAGAGCCACTTGAGATGGAATGGAAGAGATGTTTGGGCAATAACTGTATACTCGTGCAATTTTCTATGAGTAATTCTGGTGCTAGCTCCTGACAATGTTTAAGCCTGTGTTGAAAATAATCTTTACAATGCAGAGCATTATAAGAATTCTGAAGGAAATACATTCCTTTATGGTCTTAAGATATGGCTTATGCTAGAAATTATAGCTATAGTGTATAAATAAAACTCAGCTACACAAGAATATGATTAATATTGGAAAAAGTAAATACTTTCAAACAAATAATTATTGGAGAAAGTATTAATCCCAGAGGGGTTTATGGAAATGTATGAATTGTTCTGCTCTTAACCACAAGGCATAAACTCAGGTACTTAGGCTCGCTAGACATATCCTAAATTTTCATGATTTGCAGAGTGAATGAGAAGCTCATTCTGTCATTTACAACTGCTTTGGAAGCAGCAAGAGCTGCAAAGTAATTGCAACCATGAATTGTTATAGTACTTTCTCCTTGTAGGCAGCTTCCAGTGATTATGTAAGCATCAGGTAGTCAAGTGTGTCTATAGCCATATAACACTTATGAGAAAGGTATTTCCATATGGTACAGCAAACCAAAAACAGCAATGGTTTAATTTTTGGAAATCTAGGAACTATAAATTGAACATAAGTTGAGATAAATCTGTAATCAGCCTTGTATATTATATTTAAAGGAGGTGGTGAATTCATTGACTTATTTTTATCCCATCTTTCTCTTTATTTTGTAGAATGATTGAAACACCTAATAGACTTTATAATAAATCGTTATCTTACAGTGGCTAGTATCTAAAGATTAGTCTTGATCTTTTCAATATTGAAGGTTATTAATATTATAGAAGCAGGATATCACAACTGGGGTAAGGACAAAAGTGTCTGAGAAATAATGACTAGCAAAGAGAGTGAAGGATGTGGATGCGCATGAGAGCAAATGGCTCTTGTGCATAAAAAATAAGATGCTAAGCAAATAAGACTGTGGGAGAGAGCAGCAATCAACGAACAGAAGTAAGCTTACCCCTCTTGTCCTTACCTCTACCATTTCAGTTGGTTGATGGAAGTAAAACAAAAATTATTGTTGCTTAGAAAATCTTACTGCTACTAATTTGCATTGCTAAAGGAGTATATGCAGTGCATAAAATGTGCAAAACAGTAAATATGTACAATTTCTGCATGTATTGTAAAATGACTAATAAAATAGCAAAATGGCTTTTGGCTGCCTGAGAGCTCATGTCTTCATTGAAAAATGGACTGAATGTATATATGAAAATTATGGTTTACAAGTCCTTGGTTCTTTCAACTCTGCTCTGAGGCTCTGAGTCCTGGGGTAATTACAAAAGGAATCTTGAGGCTCTTGAGTGTTTCCACTTACATTGCTTACTTCAAAACCTTCATATTCTCTGAGATGATCGTAAAATCAATGTGTTTGTTTTCTCAAAATCCAGTTGTAACAATATTGAAGCTATGGTTTTCAAAGCACAACTTTGCTGGACTTGTCATTATGCTGAATGGATGACTTTAAACTTCCAAAACAATTACTAGCTTCTGACCTGAGCTCCAGCCAAAGAAGTGTCGCGGTCAGAAAATAAGATATAATCTTTGAAATCCAACCTGAAGAACTGCAGTATTGACACCAATACACGAGAAACCTTCAAGGATTGCAAACTGTGGTGATCTGTATGTCATCAGGGGGTTTGAACAAGCTAGGATTGCCAAGGAAGAAGAGAAAACTGGTCAAAGGAAGGAATGTTAGTAGTGCGACCACACCATCAACTGGGTCATCTCTCATCTGTCACATCTGTCTCTCTATCATTGGTCTACAAAGCCACCTAAGTGCCCACCAAGACAAGGCCAATCTTAAAACTCTATTCCTCCCCCATTTTTTAAAAATAGCTGAGGACCAATTTTATTTGATTATCAATTGCCAAGTTGCTATTATCTATGCCAAGTCCTTTTTTATTACAGAATGGCCATTTCTTCTCTCAGTGGCCACACCTGTGATCACTTGTCAACCTTGTTAAGACATTTTCCATACTTCTTTTCATTTTGAAGAAAACTTTAATCATTTGAGAATCGTTTATTATTTTCTATTATTAATCTCTACCACATGTCGTCAATGTGTGGTTCTATGTTTTCAAATATTGTTGCTCTTTGGCTTTAAAATCTCAGCCCCAAGTAGTTCTACCTGAGAATCTTTCAAAGCAATTTTTTCACTGTTGATTTCCCAAGCCTCTTTACCTCTGCCATTGGATTTGTTTATAAAGGCGAAGAAGCTAATATTTGAGTTGTTCTCTTTATTGAAAATCATTTACTTTACACTAGACTTTAGTTACCTGGTGAAATTTACATCCATCAGGGTTTATGCTATGCACTGCAGAGGAAATATCAATGCGCATAAGATTCAAGATTCAGACAAATTATTGTGTAGAATAATATCTCTGCCTCACTGAAGTTACCAAACCAACAGTTTTTCAGCAGATCACTGGAGAATCAGAGAGATTGATACTTAAATTGTGGGGATTTGAAGTGCTGAACAAATGTTAGCTTTTCCAAATTACTTTACTTGTCAGAAACTGGCCCTACGTTTCAATATTTTATTTAATACCCACAACTAACACAGCACAGCACTAAAAAAGCATTTTAGTCCACTTGTCATAGTTCTTGTTGCGCAACTCAATGGTATGGTAAACATTGTATATAAATACACTGTAAAGTTTCCAAACACATTAAACTGAGTGACATTTCCTATTACCAGTTTGAGGAAATAAGGCTGTGTGTTTGAAGTGCCAAATAGCACTGATGGTGGTAATTAACACATCAGTGTAAAAAGCAATAATATGATGTGTTTTTGATTGTTTCCCATGGACGTACTGAAGAGGTTTTAATCCCCCCCCACCACCCCCGCCATAAGCTAATCACAATGGTTGCGCCTAGAAGTCAGCTGCACCATCTCTGAGAGAATGGACTCCAGTAGAGGTAAATACCACTTCATTAGAAAGTTACAGTAAAGGCAATTGTCACGAACTGGCAGTTTATATTATTATTAGGATTTACTTCACTAACATTATACCGGCTGAACCATCTCACTTCAATACTTCTGGGGCCTCTCCTTGTACCTCTATCAGGTCTCGTCAACCCACTTTACAGTATATCCAGTGAGGCGCTTTGAGATGTTTTGATGATGTGATAAAGCGCCATATCAAATGCAAGCATTATTATTAATTTAGTAATAAATTATGAATTGATTAATATCATTAATTTAGTTGATACGGAAGATATGGAAGAGTCATCTCAAATTGAAATATTAAAATCCAATAATCAATATTTCAGTATTTCAATATCATTGAGTACCAATAACATACTTGTAGTACAGATACAATAATGTGATCATAAACTACTTATATTGAATTTAGTTATCGGCTGATTCATAATCAGGACCCACAGAACTCGATCCGACGCATTTTGTTCCCAACTGTAATAGTCAGGCATCAGTTAATCTGTTTCTCTCAATCACCAGATACATTTTATATTCAACAATTTGCTGACCAGCATCCTGTATTTTTTAAAAATAATAATAATAATCCTTGCATTTGATATAGCGCTTTTCCTGTCTTCTAGACGTCTCAAAGCACTTCACAGAATATACTGTAAAGTGAATTGACTGTATATTTTTGGGAGAATATGCCATTTGAAAGAAATGTCAAGTGACGGGACTATTTTTCGACAGATTACTGCCATGCATGATGTGTCATGAAAATTTGGATCTCGGGGAATTCAGATTACACACAAAAAACAAAGAAGATTGAAGATTAGGCAGTTGCGGTGAGTGACTCTCATTATGGAGACCAAAGGAAACAGATAAATAAATAGTTAATGCCATGGAAAGATGTCACAGTGCTGAGGGGCATAGGAATGGATATCACGATGATATACGTCAGTGTCTACAATGCAAATCTCCTAGTGAATTCATATCTGTGCACTTTTCTTTTAATCACTACCATTTGGAGGAAATGATAGTATTATTAACAACTAGCTGTGCCTGTTGCAGTTCGTTTGTAACCAAAGGTGTATTCTAAATAATATGGAATGTAGAATGACACACAGACAGACATTTAAAAAGTGCACAGTTTAATAATAATAGTAATTCATGCATTTAATATGGCGTCTTATCACGTCTTCGTGACGTCTCAAAGTGCTTCACAGAATATACTGTAAAGTGTAGTGACTGCATATTTTGTGGGCGAAAGGCACAAATCTTTAAATCTTTACAGAGCTATTAGGACATGGAATGCCCCACTCAAATGTTGGTTGAAGTAGAACCATAGAAGCTTTGCTTAGAATTTGACACACATCTGGAAAGAAAAAAATGTAAACAAGTATGGGAAGAACTAAAAGGAGTGATATTAAACAAAATGAGAAAGAAATTCCACCCTGTTTACTCTATTTTTTCAGCATTTCAGATTATCCAGAATTTGGAAAACTGACTATACTTTGAAATTGGCTTTCTATAGTTCTCAAAAGAACCTACAAAAATACATTTCAAAACTACAGCTGTATTCAAGAATTTGCCATATTCTGGGCACTCTAAAATAATAATAATAATACTTGCATTTGATATAGCTCCTTATCACATTGTCGAGACGTCTCAAAGCGCTTAACAGAATACACTGTCAAGTGAACTGACTGTGTATTTTGTAGGCGAAATGTGACAGCCAATTGCCCACAGCAGTGTCCCACACATGGTCGTGAATTAAGTGACCAAATTATTACATATTTTTTTGGAGGGATTTTACCCCCAGAAAGCGATCCGCCAATCGACTAACAACTAGGTTCCTACGTACTGCTAAGTAAACAGAGGTGTGTGGAGTAAGGAAAATGACCTAAGATTTCTCCCTGCCCCGCCCGGGAATCAAAAACAAGTTGCCTCGCTTGCAAGGGGAGCACGCTAAATCCTATGCTACAGGACTCCAAAATGCAACATAAAGTAATAATAATTCTTAATTTGATATACCACGTTCCAGATCAGGAGGATGTTTCAAAGCACTTCACAGGTTTAACTGTGAAGTGCATGACTTTGTGTTTTATAAGTGAACACAACAATCAATTTGCGCAGAGCAATGAGATGACACCCTTAAAAGAAGCATCAAATTGATGTCTCATCTCTCTGTTCAGGTGGACGGACGTTAAGATCCCACAGCACTGTTCAAAAAGAGCAGGGAGTTTCTCCCAGTGAACTGTCCAACAATAACCCAGATATAATTCAAGGTCGTTTATTGGACATTGCTATGCACAGAATGTCTAACAAATACACAATCACTGCACTCTACAAATAAATAAGTAAATTCTATGAAGTACTTTGAGACATCCTCCCGATGTGAAAACCATTATCAAATGAAAGGATTCTTATTGTTATTATTAGTAGTAGTCGTAGAAATATGACAGTAGTTGATTTATCATTTATATTGGTAATTGCCATTATCGACCAACATAAATATTGCTTTCCCACGATGGTACAGATTAAACCTGTAAGTATCCAATGAGTGTATTTCACACAATGTGATAATCCTTCTCAAAAAATCGTTACTGCAGAGTGGGTGTTCTGACCACCACTGTAGCGATTTTGTTCATGCTTTTGGTTCTCTCATTCACAGCTGTAGCCCTACCACGAAGAAAAGACTTGAGTCTAATTATCACTGCAACAGCCCCAGGGGTAGATTTCACTCATGTAATAGAGATAAGATCAGCCTGCAACTGATTGGATTTGCAATACTGATAGCTTACCAACACTAGCATTTGGCAGAAGACAAATGTTGTTTAAAGTGTTTTATTTATAGATAATCTGATGGCTCATTTGGTAAAGTCTAGGTGAAAATAAGCCATACACAGAAGGGCCTAGGTTCATGTCCTGGTCTGTGCTTTGTTTGCTGATTTTAGTTGTGATGGCATTGTGGTGCTGCAGATGGCCTGGGAATTGGAGTTGACGAGGGTGGGAGGAAAAGATGATCGAAATACAGTCAAAATAGATATGTTTTGAGGCAGGCTTTGAAAGTGCGGTGGCACGACGTGAGTGAGGAGGAACAACTCTGGGACGGAGTACCACAGAGCAAGGGAAGAAAGGCTAACTGCATGCCTGCAAATGAAGTTTAAAATGAAACTTTGGATACGATTCATAGCTTCTGCTTTGCTTCTAAATATTGGAAACTGATATTTTTTCATCTTCTATAATAGTTTATGAGCAAAGGAAAAGAATGTCATGTGTGAAAAAAAACCCTCAGGAAGTAAAATAGTCTGAAGATTTGTATATATAATTTAATTCAGCCAGTTCCAACTGTTTTCTCAGGCATAGTAAAACTTAAAAGTGTTCAATCAAATTCATTTTTCTATTTCACTATTTAATATGCTCATTGATTCCAATTAAGTTTACCCCTTAATTGGAATGATTCACTAATATCATCATGTCTCTGATCTTGTCTTCTCTCAATTTTAAACTATTTTTGACGTGATAAATTTGACCAAAGCTGTTTTGGGAACTGAAGCACTTTCATAACAGTAAAACAAAAGCATCTCTTTGCTTTCCCTGGCTTTGGATCCCAATAAAGAAAATATCATTACATGATGCTCCTTGACAGATTTATGTGTATAAACCTACAAAATAAACAGTA
Organism: Callorhinchus milii; assembly: GCF_018977255.1. Taxonomy (NCBI): domain Eukaryota; kingdom Metazoa; phylum Chordata; class Chondrichthyes; order Chimaeriformes; family Callorhinchidae; genus Callorhinchus; species Callorhinchus milii. Next base: position 36,590,533 of record NW_024704745.1, on the reverse strand, counting down.
TTATTAGGATTATTATGATATTACAGTTTAACTCACCCTGTAGAGTTAGTTTCTATGTATTTTTTATATTATGATAATCACTATTATTTGAGACCTGAAATTCGGAATTCAGAATTGGTAAATTGGTAAAGTTCTTCAATTCAGTCCTGATATGAAAGGTGTTATACAAATGTAATTTTGTTGTTGTAATTTGGAATTTGGTTCTATTTTAAAAATGCGTAATTAATTAATTCAATTAAGATTGAACCAAAGAATTTTCACAATTCTGAGCAGTTTTAAACTTTAAGACAAAATAGTCAACACTAGGTGGAATTTTGTCCATGCAATGTGATAAATATTGCTGTTGATAGCCATATTGTAAAAAAACTGCAGTCGAAATCATTCAATTTTGACTGGTTTCTAGCCTGAGCCAAGGCACCATCTGCCTATTAAGGTAGATGTTAAAGATCCCATGAGACTATTCGAAAAGAGAAGGGAGTTTCTCTTGGTGTGAGAATTATGGTTAGTGAAGGTTTGACTCGGATAATACAATAAATGTGTTTATTTACTCTGTTTTGTCTATGTGACTGAAAGTCAGTAATGCAATTAGCGGTAATCACTCTGCAATGCGGCCCTGTTGATAAACAACCTCAGGAATCGAGATTTGAATCCAGTTGAAATAAGGTAAAATCCTCTTCTCTGACTGTTAAGTAAAATTAGTTTAGATGGTTTTAAAATCAGATTCTCAGAAGATATATGTCTACTTCTCGAAATTTCACTCAATTTAGAATTTCTACTCAGTGAATACATGATTGTAAGTGGCTTTTAAAGGAATACAAGTAATGTAAGTGATGAATACTAGGGAAAATCTACTACTCAGATTCCAGGATAAAGGCACATTGATATAACATCAAGGGAAGCCAGCTGTTTCTATTTATCCATGCTATCTTTGTTCTTTAAGTGCTTGATGATTTCACTATGAATCTTACTTCTATGTCTCCCCAAATACCAGAGAGTCATCACAGGATTTGCAATGTTTGTTTCTTGCATGAGTTTATCCCTCAGAAACTCCCAGCTGGGTGAACCTCAAGATGAACTATCTCCACAAATCATTCAACCATGCGTTTTTGTTGATAAAGCAGTTGATCAGTCATTCATCAAATGTCTCACTATCTCAGCACTATCAATGCCCTCAGGGATTTCTTTCATTAATCTAGTTACATTGAAAATGACGTCTAACCCTTTAACACTTCAGTAAGGACAGTATCTCTGACAATACAACACTCTATTGGAGTGTTAGCCTAGGCTGTGAGTTCAAAGTCCAAAGATGGGGATTTCTGATTCAGAGGCAAGAGTCCTACCAATTGAGCCAGACTGACATGTAAATGTATGCTCAGGACCACAGGTGTGGTCAAGGAGGAAGGTCTTGAGGTGGACCTTGAAGAAAGCAAGGGAAGTGACAAGTTGAAGGGACTTTGGCATGGCACGTTCAAAGGGTCGGGGCAGATGAACAGGTAATTTTTTATGAACATTAAAAAAGCACAAATAAAAGATGCCATTAGAAGTTTTAAGGGAGAATTATTGAGCAGAGGCTGTGTATGTTTTCAATCCCTGAAATTATTTTCCAATAGTGCCTATCCATTTACAGCTAAAATTATTTCTCAAGTTTGTCTGCCATTGGGATTCAGTATAAGTTGCTTTTCAATCACATGACTCACACCAGAGTTATGGTGGACAGAGTATTTTGCAGCAATTTTCAAGAAGAAGAATAACAAAAATGCAACAGTAATACAGATTTCTCTGCATTTGTTCAAAAACAACTTTTGTTTAAATACTATCATTAATATAAAAGAATATTTGAACAAACATAGTAGTGAAACACATGAGTAGGGAATTGACAGATATAAAAATGTTGATTAAATGTATGTTTTAAGGAGCTTTTAAAGACAGGAATAGCAATAGAAAGGAAAATGACTTTGGAAGAGAGTTCTACAGGTTAGGGGCATGGGCTATGGTTCAGTCACTTATAGTGGGCCAAACTGAGTGAGGACTGAGCAATAGACCTGAATTAAAACAATGGAGCCAACAGGCTGGAAACATAATAATCCTTGCATTTGGTACAGTGCCAATAATGTCTCAGAGTTGTTGTAGAATATATTTGTATATATATATATACATATTGCAAATATGGGTAGCTAATTTGCACAAAGCAAAGTTCCATAAACAGTCAAGAAGCTAATAACTAATTTTATCTGAAGGCAACTGGGAGCATATACATTCTCTTTACAAATAGTGCCATGGAATCTTTAATGTTTACCTTAAAAGACAGGTGGATCTTGATTCAATATTTCATCCAAAGATCAGTACCTCTGGTAAGGCAGCACCACCTCAGCACTACATGGGAGCATGAGAGTGTCAGGCTAAACCTTGAGCTCCGGATCATGGCTGTTTATGTGGGACATTGGTTTGTGCAAATTGTCTGTTTATATTTTCTACAGATACTCTGAGACATTTTAGGCACTGTACCAAATGCAAGGATTATTATGAATGCATAGCGTTCTGACCCAGAAGACAGTGTGCTACCAACTGAGCAAGGCTAACAAGACAAAGATAAGGTTTCATAGATAAGCTGTAGAAGGATGCGAAGACCAGTATATCTGTATCTGCTGTTCATTTTGTATCTGATCTGGGAGTACTGCGGCTTGCTACTACTAGTTGCGAAATATGTAAAAGCATTCAACTGACCAGAATTTGAATTTACAAGTCCCTATCCACTTTCAAAGCTTACCTCAAGATTTACACATTTGACCATATTTTCGGTCATCTTTCCCTTCCCTTCCCAGGCTCAGGTGCCCAGCTGGCTGTGTAATGCATTTTGAGATGTCCTCCTGATATGAATATGTATTCATAAAAGAATACAAGTTAAAGAAGGAATATTAACTTTTAAAAACATGTTAATAAATAATTTTCTGTCCGTCTTCAGTTAATTCTCACCCTCTGATTTTTCCATGTAATTTATATCAGTGCTTTTCTACATTACAATTCAATGTCAATAACAATTACTCAATAGCATGCATTTCATAGTAATATTTGTACCTGCTTCCAACTCCTATTTTATTAATCTTCAATTTTGTATAAAATGATATAACCTCATAAAATCTTCAGTTCGATTCACTTTGAGAAAAAAATTCTCATACAAATGTCTTTTCTCACAAAATATATTTTCATTGTATGTTGACACATTATTCAATCCATCACCCTCATTTCCTCCCTTGATTTAATTCAGTTTATAGAATTCATATTACACCCACAGAACAGCCCGTTTACAACAGAAAGTATTAGGCACAGGTTGGCAAGAGCCAAGGCTTGGGGAACCCAAAGAGTGAGATGGGATACTGATGGAGTCTAACTAGCTAAAAGCGTATAGCTTGCCATTGTATGGCAAGCTTTCCCACTGCTTGTCCAGCTAGGACCACCCTAACCTTTAAGTCTTCAGCTTGCAGGGTTAACAGGAGCTGAGTAGGATGACTTCCTGGCCCCAGTGACTGGTCTGCCCATACAGGTCATATCGATGAGCCAGGCTGGTTCTCTCTCATCAGCAGTGCTCTGGAATACTTTGGATCCACCTGGCTCAGGAACTGGATTACCAAGCCCGCCACAGAAGGCTGACTGAATGCTGAAATTCCATTGCCAAACATATCACTTTGGAGCCAATTCAGCTCTGCTTACCTCCCCCACCCAGAGGATATTTACTGCTTGGTTGTTTGATAACTGACAAGCGTGGGTTTGAGCCCTCACAAGATGAATGTTAGTATGAGGAATTCCCTGCAAGCTTCCTGGTGGGCAACACAGCTCAGCATGACATACGTGAGAGCATTGCCACCATCTTACTGTTCGTAGCTCGGGCACACTTCACTTCCCATTGAGCGACCGTTACACCAATTGAAGGTACAGAGTTTAAGCAGCAGCTACTTACCTCTCTGCAGGCCAGTCAGGGTGGATGTGTGACGGTGTGTTCATGAACTCAGATCTAGATAATGCCTTCCAGCAGCTGTCACTCCAAACCTCAGAGTTTGCTGACAGTGAATTCTCCATATCCCCTTGCTCGATGTCAGGATCTGCCATTGTCAAGTGCTCTGAGATGCTTGCGTGAGAGGCGCTTATGAATATAAGTTGTTGCTGCCCTTGAAGACAGAAGAGCAGAAACAGAATGCCCTTCGCCCTTTCTCAGCATGGAGGGTGCCCCTAAGTCCAGAATCATGATTCTGCATTGCCCACAAAGTTGGGTGTCCACAAAAACCCCAAGGTAGTGATACAAATCAATGATTCGGATTGATCCCCCATGTATCTTCCAATGAATTCCCTTGATATCTTCTCATGGGCAATGCAGAATCATGATTCCGGACTTAGGGGCACCCTCCACCATATCCCACTGGTTGGCCCAGTGTTGAAGATGGCGGGTGCAGCCCAAAAGCTTCTTTAGTGCCATGACCCACTCTGCCTTTCCCCAACCTCTGCAACATCGCCCGACTCCGCCATTGTCTCACACTGCAGGTGGCCAAAACCCTCACACATGCATTCATAACGTCGAGACTTGACTATGCAAATTCCTTGCTTGTCGGCCTCCTCAACTCCCCCCTCCATAGGCTATAGATCATCCAGAACTCTGCAGCCTGTGTCCTCTCCTACACCAAGCTCCGTGATCTTATCACCCCCATCCTTGGCCGACTCCACTGGCTTCCCATCACACCGAGGATACAGTTCAAGATCATGGTCCTCACCTTCAAAGCCCTCCATAGACTTGCTCTTCCATACCCCTGTGACCTCCTAACCTTCTACCATCCTGCCCGCTCCCTCCGCTGAGAGGGCTCCGGCCTGCTCCACGTCCGCCACTTCGCCAGACCCACCATTGGCGGGCGGGTCTTCTGCCACTCTGCCCCCACCCTCTGGAACTCCATCCCCAAGTTTCTCCACCTCGTCCCCTCCCTTGACTCGTTCAAGACCCATTTCAAGACCTTCCTCTTTGACCGTCATTGTGATCACTCTGCTTCCCTCCCTGCCATCCACCCTTCCCAATCCCGATCCCCAGCTCGGGTCCGAAACACTGACTGTCCAGCGCCTTGGGACATACTCCCATGTGAATGGCGCTATAAAAATGTAATTTTGTTGTTGTTGTTGTTAGAACTTTAGAAAATGGGGAGATTTAAATAAATGCTAAAGCAATGTGCTATTTCTAACCTCTTATTACTTTATTGCCTGTTTGTCTTGAATGTACTGATACAATAAAGGATTTGGGGCTTACATTTATTATCCATGCTGTGTCAGGTCATGTTCTCAACTCACTTTTTGTGTACAGCTAATGGAGGCATATTTTCTAAGTTGAAGTTCAAGTGGGTAGTTGATCTATTTTATGGGGGAAAAGTGGTTTGATATTCTTCACCATATCATAATTTCCATTATAAGAAAAAAAATCAGTTTGCAGAACAGTACAACTCATATTTAATTTTGGAAATTGCTGCCTTAGATAAGCCAACTCACTCTGCCGTAGGCTTCTATTAATTTTGACATATGGGAATATGTCATATCACATATCACTCTCTCCATCTTTAAATCCTGCCACGCAAATTTATCTCTTTGACTGCACTTACTTACTGGAGTCCTGTAGCTTAGTCGTTAGGGCACTCGGCTCACAAGCGAGAAGACCTGGGTTCGATTCCCAGGCAGAGTGAAGCATTGGGCAAGTTTCCTTATTCCACACGCTTCTGTTTCCCTAGCATAAATAGGATCCCGGTTGTTAGTCGATTGGAGAATCACTTTTCCAGGGCTAATGACCCCTTAAAAAAATAATAATTTGGTCACTCAATCCACGGCTTTTTTGGGGACAGAGCTGTGGTCAATTGGCTTTGTTAGCTTTTTGTATCTTATTTTCATTAACGTTAGTTTGTTCCATTAAATGTTCCATATATATAACTTCCATTTCTATTTGTTTCCATTGTGGAATGGTGTTAACTCATTCAAGCCATATGGAAGTGATTTATCCAACAGAATCTTTGCTTTCAAACCACTTTGATCTGAACACTTCAGCTACACTTTTTACATCTTATTTGTTAGGAATGAAAAAGTAGGTGGACATCTTGTGTTTCTTTGTAATAATCCCTTAAAAAAAAATAATGGAGGTAAAAATTCCTTAAAAAAAATAATAAATTGGTTCAATCAATCCACGACTGTTTGTGGGATACAGCTGTTGGCGGTTGGCTGCTGCGTTTCGCCCACAAAATATAGTCAAATCACTTTGCAATATATTCTGTGAAGCGCTTTAGATGTCTGGAAGATGTGATAAGGCACCATATCAAATTCAAGGCTCATTATTATGACTGTCATGTCCCCTTCCACCTCCCCATCCCCCATCTCCCTTGCTTGTGATCCAACCCCATCTTTTTGAAGAGCTCTGAGAAACTATTCTTCATGAAGGGTGCTATATGAAGGCATGTTGTTGTTATCAATAAACATTTATAGATAAAGTATTTGGGTTTGTGTCACTGAGCTCTATTATTTATCTGCTTATTGAAATATATACTATACATGAATTGTTTCAGATGAACATAATACTGTTAAGAGTGTACTGGTGATATTTGCAGAGAAAGTTAACCTCATGTCATTTCTAGCAGCTAAGGTTATGGTTTTGTTCAGTGTATGTTTTCTTTCTTTTGACCTCACCATCGGGACTGTCAAATTTCATCACTATTTGGCTAATGTTAGAAAAGAACTGATTCATCATTCCTGATTGAAGGTAATGACTGCAGACATCTAGCATTTGTCTCGAGTCCATCAATCCAGCACAAAATGAATGCATTACCACAAAATGCTAGCACAGTCAATGATCTGGTTATTCATGAATCCAGTGCGCAAGCCTTTTCAATAGCCAGATAGACATATTATTGTGGGAAAAAATGCATAGGCTTTTTCTGTGGTCATATACTGATGTCTGGAATGACTTTGGAGATGTCCCTATTTAACAAAAAGCTCAATTATAAGAACACAGCTGCAGCCCTTCTACCAAGATCAGCAAAGTGCAACACCAGTGATAGGATTTTACTGCATGATCAACTCTGTGATAACAATGATGGAATTCAATGTACTACTAACCACTAATTTATTCAACCGCCTTCTATCTTTGCAAAAACATCACAATGTTTAACTCAATGTTGAATGTAAAACAGTTTTTAGGATAGCAGTAGATCAACATACCTGCGTGAAGTAGCTCTGTGCAAACTATGCATTGATTACATAGCCCTTTCCTCTTTCAGACAGATAAGCCATGTCATGGTGAACGACGAGTTATTGCAGAGATTTTTCAAATGTATTTAGGTTTAGCATATTTTTTTATATTGGGCCTTCAATCCAGGCTATGAATGGCTGCTCCACTTCCCACTTCTAGGGTTATAGAAAGACTCATGCTTCCCCTGGAATATTATTACCCCTCCCCCCCATAAACTGGCATTAATTCTTTCAATGCTTGTGGCATACCATTTTCACCAATAGTACTGTTAGCCCGCCACTGTGCCCAAGACTCTGAAGCTCTGCCTCGATCCCTCTGTCTTGCCATCTCCTTAGACAAATCAAAGTATTTTGTTTTCATGGAACTTTGACAGATGAAAGGTTAAAGTATGTTTTCATCAGTTTTATTGACAAGCTTTACCCAACCTGAGCTTGACATGAAGTCTTTGACATGGCTGTAATAGAGCTTAAATATGTCTCTTTAGTATTTTTCTAAATACATTGCACTCAGAGCCCGGCCAATGCTACATTTTACCAAAGCTACACACAATGCTGGACTGTGCCAATACTGCAGCACTACGAGCCATGGTTTCTTCTCTTCCAGTTTTCCTCCACATGGGAAAATATTAAACTTCTACTGAACATGTTCCCTGACAATACTAACAAGACCAACAATGCATTGAAAAATAAAAATAGACATGAAACATATATCCACATTTGTGCAGCAGCTTGGGTAACTTAATTCTCCCACAAAGAAGTTAATATCACATGAATTAAAAGCATATTTCTACCATCAATTTCACATTCACAGACATAGAAGTTTCTAAAATCAAGATTTTTAAGAAATTGAAGGAATCTATTAACAATATGTATAACTTTCCAAGATGAGAGATTCATAAAAAGCAGTTCCAATTTCGAAGAAATGCTGTGCAAACTGCAAGATTGTGGAGTCCTGTAGCTCAGTGGTTAGAGCATTCGCTTTGCAAGCGAGAGACCTGAATTCAATTCCAGGCAGGGCAAAACCTTGGGCAAGTTTCCTTACTCCACACGCCTAATAATAATCCCTCCAAAACCAAAACCAATAATAAATTGGTCATTTTCAATCTACGACTGTTTGTGGGACATTGCTGTGCGCAATTGGCTACCAGGTTCGCCCACAAATATACAGTCAATTCACTTTACAGTGTGTTCTGTAAAGCGCTTTGGGACATCCTCCCGACGTGAAAAGCGCTATATCAAATGCAAGGATTATTATTATTATTATTAAGATAACGTTTTCCTATCAATTTAAATAGAAAAATCTTTTTAAACTTCATTCTTCTCTCATCACAATTGAGAACTGGTTGCCTTTATGAAAGTTTCTTTCCATGGGTCACGTGACTGCATATAAAAAAATGTGAAATTTTAATCTGTTGCATGTTGATTTTCTACATTGACTAACGAAGAATTGTTAATGGGAATCTGTAACAGATTCAATGGAGTCCTGTAGCTCAGTGGTTAGAGCGCTCGCTTTGGAAGCTGGGTTCGATTCCTGGCAGGGTGAAACCTTGGGCAAGTTTCCTTACTCCACACGCCTGATAATAATCCTCAAGAAAAATTTGTATAATGTGGAAAAATGTGTTCAATGTGGATAAATGTGAGGTGATACACTTAGGTAGGAAAAATTATAGGAGGCAATATAGACTTGGTAGCTCAATCTTAAGGGGGGTGAACGTACAGAGAGATCTGGGTGTTCAAGTAAGCGAATCATTAAAGGTAGTGGGGCAGGTAGATAAAGCAGTAAAAAAGGCATTTGGTGTACTGAGCTTTATTAGTAGGGGCATAGAGTATAAGAGTAGGGAGGTTGTGGTTAATCTATACAAAACACTGGTTAGGCCTTAGCTGGAGTACTGCGTCCAGTTCTGGGCACCTTACTTCAGGAAGGACATTAAGGCACTGGAAAGGATGCAGAGGAGATTCACGAGAATGATACCAGGAATGGGGAACCATAGCTATGAGGACAGGCTGGAGAAGTTAGGACTTTTCCCATTAGAGCAGAGAAGGTTACGCGGGGACCTGATAGAGGTCTTCAAGATCATGAAAGGTTTCGACAGGTTAGATAAGGAAAAGCTGTTTCCGCTGGTAGGTGTGTCTGTGACCCGTGGTCACAGTCTTAAGATATCTACCAAAAGAAGCAGAGGGGAGGTTAGAAGCAATTTTTTCACTCAGCAAGTTGTTCGAATTTGGAATGATCTGCCTGAAAGGGCAGTGAAGTCCGATTCGATAACAGCTTTTAAGAGAGAACTGGATAGATATCTGGGGAAGATGGGTGTGCAAGGCTATGGGGAGAAAGCTAGTGATTGGGGTTAGTGAAAGTGACTTGCTCTGTCAAAGAGCCAGCACAGACTCAATGGGCCAAATGGACTCCTTCTATGCAGTAACATTTTATAAATCTATGAAAAAAACAATAATAAATTGGTCACTTCAATCCACGACTGTTTGTGGGACACTGCTGTGTGCAATTGGCTGCCGTATTTTGCCCACAAATATACAGTCAATTCACTTTACAGTCTATTCTGTGAAGTACTTTGAGATGTCAAGAAGATGTGAAAAACACTATATCAAATGCAAGGATTATTATTATTATTACATTTAATAAATGGATCTGATTACTCTTTTTGTATTTCCCCACACTATTGTTTGCATCTAATAATCCTTTATTTCATATAGTGGCTTATCACTTTATTGCAATGTCTCAAAGCACTTTGTAGCAACTGGCCATTTGTAGACAAACCTGACAGTCAAATTGTACAAAATAATCTTCCACAAACATTCATGAGGTGAAATTAACTTTTTTTTATCTGGAGAATTTTTGGCCTGTATACTGGGAGAAACCCTCTTTTCTTTTCAAATAGTCTCATGGGATCCTGAATGTCAATTTGAACAAACAGACAAGGCCTCAGTGTAATGTCTCATCCAAAATATGTCATTGTTAACAATGCAGTATAACCCTAAGACTGCACTGGAGTTTCAATTGAGACTATGTGAATTCGAAGTGTCCATGTGAAACTTGTACCTATTCAGCAATGACAACATCATTTATAATCATAAACAGTTTTAATCTTTTTTTTCAAGTACTAGATTACTGTTAATCCTGAATGCAATGTTGAAAAAAGTCTTGTGTGAACAATGAATCTGACCACTTCCCCTTAATCAATAGGCCTAATCTTGGCTAACACGTGAAGTAGCTGGCTGTCAAACATATAGCCATGGACTGTATTAATTCAACATATTCCTTCTCTTCTCAAGTAGTGCCATACAATATGACACACCATCAATTATTCAAAACCGTGCAATTCCTCTACAGAGACTAAAGGTCAGCTGACATATCTATTCAATATTCAGTATAAATTCTCTTAAGTTTTAGTTATTCCATTAATTTCAGCCTCTTTGTTTAATGTGTGACCCTTTTAGATTTGTGGATTTAATGTTTTGTTGAAGTAACAGGAGTACCTTGATGAATGTTATACTTTTTAAAAACAAAACCAGAAGTCACTGGGAACATTCAGCAGGTCAGGCAGCAACTATGGAGAAAGGAAAGTGAGTCAATATTTTGGGTCCATGACCCTTCGTCAGACGTCAGACAAAGGGTCGTGGACCCAAAACGTTGACTCACTTTCCTTTCTTCATAGATGTTGCCTGACCTGCTGAGTGTTCCCAGCGACTTCTGGTTTTGTTTTCAGACTTCCAGCATCTGCAGTATTTTATGTTTTGGTTACATTTTTAAAATTCAGCACCAGTTTCAATTCTGCTTTTTCTTGTAACAGTATGAAAGCAAGCAACTCACTTTTTGTGTACAGCTAATGGTGGTATATTTTCTGATTAACAGTTAGAATGGCAATTCAAGTGGGTAGTTGATCTGTTTTATGGGGGAAAAGTGGTTTGATATTCTTCACCATATCATCATTTCCATTGGAAGAAAAAAATGTATTTGCAGAACAGTACAACTTATATTTAATTTTGGAAATTGCTGCCTTAGATAAACCACTTCACTCTGCCATAGGCTTCTATTTTTTTGACGTATGGGAATATGTCATATCACTTATCACTCTCTCCATCTTTAAATCCTGCTCCCAAATTTATTTCTTTGATTGCACTTACTTACTGGAGTCCTGTAGTTTAGTCGTTAGGGCACTCGGCTCACAAACGAGAGGACCTGGGGTTTGATTCCTGGGCAGGGGGAAATAGTAAGTAGGAATCTGGTTGTTAGTCAATTGACAGATCACTTTTCCAGGGGTAATGATCCCTTAAAAAAAAAAATTTTGTCACTCAATCCACAACTGTTTGTGGGACATGGCTGTGGGCAATTAATTGGCTTTGTTAGTTTTTCATATCTTATTTTCATTAACGTTAGTTTGTTCCAATTAAGTGTTCCATATATATAACTTCCATTTCTATTTATTTCCACTGTGGAATGGTGTTAACTCATTCAAGCCATATGGAAGTAATTTATTCAACAGAATCTTTGCCTTCAAACCACTTTGATCTGAACACTTCAGTTACACTTTTTACATCTTATTTGTAATGAGGAATGAAAAAGTAGGTGAACATCATGTGTTTCTTTGTAGCTGATTCAAACAAACTCAAATTCCTCAACCTTAATGCATGAACAAAGCTTTTAAATATTGCTCAAATTACTTGTCATCTGTGAATTATAACAAAAATCCTTCAAATATCTAACCTACACTGAAGACTAAAGTAAAACTCCAAAGCATTCTGCTCAGTAACATTTGTCACTTGAAGAATTACAACAGCAATGTCTGATGTTATTGCTATCACCTTAGGTGATAGAACCTCTGTAAAACTAATTCAGTCAAATTGATCTCAAAAGGTCAGAATATAACTTTTAAAACTCAATATTTAACTTTGAGCGAGATTGCATAAACTAATTTTAGTTTATTGCACTTGCAAAGGTCAGCTTGGAGTTGCACCTAATGGAGGTAGTTCTCTGAACATCTGTATACTTGCCAAATTTGACTGACAAATGTATTATAATATACTGATAATGTGATGAAAGGCCATAGGGTGAAATGCTGGAAGGATGAAATAAACTGATGAAGGGTCTTCTTCCAAACCTCTCTTGTGATCCTGTGATGTACTCTGCTTAGTAAATTTACAAACCTTCCTTCACCACAAGCTCAAAATGTGCTTTTTAAATGTGCATTTGTTAACTCTGAAGCTTCTCACTTCCAAATGTGTTACAGTGTGTATTCCATCTGTGTCTGGTGGACATATGTTATATTCATCATGCTCTGACTAACAATCGCCCAAATAAAATTGTTCATTCACATCATGGATGTTTCTAGGCCATTGCCATGCTGTGCATTTGTCCACCAACTAAAATAATCCTCTGAAAGATGTCTCATAATATGATAAGGTGCTATATCAAATGGATACTGTATGCAGTTCTGGTCCGCACATTATAGAAGAGATGTGGAGATCCTGGAGAAGGTGCAAAGAAGATTCACAAGGATGATCCCAGAAATGAGAGGTTATACCTATCAGGAAAGGTTGAACATACTTGGACTCTTTTCTCTTGAAAAGAAGAGGATAAGGCGTGACCTGATAAAGGGCTTTAAAATGACGAAAGGTTTTGATAGGGTAGATATATGAAGGATGTTTCCACTTGTGGGGGAGACCAAAATCAGGCGCCATCAATATAAAATAGTCACAAGTAGATCAAATATGGAAGTTAGAAGAAATTTCTTCACACAGAGAGTAGTGGGAATATGGAAGAAGCTACCACAAGCAGTTGTTGTGGCAAATAGCATAGCTGTATTTAAGGGAAAGCGAGATAGATACATGAGGGAGAAAGGAATAGATGATTATGCTTGACGGCTTAGTTGAAGAAGGGCTGGAGGAAGCTCATGTGGAGCATAAACACTGGCATAGACCAGTTGGGCCGACTGGCCTGTTCTGTGCTGTATATTCTAATGTATTCTAAATACAAAATTATTAATAATTTACGATTAATATTGCTAGTATAACACTTGAGAGGCTTTTCTGTGTCAGCTCTCCATCTACCAAAAGCTAAAACTTGTTATTTTTCTGGTGACCAACATGTGATTATCCTCCTTGGGAGGAAGTAAGATGAATCTTTCTAGCTGCAACTGGCTACATCATGACATACCTGGCAAAAACAAACAAAGCTGAGTCAATAATCTGTTGCCTCATGGTAGGTCACTACAGACTTGCACTTACGTTTTCAGAGTACAGACACATTCCCCTCCTGGAAAGGGTTTGCACACTGTAGAACTGGTAAACAGAAACACTTTGGTAAACATTGTTACCTGCAATGTGTTAATTAACATCACTGCTAATTAACACATCATTGAAAATTACAGCCAGTGAGTGTCTTAAAATGTCAATTTATTTATTATTATTGATATGTCAGCCTGGTACAGTGGTAGACTCTCACCCCTGAGTCAGAAAGTTGTGGCTTCAAGCCCCATGTTGGGAGATGGAATCACATAGTCAAAACTGACATCCCATTGCAGTGCTGTAGGTATTTTGCATTGTCGGAGGTGCCGTCCTTCAGATGAAGTGTTAAACCATGGATCCATCTGCCTGTTCAGGTGGATATTAAAGATCCCATCATGGCACAATTGAAAAGAGAAGGGAGTTTCTGTTAAGGTCCTGGCCAACATTCCCCCAAATAAAATTGGTCATTCATTCCATAGCTGTTGGTAGGAGATTGTTGTATGCAACTGTCTGCTGCATTTCGCCCAGAATATTCAGTCAATCCACTTTACAATATCCTATATCCACAAAGCGCTTTTAGAAGTCTCAACGATGTTATGAGGCGTTATATAAATTGCAAGGATTATTATTATAACTTGTCTGCGAGAGTCACCCCACCCTTCAAGCTGATGATTGGGTCTGATTTTGGCCCATGGAACTCAGCACTAAACTCGGGGGGGAGAGTTGGTGGGGGGGGGCGCATGTTGTTGAGATACGTTGGTATTCAACTAACTGTACATTAAATACCTCACTGTGCTTACTATGTTAGTCCAATGCACAGAGTAGCTGAGTCAGATACAACTGTTGTAACTGAGGTGGTGTGGGAAGGGGGAAGGATCACATTAATAACCAGTTGATGACCGATTGGCCTGGATTTTCCTGTGACCTGTGCTATGTGAAATATCACACTGGCATTGATTAACATATCATGGGTCACAATTTTTACCTCCCTGCTTCTGTGAGTTTCAGTACCTACAGTATAACTGTAAGTGCACTTAAGCATAGCAAAGAGTTTTATTTCCAAGTGTCAGATTCCTGACTGAAAAATAAAAATGGATATTCTCTGCAACCTTGCTTAATATAATCTGTGGCTTCAAAAGGGAAAGCAATTGAATGAGAATAAATTTGAGTAACAAATCATTGGCTGAGCCATTTAAAACCAATGAAGTTTATCAAAGATGATCTCCACTGCACTAAAATGATAGTTATGGAGCTACCTTTTGCATAAAAGTGTTCCTATTAATCTTTGTAATCTTTTCCATGATTAGCTTTCTCTAACACAAATGGAATGAGTCAAAAGTATAATATTATAATATTAATCAATTTGGACACTTTCAGTCAATATTGCAGAGCACGAATGGTAGCAGTATTTATTGCTAAAAAGGCAATTGCATAAGTGCACTTGTCAGACTGCATTTGGAGTACCCGGTCCCAGAACTGAGGAAGGATATATGTGTTTTGAAGGAAGCGATGATTCACTCGACTATTATCTGGGATAAAAGGACAACTATCATGAGACGCTGAGTAAACTGGGGACCATAGTCTTTGGGACTTCAGAAGGCTGCTGGGTGATTTCATTGTTTGAGGGACTTAAAACACTGTAAATCTGCTGTAAATTTGGTGCCCACTTTTTATTGAAGTAGAGCTTGACTTTGTGCAGTCTTCGCACAGCCACCTTGTGTTTGTTGATCTCATTATATCAAAGATAAATTATTTTTTCACAGGCCATTGCATTTTGAGTATAAATGTCCAAGCACAAATATAATGATATTAAATGGGCCTCAGAAAAATACTCTAATAAAGGTTTGTAAGGTAATAAAGGATATTGACAAAGCAAATAAACAAAAACTGGTTATTCTAGTTGGAGAATCCAAAACAGGAGAACACAACTTTGAAATTTAAGCCAGTAAAAGGAGAGTATAGAAAATTATCTTTATATAGGTCTTGAGAAGCTGAACAGACTATTGATCTCCAAAACCTGTAGATACAGAATTGATTGAGATGTTCAAGAATCAGATAGATAAATGGATATGAGAGTGAAAACTGCAACATCTGATATTGCAATTGTTTACCAAATCAACTTCCATAGTGCTAATTAATGTATTTTCAAAAGAAATTTGATGCATTAATTTTTAACTAGTCTGTTGGTGGATGACCACAAAACAACCAGTCACTAGATTCTACAGTAAATCTTGTGAAATGCTGAAGTGAAGATGTTTTAGCAATATGATAAGGTGTTGCATCAAATGCAAGCATTAATATTATTACATTTAATACAACATCTTTCACATGAGAAAATATTTTTGAATCAGATGCACATCCATTAGTGGCCTCTCTCTCAAACAAACCAGTTGCAACCTACAATAGTGCTAAGAATCTAATAGAAGATTTGTGGTTGATGAATTAGTAATGCCTAATAGTTTTGAGGCTGACTACATTCCTCACTGGTAGGCCTTGGGATAGCAGCTATGGAGAGAAAATCAGCTTTGTTAAATTGCAGTCAAGTTCTTTGAGTATAATGCAGCTGTGAGGTGGACAACCTTGCTCATTTATCCAGATGGGCCCCTCTCTCTTTCTATCTTTCCCATGATATCACCAGCTGCTACTAAATACTGAGATAATAATTGTTTGATTGTGTATATTGAAATCAGATTTAGTGATGTGTACTTCTTTAACAAAGTAGAATGCCTGTCAGTGAGTTCAATATTACAATGCATGAACACAGAAATATGTATTGATTCAATTTGCTCTGTTCAGTCTCAGCTGGGTATGCAGAATGTGGTGAATGCTGAAACAGATGTAGTTATATTTATTGTCATATTTGATTCCATAATGACATGCAGCCCAGTATTATTGATCAGTAACCTGTTTTTCTATATTTAATTGAAGTTTTTTTTCTTTGTATCCAACTGTAAACAAAAACATCCAACAAAACAGTAACCTGTTTTTCTATATTTAATTGAAGTTTTTTTTCTTTGTATCCAACTGTACTAGGCACTCAGTCTAAATCGGCAATTAACATTGGGGTCAAAGGCTATGCTGAGTCAGGCCACATAGTTTTGAGGATCCCCTGTGGAACCTATTGATAGGCAATGGAATAAAAGGAAACAATGAGGATTGTTTATTTCCTTTGTTTCCTCCAATCTCCTCTTGGCCTGTGGTGTCCCTCAGGTCGCTATCCTTGGTACCCTCCTTTTCCTCCTCCACATATCTACATATCCCCCACAACCCCAGTTGGTGACATCTCCAAACATGGAAATAGTTTCAACATGAACATTATTGACACCCAAATCTACAAATCCACTTCTATTGTTGGTCTCAGGTTTGTGATCTTCTAACCACCTGCCTGTCAGACATCAAGTGAACCACAACTTTCTTTAACTAAATATGGAGAAGCCAGAAATCTTGTTAACTGGTCCAGCCTACACCTCCTTGATTGTGTCTTTGCCTTCCTGAACCTTTTTGGCCTCTATCTCAACTTCACTAAACCATTGCATATCATTGGCATTCGGATCAAACGTTAACCTTTACATCCAGTCTCTGACCAAACCCAATTTTCTACTTCTTTGCCACATCATTCCCATCTTTGCTCCTCCCAAAGCTTCCAAAGCTGTAGAGTGTGCTGTAGAGAGACCAGGAGTAGGATTTTTTTTTTTTTCTCCTCCCTAACCCTGGGCAAGACAGGACCCAAGATTACAGAGAAGAAAAAAATAGCCAGAGTTTAACCTCGAAACGTGCCCCCCCACCACTGGCTAACACCAGCATTCTGTCAAGAGCTCTGAATTATTCTCACTAGTCAAGGTAAGTTTGTGTATAATCGGTAGTGTGTTTCCTCACCTGAAGCGCTGACAGCATCACCATCCAGGGATGCACACTCCACCTTGCTAAGCCAGTCCGGAACCTTGGGGTCTTGTTTGACCCTCCACTATCCTTTCTACCCCACATCTGCGCCACGACCTGCTCTGCCTTCACCTACCTCTGCAACATCGCCCAGCTCCGACACTGTCTTACACTGCAGGCCACCGAAACCCTCATACATGCTTTCATTATATCGAGGCTCAACTATGCAAACTCACTGCTTGTCAGCCTCCCCAACTCCTCCCTCCACAGGCTGCAGATCATCCAGAACTCTGCAGCCCGTGTCCTCTCCTGCATTAGGCTGCGCAACCCTTTCACCCCCATCCTTGCCCATCTCTACTGACTTCCCATCACACAGAGGACACAGTTCAAGATCCTGGTCCTCATATTCAAAGCCCTCCACGGTCTTGCTCCCCCCTACCTCTCTGGCCTCCTAAGACCCTACCACTCTGTTCGCTCCCTCTGCTCAGCGGGCTCTGTCCTGCTTCACGTCCCCCGCCTTGCGCGCCCCACTATTGGACCTTCCACCACTATGCACCCACCCTCTGGAACTCCACCCGTCCCCACCCTGACCCCCAGCTCGGATACGTAACTCTGACATCCTCCCAATGTGAAAGGCACTATACAAATTTAATTTTATTGTTGTTGTTGTAAAGTGTAGTGACTGTGCATTTGTGGGTCGATATATCTCTCTCCCACAAAGTATGAATAATGTTAGTCACTCAAACCTAGCAGAAAAGTCCTGACCTCCACCATCTTTGATTCATGTATTACGATGAGCATTTTTTCCGATCTTATTTATTCCATAACAAAACACGAATTCAAGACTTTATGAATGAATCATGAATAAACCCGCCGAGACCATTCTAAGGGTTTGTAACTAGATTTCTTGAAATTTCTTGTTGAAATCTTCAGGCTCATACCTGAATGAGTTTAGATCTGACTGAAATGTTGTCTTCTTTATTTTCAGCATCACTATTTCCACAATATTATTGTCAAAATAATACATTAGCCTTTAGAAGAAATTCTATCCTCTTCCAAATAATATGCTTTACTACAATATTTGACTTTGCATTTCACTAAATATTCTCAAACTAATGAAAAACTATAAGGACCCTGAACATATTATAATTCATGCTAAGTATTAGTAAAAGTCTGACAGTGAATCTGAAAATAAACACATTAATGTGAAAACGAGAGTGGTTTCATCATAATGCACTGCAAGAGTATATTTCTAGTGCTGTGTGTTTTATGATGATGATGATGAGATCAAATGTAATGACAATGGTATTAGTAATTGTGTAAGGCTGCAGTAAAAGTACAAAACTGAAAGAAGCTCTGTATTGACAATGAAATTGTTGGTTTCATTGCCCCTTATGTTCAATGTTCGCATTCTCCATTTTCCAAAAATGACATAGTTAACAGCAGTCATTCTCGACTTCATAAGTAAATGCTTTATTAAAAGTTCCATTGCTGTAAGATTGCATGCCTGAGGAATTTACAATATTTCATCTCTAAATGTATTCTACAGCACAGAGATAGTGTTGGAGCTTCTCAGCAGTTTGGGATAATTTAACCAAAAAGCTGATTTGAAGGCTTCAGTTTGCAAATGCGTTCAAATAAAACCAAAATCCAATTATTTTAACATTCTATGCCAGTTTATAATGTGACCAGGTTATAACCCTCCCAGCTCCACCTTCTTGCCCTTCTACTCACAGACCTCATCAACCACTCACTGTCCATTGGCACCATTCCTACACCCTTAAAAACAGCCGTCATCGCCCCTATCTTCAAAAATCCTTTCCTGGACCCATCCCTGCTCTCAAATTACCCTTTTCTTTCCAAGGTCTTTGATCAAGTCGTTGCTTCCCAGGTTCATTTTCTCCTTTCCCGCCACTCCATATTCAAACCCCTCCAATCAGATTTCCATGCTGCCCACAGCACAGAAACAACCCTAGTCAAATAACAAATGACATTCTGTCCATCTGTGACCAAGCTCCCTCTGTCTCCTTGACCTCTCTGCTGCCTCTGATACCATTGACTACTCTATCCTCCTCTCACCTCAACCTTCATGGTGCTGTTTTTGACTGGTTCAGATCCTACCTCTCACAACGTCTCCACTTTGTCTCCACAAACGGCTTCTTCTCTAGCCCTTAGTCCTCTCTTCTTCAACTTCTACATGCTCCAACTTGGTGTCATCATCCTCAGACATGAGGTCAACTTCCACATGTATGCAGATGACACCCAACTCTATTTCTCTACCTCCACCCTCAACTTCAGGACTACTGTTGTCCTGACAGAATATCTGTCAGACATCAAGACTTGGATGAGAGCTAACTTTCTACAGTTGAATGTCAACAAAACCGAGGCCCTCCTGATTGGTTCCTGTCAGCCCCTCCACATCTCAGGTACTGACAGCATCAACATCCAAGGATGCACACTCCACACTCACTGAGCCAGTCTGGAACCTTAGCATCTTGTTTGACACTCAACTGTTCTTTCCACCCCACATCCATGCCATGACCTGCTCTGCCTTGTGCCATCTCCACAACATTGCCCGGCTCCGTCACTGCCTCATCCCCCAAGCCTCCAAAATCCTCATTCACTCATTCATCATATCTCGGATCAACTATGCCAACTCCTTGCTAGTCAGCCTTCCCAACTCTTTCCTCCACAAGCTGCTGCTCATGTCTTCTCCTGCGTTAGGCTTCATGACAATATCACCTCCACTCTTGCCCAACTCCACTGGCTCCCGATCCCACAGAGGATAGAGTTCAAAATCCTTATCCTCACTTTCAAGGTCATCCATGGCCTATGTCACCTGCTAACCCCATTTCAACCTGCCCGCCGTTCCGCTCAGCAGGCTCCTGCCTGCTCCACGTCCTCCACCCGGGCTGCCCCATCATTGGGGATCAGGCCTTCAGCCTCTCTGCCCTCACCCTTTGGGACTCCATCCCACATTCCCTTTACCTCCCTCCCTCCCTTGCCTCCTTCAACGTATGTCTCAAGGCCCTCCTCTTCGACTGCACCTTCGGTCACCCTCCTATACCCCTGCTCTCCATCCTCCCTGATCCCAACCCCGCTTGCTCGGGTCCAAATTCCTGACTGTCCAGGCCCTTGGGACGTCTTCCCAATGTAAAAGCACTCTGCAAATGTAATTTTGTATTGTATGAGTAGGATTGTCCCAAGTGGACAAGCAGCAGGAAGCTTATCAGCCAGTGCTTTCAATGAGAAACGACAGTATTTGTTGGTTAAACTCTAGCATTACTCCAACCCACATTCTTGGATCCCTAAGTCTTTGCTTAGTAATTTCTGGAATTATGTAAACAGGGCTCAACCCTCCAAGGAAAGAATATGGATTACATTTCAGACACAGAGAAATTTTCAAATGTAGGTGGAATATATATGTAGAAATCTCAGTCTGGTATGATTCAGATTATAGAAATGGGCTAGAATCCAACAGGTTAGAGGAGATTGTACAAGAATACCAGATAATTATTTGGGGAGGACAAGTTTGCAGGGCTATGGAGAGATAGCGAGGGATTGGTATTAATTTCGATAGGTCTTTTAAAAGAGCCAGCACAGACACGATGAGCCAAATGGCCTCCTTCTGTGCTGTATAATTCTATGACTTTATGATTCTATGAAGTAAATTTCACGGGATGGATGGCCATTTCTTAGTCTATGATTTGGCATGTTCTACACTTTTCAATTGATAGCAGACACATGAAGATACTAGTATGTAATATACCATTGTTCCACTGTTCAAAATTTGTTCCGCTGAACAGAGCAATATTTGTCAGTTAACCTGATTTTATGTTAATTCACACAAGGATTGAGCACTTATAACCAGGTATACTGTCTTCACATTTGCTCTTTATCATCATTTTCCTGTTGCCAGTCTCTGCTCCCATGGAGCACTATAATAAAAATAATCTTTGCATTTGATAAAGCACTTTTCATGTCTTCTAGACTTCAAATCTCAAAGCACTTCACAAATAATAATAAAGATAATAATCCTTGCATTTGATATAGCGTTTTTCACGTCGGGAGGACGTCCCAAAGCGCTTCACAGAACACACTGTAAAGTGAATTAACTGTATAATTTGTGGGTGAAACGCGGCAGCCAATTGCACACAACAGCGTACTACAAACAGTGGTGGATTGAGTCACCAAATTATTACTTTTTTTCTCTCTTGAGGAATTATTATCAGGTATGTGGAGTAAGGAAACTTGCCCTAAGTTTTGCCCTGCCGGGAATCGAATCCAGTTCTTTCACTTGCAAGGCAAGTGCTTTAATCACTGAGCTACAGGACTCTTAGTGATATCTCAATTTTAAAAACAACAACAAGATTACATTTGTATAGTGCATTCACATTGGGAGGAGACACTGGAAAACAAGTTCATATGTTTGTTTTCTATTTGATGTCATTGAAAAAATATGTTTAACTCCAAATAAGGAATAAACATGCGATTAGACTAATCTCTTACCAAAGATGCTGGAGTGGGAGCAGTAATCGATCTAAAACAGTAATGAGTAATGGTAATGTAAGATAAAACAGTAATGTAAGATAAATTGTAACATTGGAAAGACATAAACATTGATGCTTTATAATCTATTAGTGTCTAAAAACATAATAAGTAAAACAAAGTGCACCAACGTCACATTGAATAGGGTACTGTTATCAGATTAACTGTGAAAATTTCCATACGGAGTAGGGATAAAATGTTCAGAATGCATAATTACTAATGGTAGCTTCAGTAGGTCATGGAAACTGAAGAACACATTGATGGTTATTTGATGAGAGTTTTCCCCAGTGTCATAATGTTTCACTAAATTTGTATGCTGTCCTGTGCGTACCAATTGAATATTATTTGTCTCTAATTGGAAGAATGAATACACAGGAGGATTTTCTTTTTCAGTGAAGAGATATTTTGGAAGTGTTGTGTTCGCATTTATATGCAAATTTTCAATATTTGATATTTATCTTACTATTTTTCCTAAAGATTTGGTAATTGGAATTTAAAATGTAAGACATTTGTAGGAGAGAAGCATCCATTGGAAATTGCATTATTGCGGCAGAACGCTCCAAAAATAAACATATACAATGTAATTTAAATTTATATAACACTTTTCATGTCGGGAAGACATCTGGGAACTCTGAAGACTGACACCCGAGATGAAGAGGTCGGTAAAGGAAACTTTTTGGTTCTCATTTCCTTCAAACGTAACTTGGATACTTTTGCACCTATTAATGATTTAATTCTAAACAGTAAGTTCGATTTTGAAAAAAAATTCAGGTTCAATTCCCGGCAGGGCGAATCCTTCGGCAAACTTCCTTACTGTACACATCTCTGTTTACCTAGCCATAAGTAGGAACTCGGATGTTAGTCAATTGGCGTATCGCTTTCTAGTGCTAATAATCCCTTCAAATGAATAAATAATAATTTGGACATTCATTCCATAACTATTTGTGAGACATTGCTGTGCACAATTGGCTGCCGCATTTCATCCACAAATACATAGTCAATTCACTTTACAGTATATTCTGTAAAATGCTTTGAGACTTCACAAAGACGGGATAAGACGCTGTATAAAATGCAAGGATTATTATTATTAAGATTTTGTATCATTTGATTAATATGCAAGACCAATCTGAGCTAATGATAATTATCCTTGCATTTGATATATTGCCTTCACATCAGAAGGACAGGATATTGTTGTTATTTAATGAGAATCAAACAGATGAAATCATGAAGAATTGCACCTAGATTATTGATTATATGTAATACAAAATACAACAACAACAACAACAAAATTACATTTATAGAGCGCCTTTCACATCGGGAGGACGTCCCAAAGCACTGAACAGTCAGATATCGAGGCCCGAGCATGGGGGAGGGGTGGTGTAGGGGTGAGGGAATGCAGAGAGGTGGGAGGGAGACCAAATGCACGGTCGAAGAGAAGGGCTTGAGACCAGCCTCCATCCTTAACTCCAGGACCACTGCTCTCCTCATAGAATGTCTGTTAGACATCAAGTTCTGTATGAGAGCTAACTTTCTACAGTTGAACATCAACAAGACTGAGGCTCTCCTGATTGGCTCCCCTCTTCACCTCAGGCGCTCACAGCAACAACAACAACAGCACAACAACTTGAATTTATATAGTGCCCTCCATGCCAGACGGCGTCTCAGCATCAACATCACGGTCCATGGATGCACACTCCACCTTACTAAGCCAGTCCGGAATCTTGGCATCTTGTTTCACTCTGAACTATCCTTTCTACCCCAAACCCATGCCATGACCCGCTCTGCTTTCCTCCACCACCCGCTCTGCCACTGTCTCACCCCTCAGGCCGCCAAAACCCTCATCCACACATTTGTCACATCTAAGCTCAACTATATCAACTCTCTCCTTCTCGGCCTTCCCATCTCTTCCCTCCACAAGCTGCAGATAATCCAGAAATCTGCAGCTTGTGTCCTCTCCCACACCAGACTCCATGACCCTATCATCCCCACCCTCTCCTGGCTCTGCTGGCTCCCCAACCGCACAGAGCTTTGAGTTCAAAATCCTCATCCTCACCTTCAAGGCCCTCCATGGTCTTGCTCCTTCCTACCTCTGTGACCTGCTAACACCATATCAACCTGACCACTCTCTCCGCTTAAGCAGGCTGTGAACTGCTCCACGCTCTCCGTCTGGTCCACCCCACAATCAGCGTTCAGGCCTTCAGCCTCTCTGCCCCCACTCTTTGGAACTCCATCCCAAGTTCCTTCACCTCGCTCGCTCCCTTGCTTCCTTTAAGGCACATCCCAGAAATTCCACGTCTTCGATCACACCTTCGGTCACCCTCCCTACACTCCACCATCCCTTATCCCAACCCCCCCTTCTCTGGTCCAATGATCTATCAGGAACAACAACAACAAATTGCATCAATATAGTGCCTTTCATGTCAGGAGGGTATCCCAAGATGCTAGACAGTGAAGGGTTTGTACCCAAGCTGGGGTTGGAGTCAAGAGAGTTGGAAGGCTACGGGGTTGAAAGTAGGAGGATGACTGAAGGCTCAGTCAAAGAGGAAGGTCTTGAAACTGGCCCTGAAACAGGCAAGAAATGGGGCAAGGCAGAAGGAGTTTAGGATGTAGTTCCAGAGAGTGGAACAAAAACAACAACAACTTGCACTTATATAGCTCCCTCCACGCGGAGTAGTGTCTCAAAGCACTTAACAGTGACAGAGCCCTACTCCAAGCCGGGTGGTGGGGGAGGTGACTGTAAGCACGGTCGAAAAGGAAAGTTTTCAGGCAGGACTTGAAAAAGTAGAGAGGGGGTCAAGGTGAAGGTATTGAGGGAGAGTGTTCCACAGTTTTGCGGTGTAGTGGCTGAAAGCCTAACCTCCAGTGGTGGACTGGAGGGTACAAGGGACAAGTAGGAGGCCGGTGCCAGTCGAGCGGAGGTGCCGGGTGATGGATTAGGGAGTGAGGAGGTCAAAAAGTAGGGAGGTGCCAGGGAGTGAATGGACTTGAGCATGAGTGTGAGGATCTTGTAGTCGATATTTTCGGTGATGGGGAGCCAGTGGAGCCTGGACAGAATTGGTAGGATGAGAGTACGGAGTTCGGTCCAGGTATGAATGCAGGCAGCAGAGTTCTTAATGAGTTGGATTTCTTGAATAGTGGAGCTGGGGAGACTAGCGAGGATTGTGTTTGAGTAATACAGGCGCGAGGTGACAAATGCACGCACAAAGGATTTGGCTGTCTTTGGGGTAAGGTGTGGTCAGAGGCGGGCAGTGTGGCTGAGGTGGAGGAAATGGGTCCTGCTCAGGGACTGCATGTGGGGAGGAAAGACAGTGGCGGGTCGAACCGAACATCTAGATTGCACAATCTAGTAAGTTTTCAAAGGGAAATTTTAGGATAGATACTGGAAACTATTTATTTACCTGGAGAGTAATTAATGACCATAACAAGTTATCAGGAAGTGTGGTTCAGGTCTGAACATTGGAACACTGAAAAACAGCAGGATTCTGTGATGGAAGGATGGCAGGCTGGGTTTCTGGAAAGATGAGATCAAAAGGGGAAAACAGTTTTCTTCCAAACATCTCTTGTAAATGTGTATTGCTCACTAATAGCAACTTTGTTAAGACGTAAATCACTTCCCTTAAATATCACAGAATAACAAGCAACACATAGTGTATATACAGTATATACCTAATCAATTCACAAAAGTGCATTAAATAGCCACACTAATATTTGTTTTGTCCAAAATCAATTTCAATCACGCATAACCTTAATAAGTATATTTTTAAATACAACTCTTTATGTAAATATAACTTTCTCTTTAACTAACAATTTATCCTTCAAATCTAAGGCCACTCCTCCACACAAGACCTATCGAGACAGTCGCTGGATTAACTTTTACCAACAACATCTTAAAATTGAAAGTCTACTTTATCAAGGCAACCTTTTAATAATTACTTAAATTCCCCCTTTTGTTAGAACAATAGTTCAGTTAAGAGTGGTCTGCTGGAGGATAAATGTGCGGCACAGAGTTTTATACCCCAAGGTTATTTCTAACTCTGGGGTCAAATTGAAAACAAATTTGATACATTTTTCTTATTTTGGTCCAGAAGATAATGTGAACAATTGCAACGGGATGTGTCTCTTAAGTCCCTTCGTAAATATGACCTTAACGCAATTCTTTAATTCTAATCATTCATCCTGATTGATTTAAACTACAATATTTTCTGAACTAAAGAATATCAACATCTTCTGAACATTCTCTACTAAAGAGTGTCCTTCATTACACTGATCCTTTGAACTCTGAGATGACCAAAACATGATCTTAACAAGCTAATCAGCAAATCTTAACCCCTTGGCCTCAACCATTATTTCCTCCCTACCTCTTTCTCTTTGGAAATGCTGAGGACATAGCAGCAACACCTTTCCAGTTAGCCAGATGGACAAAGGTATGGAATGGTTTGAGTCACATTAGTGAGTACACAGGGAATAGAGTTTGGGTACTAAGAATACACTGCAGAGCTCACTGATGGTTAATAAACTGTTAGGGTTTTAAATAGATACATAATATATTTGCAACAAATAAATATATATTTGTATTCATTAACCTATAGTCCTCATACTTTCTTGTTTTGGGTTTGTACATTATACACAGATACATTGATATCAACATCTATGTTTTCTACTGCTTACCGAACCTAGGTTTGTATGGTTCATATGTGATTTGTGACCAAAGAGATGCATCGTGACAATGCTTAGACCATTCTCAAAATGATGCTATTTCCTACATTAAGATGATCATCCCATAAAGAGTTGATATGTAAGGGCCTTTCCATGGGTTGAACAGTGCAACAGATTCTGTAAAATGCCTGTGCACACAGCCTATAAAATTTAGCAAATAAATTATGTACACCCACTTAATGCACACTCCAAATTACATGACTAAGTAATTCACTTTTGGTATGTAGTTACTGCCCAAGAATTAACCCCATTACGTGCTGCAGGTATTTTATTCAAAACAAAATAGTACAAGATCATTTTGCCAGGAAACATTATTTTACGGACAAACATAGATTGCATGCAGAACAAAGCTTAATTGTCAGAATGAAGTCATGAGAGATAAACATAATGAGACACAAACACAATCAGAAACATTTAATATGAATTACATTAACATTATTTGTGCCAAGAAAACCATTCTGTCTCATAAATTGTTTCAGAGATTAGATGAAGTGTTGTAGTTCATTAGTTAAACTTTGGTTGGAGTTTATTACATAAACTAATAAGCAATAATTCTTACTTCGTATTATTGATGTATCTTGAATACAATAAGAAGATGGATTCTTGATTTACATTTTATTCTTTACTGTGGATGCCAATTTAACTTATATCCGAGTCATTGTGCATATAAGGTCATCCATGTTAGTTAATGCAAATTGATGTTTGCTGCTTCCACTATACTATATTATCTAGATTTTTTTTATAAAAAGCTACTATTGAGACAAGTGGCATTAGATCTTCTCAAGTTTCATTTCGCCTGCTTAGTGGGATGTTGATTATCAGTTTAGCTCAGTCTAGCACTTTCCTCATTGGACAGAACTTTATGTGTTCAAACCTCCAAATAGCAAGTTTATTATTCAGGCATTCCATTACAGTCAAAAGAGATGTCCTTCGACTCATTTGATCTCATCTTTCCAGAATCTCCATCCTAAGTCATCAAGTATTTTTTTGAAAATGGGTCCAGTGTCCTGGCCTCAACCACAATTCTTAGTAATCTGCCTGGGTAAAGAAATGCTTCCTGGTATCTGTTCTGAGATTGCCCTTTGTAACCCTAAACCTGTGTCACCTTGTTCTGCTGACTGGTGGATATAAGAGATGTTCTGAGTTTATTCTTTGAATCCCAATTAAATTCATATATACCTCTAGAAGGTCTACTCTGAGTCATCTCATCTCCTTTTAGGACTATAGAGCCGTAGCTGGTCAGAGTTGTTGGGTAAGCATCCTACAGCTCATTGGATTAAAATTAGACGCTGTTAAAAAACCCATCCAAGTCAACTAAAAGCAGATATGTTTGTCATTTATTTTTTTGCTGCTTGACATTGACATGAAGATTGGCTGCCATGTTTGCCTACCTAAAAATGTTTGCCATCGGTCCTTTGGATGACAGGTTAAACTGATGTCCTGTTTATTTGTTCAGATCCCTGACAATATTCAAATAAAGCAAATAGTTTCTCCTGGTGTTCTGGTCAGCAATTCATTGAATTTTGTATTTACCAATAATAATAATCCTTTTATTTGGTATAGAGCCTTTCACTCCAGGGATGTCATAAAGTGTTTCACAGGATATATTGTAAAGTCCAGTGACTGAATGCTTTCAGTAGGTGAACACAGCAGCCAATTTGCCCACTGCAATATTTCACAAACAGCCGTGAACTGAATGACTAATTTCATTTATAATAATAATCCTTGCATTTGATACAGCGCTAATCACGTCTTCGATTATGATAATAACAGACCTTTGAACTATTAATTTTATCAGATATGAGAATTCAGGGATTTTCAGAGATTATAAAATGATCCCTTCACCACACTGTTGGAGAATATGGATGCATAGTCACCAACAAAATGGTAAGGATTGATGTGGAACCATTGAATGCAATTACATGGCTATTAGAGATTAAGGACTAAGAAATGTATCAGATTCTACAAGAGGTACAAGATATTCACTATATGAAGGGACATATGCCCAAGTTGCGGACAGGGAGGTCGTGACAATGCTTTCACGCGTTACATGTTGAGCTGTGCTGCCCATCAGGAAGCTTGCAGGGAGTTACCGGTAGCTACCATCCACCTAGTGAGGGCTCAAACCTGCGCTTGTTGGATGTCAAACAACCAACTTGTGAAGTAAGCAGGGCTGTCTTGAAGCTGAACTGGCTCCAAGGTGACATGTTTCGTAACAGAATGTAGGAATTAAGTCAGCCCCCTGTGGCAATCTTCGTAGTTCGGTTCCTGAGCCAGGCAGGTCTGCAGTTCTCCAGGGCACTGCTGATGACAGCACAGCCAACCTGGCTCATTTTAGGGACTTGGAAGGGCAGACCAGTCTCTAGGGGCAGTTAATCCTCCCACTCAACTCCTGTTCAAGTGGAAAGCTTTCCCTGTGTTCAAGAGGGAAAGCTTGCCAGACAGTGCTATTAATGGCAAGCTATGCAGTTTTAGCTAGTCAAACTCCAGTAATAATAATAATCCTTGCATTTGATAAAGCGCTTTTCACGTCGGGAGGACGTCCCAAAGCGCTTCACAGAACACACTGTAAAGTGAATTGACTGTATATTTGTGGGCGAACGCGGCAGCCAATTGCGCACAGCAATGTCCCACAAACAGTCGTAGATTGAAAATGACCAATTTATTATTGCTTTTGGTTTTAAAATGATCCCTTCACCACACTGTTGGAGAATATGGATGCATAGTCACCAACAAAATGGTAAGGATTGACGTGGAACCATTGAATGCAATCACATGGCTATTAGAGATTAAGGACTAAGAAATGTATCTAGTACCTAGCATACACTCTGGGCACAATACACACTGACCTCAAACCTTGGCTCTTGCCAACCTGTGCCTAATATTTTCCAGAATTAGGTAAATATGATACGTCCCTTCAGGAAGGGAGTGCACATTCCTTTCCATCAATCTCTCTCTGGGATTTTCATGTGTAGGCGTGATGCATCGGAATCTTAGCTTGGTTTGGATTCTCTTATGCATGTGTCAGACACCCGGCTGACAAAAAACAAAACAAAATATTATACTCACTTCAAACTGTCTGAAAAGACAAAATTGGCACACAATAGAGTGAAGCCACACAGTGAAGCAATGAAGCCAACAGCACAAACTGAAGTCAAATCTCAACACAAAATAGGGCTTGAACCCATGATTTTCTGACCTAGAGTTGGGGTAGAACCAACTGAGTGAAGCAAATAAAGCAGTGATCACCAGATCTCAGTGCGTATAAGATTAATGACCAGAACTCTTTTATAAATAATACTACCTTACCAAGCGCTCCAGGACACTGCCTCATGTCAAGGGCGCTATATAAATGCAAGTTGTTGTTGTACCTTCTCTGATCTGTAGTTAGTTGTGTGTCAGTGCAGAATAGCTGCAGATCAAAATCCTATGTCCTGTAGATCAAAATCACTACTGATTTCTTTTGCAATCCTCACTGACCTTCACTTCTTGGTACTCATCTGAGATCTACTATTCACAAGCAAATGCAGTGCAAATTTGCTTCAATCTGATTTAAAATCTTACCCCATTTTAAAGGAAAAGGAGCACAGACATTTGTTGCCATAGCAATCCAGCCATTAAACCAATAGCGTTAATCAGGGATCTCATAAATCATAAGATCTGCTCTATCTGCTCATGCTAGAAACATAAAATGTGAATAAAATTATCATTTACTTCATAGAATAATGCTCAATTAATTTAGTTCTATATATGCTAATAGTGCTGTAGCAATTTGCTAATGAAGTTTCTATGTACAACACTTATTAAATAATAATAATAACAAACCTTGCATTTGATAAAACGCCATATCACGTCTTCAAGATACCGCAAAGCGCTTCACAGAATATACTGTAAAGTGAATTGACTGTATATTTGTGGGCAAAATGCAGCAGCCAATTGTGCACAGCAATGTTCCACAAACAGTCGTGGATTGAAGTAACTGATTTATTTATTTTTAACGGAATTATTACCTTTGGAAAAGCGATCCGCCAATCAACTAACAACTGGGTTCCTACTTACTGCTGGTAAACAGGCATGTGGAGTAAGGAAACTTGCCTAACATTTTGCCCTACCGGGAATCGAACCCAGGTCTCCCGCTTGCGAGGTGAGTGCTCTAACCACTGACGTACAAGACTCTCCAGTATGGGAATCATCCATGATTGAATAATGCTGAAGACAAAAGAAAAATTAAAACAGAAAGAGAGCAATTTGCAGGTGAAGTATGCCACTACTAAAAAATGTTTAACATTACACAAAGAAATATATAATTTAAAATTATTAAACATGAGGTAGACAGTGTTCTCCATTACAGAATCCCCTTGTACATCCTCTGAACAGTTTTGTCTTCCACAGAATAATCATAGTTTTTCTGCATTCTATCTTATGAGAGTGCAGGTATGGTTTGGGAGTTTGTGAATTGGTGAAGGTACTATTATATTCGTATGCCAAAGTTTCATGATTTTAATTATGTTGGGCGATCGACAAATTGATGTCTGGTTGCTATTTGTTGTGTTAATCAATAATACGTAATAGGTGCACTGTGGGTAGGTTGTTGTCCTGTTGGTAATGAGTAAGGAAGGAAGAAAGGATTTTACATCAAATCTGAGGCGCTTGGAGTGGTAAGGATTTGTGAGCGATTTCTGCAGCTGTTATTTTGAGTGGAAAGTGGAGGAGGAGTTCCAGTTAATCTATGAGATTGAAAGGGAGGAAATCACAGAAATCATAGAAATTTACAGCACAGAGAGGAGTCATTAAGCCACTGAGTTTGCATCAGTTCTCAGAGCAAGCTGTTCAGTCGAAGCTGGATCCTCATACCACTTTAAACTTCTTTACTTCAATGTCTATAATAATCCTTGCATTTGATATAGCGCCTTATCACATCTTTGAGACATCTCAAAGCAGGTCACAGATTATACTGTAAAGTGGATTGACTGTGTATGTTGTGGTTGAAATGTGGAAGCCAATTGCGCACAGCAGTGTCCAACAAACAGTCATGGATTGAGTGACCAAATTATTATTTTTATTTATTTATTTCCCTCTTGAAACTCACAATGGAAATTGTAAATTCTATTTCTTTTTAAATGGTGGTTTTGAAAGTGAATGGAACTAAATCCACTTGTGGTTTATGATAAGAAATCGGACAAGAATAGCTCTTCTGCTATTCTTCCTCATGTTTACTCTTCTCCCTTTTACCATTCCTACTGCTTTGCTGTTTCACCTGCTCATTCCATTGCTGTTGTGTTTTCTCTTTGGTTTGGATGAAGAAGACACTTCAGTCCATTTGATCTCATCCTTATATATTACCCATCCTATGTCTTCCTGCAAACAAATACTCAGAAAGTAAATAAATACTTCCTGGTNAAAAAAACAGAAGTTGCTGGGAACACTCAGGAGGAAGGCAGCATCTACGGAGAAAGGAAAGTGAGTCAACGTTTCTTGTCCACGACCCTTCGTCAGAACATCATGGATATTATTAAACCTGCATCCCTTTCTACTGTCTTGGTTCATTTGAAAAAAAATTGTTTTTACTTTTTCAACCCACTTCAAAATTGTATACACCTCAATAAGATGAGCCTGCTCTTTTGAAGGCTGGAAAAAATGCGACCAAATAAAAGGTAAAATAAATACAAATAATGGCAGTGACAATTGAAGGAAAAGCTACATGACAAGATCATAGTTTTGGATGAAGAAGACCCTTTTGGCACATTTGATCTCATCCTTCCTGCTATTGCCCTATTGCAACATTAATCAGTTTCTTAAACAAGTTGGGTCCTGGCCTCAACCTCCCTTCCTAATAACCCCATTCCAGTTGTGTATTATGTTCTGTATAAATAGATACTTCATTTTGCCTATGCTGAAATTGCCCTTTGCAAACCCAAATCTGTGCCTTCTTGCTCTGCTTCCTTAGTGAACCTGAAATTAAACAGAAAACAAACAAAATGAAAATAGTCTAAATATAGCCATATGTTTAAGAATTTTTAAATTAAAGTCAGATTAGGAACAACTAAAATTTAAAGAAGGGTGAAAAGATGTCACTTTGATAAGAAATGAATTAAGAAATATGAAAACAATACTTAGGCAATATTGAACAGCTGAGTATTGATGAAAATATCTATAAGAAAGTGCAGACAAATATGATTATTTCAGTTTAAAATGTAATGTACATTTATTACAAATACCAATTCATACCCCCATCAAAATCCTGTCCTGATCCCAAGATAAAATCTAATTATTTTTGCCTGGTACATAATACGAGTTTGCATTATGATCCTCAATTACACCCCTAAAACAATGTGGTAATGCTTGTTTCCCTTTCTACCTTTCTATTTCCTCCCTTTCTCTCCTGAAGGTGCTGTTGCTGACTCAGGTATTATATACCATCAGTTATTTCACCCATGTGCACATTCTTCATAGGTGACAGCATTGTTGAAAAATTGCTCAAAAAGGAAAATCACAATGTGTAATTGGTACAAGCACTGGAAAAAGCACATCAGGTGTACAACGTTTCTCATACACATATCCCCATGTACATCACTCGTACCCATAAGACCTCTATTGTAAGGTGATTTTCATGACAGATCTGAGGTCTTGCGAGTCTATGTAACATACCTGGGGGTTTCTTGCTCAGGCACTTTTATGTCTGAGTTGATACTTGAACCTATTTATTAAGTAGTTTCCCTATTTGAATACATTTTAACCTCAGTGAGGGTTACAAGTTGATGCAATTGTAAAACATTAAACTAATATCTCATCTGCCTGTTCAGGTGGATATAAAAGATCCAACAGCACGATTTGAAAAGAGAAGTGAGTTTTTCCTGGTCCAGAATTCCCAAAATAAAATTGGTCATTCACTTCATGGCTGTTTGTGGGACATTGTCTACTGTATTTACCTACAAATGCAAAATCACTGCACTTAAAGTAAACTTTGAGACATTTTGGTTGACGTGATAGGGTGCCAGATCAAATACAAGTATTATTATTATTTCTTATTATTATTTATAATGATGTTTTCCTCTCCTCACATACACACACTACCATGTAGGAGTGTTGAGGTCAATTGCAACATCCCTACCATGACCAAAGATTATAGGTGCTCACATATCACTCTATTTGACATTTTATTCCACAAACATTGCGATGAATATTTTGCACTTCTACCTTAGCAAGTTATTGTTCTTCCAAAGGTAAAATACAAAATATTCAATAAAATGTTTGTGGAACAAAATATATCAAATACAGTAATATGTGAGGTCCTATGGTCTTTGAGATATCAATAATGGTCCGAGGCGTATATGAGATATCAATAGTGATAAGCATATTTTCCCAGAGTTGAGGTAACAATTTGGCTGTGCAGATCACTTTGGAAGGTAAGCTTTTCATCTCCATTGAATATTGTGAATCATCAGTTAATGCGACCTCTGACTGCCACCCAGGTTTCAATCAGCTTCAAAACTAATACCTTTGTGTGTGTATTGTTCTATTCCACATCAAGTAGTGCATCTTAACAAGCTATTGGACACCCTTTCCCATCTCTTGAAATGAATGCCTAAAATAATTCTGCATTTGTAGCACAGTAAGAGTGTGATGGAAATCAGTTAACCAGGTTTGGGGAGGTCTCCATAATGGGGAAATTTCATTACATTTCATAAGAGATTTAATTATATTGAATCTGGTATAAAATGATACAAATGTAATATATTTCATTCAATATTACTTCCTCTCACATCACAGTAGGCATGAACCAGTTAAGTAATTAAGTAATTGAGTCATGGCATCACACTTCCGATTCATTTTGAGAGTTGGAATCCAGCAGAGTGAAAACAGCAGGGGCATCAGACAGATGACAGTGTTGATTTTTTACGAGACCAAGTGTTTGCGGAGAGGGAGTTTAGGATGTTCTGTCTTCTGAAGATGAAATGTCTTGGAACACAGGAAGATGGCAGAAAAATGGAATTAAACAATCTGCCATAAATAACAAAACTGACAGAACAGGGGCTGAATGGCCTCCTCCTGTTCTTGGGTTCCAACAAGGGAAAATGTTTGGAAGTGTGTTTGAGAGAGCGTTTTTTCATAGTTCCATTGTGTGTCAGTCAAACCAGGAGAGGCAAGGCAGGGAATGCAAGTCGAGAGAGAGTGTATACTGGACAAGCCTGACAGATAAATCTCATATTTGGGATACAAGAGGGATTTTGAAGTTTCCAAATGAAAAGACCATTCAACACTTTGAGAGATGGATAAGTAAAACTGGACAGATCTGGATTAGGGAACATAAAAAGGCTTATTTTTTGCTGAAAGCTAAGTGCACTTGTTTGGCACTTTTAGTGATAAATGTCATATTGTAAAGCCAAGGTCAGTAAGTTTACAGGGAAAAGTGGAATAATCATCTCTAAAGCTGAAATATACCTGGGATTGGAAGAAAGAGCTGGAAAACAAATCAGTGTTCAACTGAAGAATAAGGAAAGACCAAGAAAAGAGATGGAATGGGAATAAAAAACATAAAACAAGGAGAAATATGTGGCCCATGAATTGTGAAGCATCACCAATCACAGCAGTCATCTTCCAATTTGCTACCCAAGCTCACTGGAAATTGAGGTGTGATTATGGCAAACAGCTTTCCATCTATAGGATACTGAATACGACTTTACAAAGCAAATAATAATAATAATAATCCTTGCATTTGATATAGCGCTTTTCATGTTAGGAGGACATCCCAAAGCGCTTCACAGAACACACTGTAAAGTGAATTGACTGTATATTTGTGGGCGAACGCGGCAGCCAATTGCGCACAGCAATGTCCCACAAACAGTCGTAGATTGAAAATGACCAATTTATTATTGTTTTTGGTTTTGGAGGGATTATTATTAGGGCTGTGTGTGGAGTAAGGAAACTTGCCCAAGGTTTCGCCCTGCCTGGAATTGAACTCAGGTCTCTCACTTGCAAAGCGAGTGCTCTAACTACTGAGCTACAGGACTCCACAAATATTACCACTAAAGGAGAGTTGCAGACAAAAGTGAGACCTTTTTGGAAATAGTCCCAAAGGAGGACTGTTGTAGTTGGAGCTGAAACTGGTTAACACATGCCTGAGAGAGATTGGAATTTATATTGAATTCTTCCAGGCACCTCCAGTTGAGTACTAATGAAGGCAAGACAAATACATCTTGCCCGAGGCTTGGTGACATTCACATATGTAGATGCACACCCATTGTTTAAAAAAAATCAAATACTTAGAATACCAAATCCCCTAACAAATTGCATTCCCAATAGAAACATTACAAAATAAAATTAACTGAATCTAAATATAACAATAGTGTACAATATGCAACAAAATTCTTCCTTGTCAGATGGATTTTATAAGTTCGGGTAAATGGAAGAAGACCAAAATTGCATTTTACTTTATGCCTGTGATCCTTTACAAGACAATATTATATCTGATGAAATAACATTTAGTTTTCTTATTAGTTATGCGCAGAATAGTCAACTCAGAATACATTTTTTTTTGTTTTTTGGCTGATATGTATCTGCTGTAGGTTTAAGTGGAACTATGTCTTAGATGTGCTTAGTGGTGCATTGTTTATATTTTACTGCAGTCAATGCACATAAATGTGGTGACTGCCAATGACATGTGAGTTTTAAATAGAATGTAAATATCATTGTAGTATATGCTAATGAAATGGTGCAGTAAAGGTGTGGAAATCATCTCTCGGGTCCTCTAAATCTGGAGTTTTGCCAAATGTCCAATTCAACCAGTATTAGGAGTCATTTATTGAGGAGAGTCACAGCATACTTCAATAATTCTTAATTGGATTGCGTCATTGGTGAAGTTTTTAAAGGGAAACTATCTAGCACAACTGTTAAAAGAGCCCTGAGCTAGTGTCTCCTCCAACATGTGTGATGATATGACTGACAAAAATAAATGTAGACTTGTATACACTGAAGCTGGAGAACTGGAGACAGTTATTTAAAAAAGATGAAAGTAACAAGCAGAAGGGCTAAGGGAAGTTGACATCCAAGGAAATTTTGGTTATAAGATATCCAACGAACCCGAAGAAGATTCCCTTCAGATCCACTTCACTTTGGCAGTTCCACATATACTCCTCTTCTAATGCTGCGAACCATGTTACTGGTCAGCTTTGTGTCCCTCCCTATCCTCCACACCATCAGTAGGCATATCTTCAGCCATTGTGCTCCCGCTCTCAGGAACTCTATCCTGGACTCCCTGCCCTCCCCCTCCTCATTCAAGCCACGTCTTAAAACATATCACTTTGACCACACCTCCGGTCATCTTTCCACTTCTGCTCGACTCTGATTCCAGATCAGGTGCCCGACCAGCATTAAGTACTTTGTAAATTGTATTGTATCAACAACAGCACAATGTAAATCTAAATCGACAATGCAACAATGAACATAACAATTATGTAAAATGTAGCCCTCTTTCCTTTGGCAAAGCACAACAGTTTATCTTTAAAATAATGCTACAAGCAAACTTGCAATACCTTCTTATTCAGAAGTACATGCATTATGAGAAGAACTACTTTGACAATTTTTTCTTCTCTTCTCTTGAAGGCATAGACTCTTGCTGGACTACATTTCAATGGTTACCAAAGCCCTCCGGAACTTTGTTTAAGTGCCATTCTTCAGGTGAAAGCTGAGAAAATCAGCGTTGACAGGTTATTTAACCAAGAGAGCATTACTTTTGAACATGTACCTGTCATCAACTAACATGTGCACTTTCCAACAGTGTGAAGCAATAAAGAGGAGAAACTCTGGCTAATTTTTCTCATCATTTGCCATGAGTACTGAGGCATAATTTAGTGCTCTGGTGGAGATCTGTTAGCTCAGCACAGACTAGGATTCAAAGCTGCAATCTTTCAGTCCGTATTGTTTACTGATATACTGGGCAGGTACCGTTACTCAGTGGACTATTGTCAGGTTAAATAATGAGAAGATTTATTATGCTAAATGAATACTAAGTGAGAAAACATAAAACCAGCAGTTCAAATGGTAGATGATAACAATGGAAAATTAATTTGTTGGGCCATCAACATTCAGCGTAAAAAAAATTGCAAGTGTGATTCCTATTTAACGTACTATCTTTTGAACAGCAAATATTCTATCTCATACCAAAAATTCTAATACCAATGACTTTATGTTTTGTTTTGGTTGGTTGTTTCTCTTAGATTAGATTATTTGGCAACAGAATGGAGAGAGCTGGGGATAACTATAAAATGACAGAATAAGGATTACTTGCGAGACAACAAACCATGGCCGTAATGGTTTCAATCAAATTAGTTATTTATTGAATAAATATAATCAAACGTACATAACAAAGTCTCATTCAAAGCAAGTCAAGTATAATACAATCTGTTTCTCAGAGTTTCAGTCTACTCCAACACACTCCCATATTTGAATGCCTAAGTCCCTTTTTTCGCACTTCTCTTTTCTACATAACTACACCAAGACATTAAATAAAGGAAAACCAAACATTATTCATTTCTATTAATGTTACCAAGGTTCTCAATAGAATTTCATTTAAAAAAGTTCAGCAGTACAAATGGTAAATAATTTCCATTATAAGCAAAATACATAATTAAAACAGCATAATAAACAATATAAGAGAATCAAATGGTTTAAAATATTAAAATGATTACAAATATATGTTTCGTACCTGCAAAACATAGCAATAATAATATATATATTCCCACGATGCATCATTCTTATGGAAACATAGGAACAGGAGTAGGCATTCAGCCCCTCGAGCCTGTTCTGCCATTCTAGATCATGGCTGATCTAGTCATTCTTATGCCAAGAAAACCTACCCAAGGTGCCTCAAAAGGCAAGTCACACATTTGCCATATTTGCATGCTTTGTGAACTCTGCTTTGTGAACAAGTCATCATTAAGACAGAGTCAAGCTGTGCTTTCTCACTTAGCCCCCATGTGTGGATTGAATGATGCTGTATTTATATTACATAATTCATCAATTTAAGGTAGAACTAGGGCTGAGTTGATAATATACGCCATCTGCCTTGAAGTGATGGCTTTGCCAGGAAATTGATACACACTGTAACTTGAATCCAAATGGATTAATTTGTTTCATATTCAGAAATGGCTCTTTAAAAGTTTGTAAGCAATCCATTTGCCCATGTGAGAACTTTGAAGGAATCATTTATAGTGTCTTTAAGTATCTACTCTCATGGCTCCCAAGGAACAATATTTGTAACTCAGAGTGGTTATTAAGGTAACATTATCACCTCTGCATCAGAAGGTGGTGGGTTCAAGCCTCATGTTGGGACTATAAACTCAAGGTCGAGGCTGACACAACAAAACACTGTTGGAATGTGCTACATTTTCAGAAATGAGATGTTAAACTGAGGTCTTGTCTGTCTGTTTAGGTGAACATTAAAGATAATATGGCACGTTTTGAAAAGAGAAGGAAGTTTGTTCCTGACTGACATTCCCCCAGATGAAAGTTGGTCTTTCGTTTCATGGCTCTTTGTGGGATATTGCAGTGCATAAATGCCATGTTTGTCTACAAATATACATTCATTACGCTTTATAATAAAACCTATGAAGCTTTCTGAGACATTTTGATTGATAATATAAGGTGCTATATCAAATGCAATGATTATTAGAATCAGTCTTCAATGTTTACTCTCAGCCTGACATGGTAGGCAACATTCTTGCTTCTAAATTGGAAGCTGTGGGTTCAAGCATCATGTCATGACTTTGGGCTCATAGTTTAGCCTGACACTAATGCTTTGAAACATTTTGCAACTTGATAAAGCACTATTTCAAATGTAAGGATTATTATTATTAATGTTATTTGTCTAGGACTATATGATGGCACAGACTAAAACTATATTTTCTTTGGTTAGCCGGGAATCTGGCACATAGAACAATAGAAATTTACTGCATAGAAAAGGCCATTCGTCCCACATGTAGATACCGATCACCAAGATTAAGTCTATCCAAACAAGACTGAGAGTTCTACAAATATATGCCACCTACAAACACGAATATTTCCATATCTCGAATGAAATGTGTACTTTCTCCACTAAGAGATACACTGTTCACTTAATTCTGAAATCTATCAGTCGCCAAGTCTTGGTGACTCCAGGTTGTGTGCTGTGGTACTGCTAGAGTTTAACTAACTAAAATCATAGTTTGCCATTGAGGGGACTATCTGGTAAGTTTCCCACAATTTGTCCAGTTAAAAAATACCCTACGCACTAGCGCTTTAGCTTGTGGGTTTATTAGGAACTGAATGAGAAGATTCCTTGTTCCCAATGTCCAGCCCTACCACTGAGCCAGGCTGGCTGGATGTCATCAGCGGTGCACTAGAGTATAGATCCCTCTGTGCACATGTGTTTGAACGTAGATAACCCAACCTGTAAATGGAGCACATAAGTTATTACCCCAACCATGACTGGACTTCACTGAAACAATAATAAAATACATTTTCCAGATACAATTCATACTTAAATGATCACGTCAGGATAAACACTATAACAAATATATCTTCTATGTCAAGAACAGGCAACCAATCATTGCTTATTGATATTGTAGGATTTGACAGTCCTTGGGAACTCTGTGTCTTGCCTTTTGATATGCAGAACAAGATTTTCACAACTTTCAGAAGATATTTGCGTGAAGGTAATCGCATCAGTGTGTGGTAGGAGAATTTAAATGTGATAATGGTTAGAAACAAATTGTCAAGGAAGCTTGTTGGAGGATAGGATGTCTGTTACTGCATTGCTGGTGTCAGCTTTGCTCATTTGATGTCACTCTCATTTCTGAGTCAGAAGGTTGTGGGTTTAAGCCAAGGGTAACTTGGTAGCATTTGTAGATGATACATTAAACTCCTGATAACTCAATCCTGGCTTACTAAACACTACCACTTAAGTCATCATGATTTTGCCATAAATTCAGAAGATAATTTTTGAGCACTGCCTCACAAAAATATGGATTGAGTTGTGTCAGCATCTTATTTTTAGTTGCAAGAAAACATGACCATGATTGCAAATTGAGCACGGAAATCTTTGAATCATTCCAATGTGCCAAAAACTGATTGAAACTAAGAATCAACACACTATGCAAAATGCAGTAACTGCAGAAAATTTCTTGCAGGCCCGAAAAGGCACATTACTAACAAGGTGAATACGAGAATGGTGTCTCCTTACACCATTTCTGCATGTACATAAATTAATTCTCATATAAAAATCCAAATCCATTGTAAGGGCTTAAAACATTAAAATGTCAGAGGGATATGTATTCTGACTGCTACTTCTTAGTATTTTTGCACGTACTGCACTGACAGTGGAGAATATACAAATGGAATC
Source organism: Callorhinchus milii (assembly GCF_018977255.1). Classification (NCBI taxonomy): domain Eukaryota; kingdom Metazoa; phylum Chordata; class Chondrichthyes; order Chimaeriformes; family Callorhinchidae; genus Callorhinchus; species Callorhinchus milii. The sequence continues at coordinate 36,549,516 of NW_024704745.1, read as the reverse complement.
CTGAATGCTGTGATAGTTTAAGAAATGGGATTTAAAAAGTGTCAGTGCCTGGGCATGTCTCAGGGGGTCAGAACTGCTTCATTGATCAGCAGCAGTCTGAGCAATGCAGAAGGGACTCGAGGCTCTGGCTCAATGGTGAAATATTGCTCATTCACATCAATGCAACTAGGGAACGAAAGGAAAATTAATGGAAAGTGGAGGTTAGCCACAGCTGAGTGATTTTTAAAGAAAGAAAATCTATTTTTCACCAGAAAATAATGGTTAAAAGGGACAATTCCGTCCTTCAGATGTGACGTAAAACGGAGGTTCCATCTGCCTGGTCATAAAAGATCCCCTGGCACTATTCAAAAAGAGAAGGGAGTTTTCCCCGTATCCTGGCAACAATACCCCAAAACAAAATTGGTCACTCACTCTATGGCTGTTTCTGAGACATGGCGGTGTGCAATTGGTTGTCGTGTTTTGCTCACAAAATATGCAGTCAATCCACTTTACCATTAAGTATTTTGAGACATCTCAACAATGTGATAAGGTATTATATCAATTGCAAGAATTACTATTAATGCTTGTGGCCACTGGACAAAAATGCCATATAGCAATTGGAGGGTTTTATCCTTAAATATTTCTTTAACTACTAACATTGTTATCTATACATATATCTTGGAATCACAGTGTGTTGTGTAAATATTAATTTAGTTCAATTTGGAAGTTTACTACTCCTTGTTCTGCTGGAGGAGAACCCACACTTCCTCAGCATGTGTTATAATTAAAGATGGCAGATGTGGCCATGTAAACAGAAGAGCTTTAATTTCAATGATGCTGCAAATGTAGCATCTGCCCCATTGAGAGTGATATTATCCAATATTGCTTTAAATGGCTTTCAAACTGCTCAAATAGTGATTTTAGTATCTTGGAGTTCATTTATATAGGAATGCTCCTTCAATTTTCAATACGAAGAATTTACCCTTCATTAATTATGGAATGGGCAGGGTGAGCAAAATATCCACCAATGTGTCCTCAAGCCTATTGATATTTGTGTCAAATTAATGGGACAATGTGCAAAAATAAATCTATAAAGTGTTATAACTCTTTGACAGCACCAAATGGACGCTATAATGTGGCAGCTGTTAATTGTTATTATTCCTAGTAGAAGCCTTTCTCATTATTATGTAGTTATACCATTATATATATGGAAGCTACAATTTAATTCACATTAACAGATAACAAATCAGGTAAAGCTATAAATATTTTTTATTTTAAATAGTAATAATCATTGTGGTGTTATGTAGCTTAGTGGTTAGTGCCCTCACCTCACAAGACAGAGGATCTGGATTCGATTCCAGGCAGGGCAATGCATTAGGCAAGTTTCCGTACTCCACACGCCTCTGTTTACCTAGCAATAAATAGGAACCCAGTTGTTAGTCAATTGGCAGATTGCTTTTCCGGGGGTAATAATCACTTAAAAAAAATAATAATAAAATAATTAGGAATCAATCCATGACTATTTGTGGGACAATTTGTGGGCAGCAATTGGCTACCACATTTTGCCAACAAAATATGCAGTCAATTCACTTTACAGTATATTCTGTAAAGCGCTTTGAGATGTCTCGATAAGATGATAAGGTGCAATATCAAACTCAAGGATTATTATTATTATTATAGCATTTGGTATAGGGCCTTTCACATCAGAAGAATGTCCCAAACTACTTCACAGAATATAAAGTGTAGTGACTGTGTATTTCTACGTGAATGCAGTGCCCAATTGCGTACAGCAATGTCCCACAAACACCCATGAATTGACAACCGATTTTATTTGGGGAATTGTTAGCCAGGACATAGGGAAAATCTGTTCTCTTTTTGAGTAGTGCTATGGGATCTTTAAAGTCCACCTGAACAGGCAGACGTTGCACGTCAGTTTGATGTTGCACCCAAAGGATAGCACCTCCGACAATGCAACACAGTCAAGCAATGTATTGGAGTGTCAGTTTAGATTTTATGAGTTCAAATTCCAGACCCACAATCTTTTGATGCAAAGACAAGAGCGTTACCCACTAAGCCAAGCTGAAACACTAATTCAAATTCAAGGATTCTTATTATTATTATAGTACAATAAAACACAGTACATAATTACATTTGTATAGCGCCTTTCATGTCAGGAGGATGTCCCAAGGGGCTTGACAGAGAGGGATTTGGAGCCGAGCTGGGGATTGAGAGGGTGGAGGACAGGAATCGTAGGAGGGTGGCCGAAGGCGTGATCGAAGAGGAGGGTTTTGAGGCATGCCTTGAAGGAGGCAAGGGGGGAGTGAGGCGAAGGGACTGTGGGATGGAGTTCCAAAGAGTGGGGGCAGAGAAGGTGAAGACCCGAGTTCTGGATGATTATTCAGACATTCATCACATCTCGGCTCGACTATGCCAACTCCCTGCTTGTCGGCCTTATCACTCCCACCCTCGCCCAGCTCCACTGGCACCCCGTCCCACAGAGGATAGATTTCAAAATTCCCCAACTCCTCCTTCCATAGGTTGCAGATCAACCAGAACTCTGCAGCCCATGTCCTCTCCTGCAACATTCTCCGCAACCCTATTACCCCCACCCACACCTGACTCCACAGACCTCCATCACAAAGAGGATACAGTTTAAGATCCTGGTCCTCACTTTCAAAGCCGTCCATGGTCTTGCTCCCCCCTACCTCTGCGACCTCCTAACCCCCTAACAACCTGCCTGCTCCCTCCACTCAGCGGGCTCCGGCCTGCTTCTCGTCGCCCACCTCACTCGCCCCACCATTGGCGGGCGAGCATTCAGTCACTCTGGAACTCCATCCCACAGACCCTCCAGCTCATCTCCTCCCTTGCCTCCTTCACGGCATGCCTCAAGACCTTCTTTTTCAACCGTGCCTTCGGCCACCATACATCCCCCCTGCCCTCCACCACCCCCAATCCCGACCCCCAGCTCAAGTCCGAAACACTGATTGTCCAGCACCTTGGGACATCCTTCTGATGTGAAACACGCTATGCAAATGTAATTGTGTTGTTGTTGATGTTGTCCTCTTCTTCAAGATCCTCCATGGCCTTGCCCCCTCCTACCTCTCCGAACTGCCAACCCTTATCAACTTGTCAGCTGCCTAGCAGACTCCGGCCTGCTCCATGTCCTACCCCCGGCCCACCACACCATTAGCAACCGGGCCTTTAGCCTCTCCACCCCCACCCATTGGAACTCCATCCCACATTAATTTTGCCTCGCTCCCTCCCTTGCCTCCTTCAAGACATGTCTCAAGGCCCTCCTCTTCGACCCACCCTCCTACCCTCCCTACCCTCCAACCTCCCTTACCCCAAACCCCACTGACCCACAGCTTGGGTCCGAAACACTGAGTGTCCAGCGCCTTGAGACGTCGACCCAACGTGAAAGCCGCTATACAAATGTAATTTTGTTGTTGTTGTTGTTGTTGTTGCAGGTACATTGGATTGATACCAGGACAAATTCCCTTCTCTTTACATATAATGCATGAGATTTTTAATGTTCACCTGTAAAGGCAAGCAAGAACTTGGTTTATTATCTCATCCAAAGGTTAGCACTTCTGATAATGCAGCACTTCTCCAGGACTACATTAGAATGTCAGCCTAAGCTATGAGCTCAAAGTCGCAACATGGGGCTTGAACTCGTAGCTTTCTGACTCAGAGGCAAGAGTGCTACCAACTGTGCCAGGCTGACATGCTGTCCTGTTTTGGTTGATTGGGAAATGATTTGTTTGCCTCTTAACACTAGGCTTCCTCTAATACAAATAAACAAAACACAACAGAATACCTCACAGATTACTTATCACAGCTCCCGAAGGAGTTCTTTAAACAACAAACGTAGTACAGTACTAATGTCTCCAGTTGCTAATGTAATCCTTCCTGGCTAGGTGTCTGCTGCTAGTGCCCAAGGAGATATTACGCAACCAAATTCTGATAACTCTCATATGTGAAAGGATACCTCAGGCAATTTTTTCCCCATTACCTCTATTTAATAAAGTCATTTCTTCACAACATGATTTTATCAAGTGTCATTTCAGCTCATTTGCAACTCTCACCCGCCTCTTAGTCAGAAGCCTCAAGTCCCATATCAGGACTTGAGCTCACGGTTAGGGTGACCATCCAGTGCAGTTTTACACAGAGCTACATAGAATTTACAACATCGAGATAAGCCATTTGGCACAATTAGTCTGTCTGCCTGTCTGCCTAGAATCTACCCCTTTTTCTCCTTTGCCTTCCCTGCCCTGCCTCTCCCTCTCTTAATCCCTAAAAGCTTCTCCCTCCTAACGTGCCCCAGTTCTGACGAAGGGTCAGAACCAAAATGTTGACTCCAAATATTCATTTCTCCATAGATGCTGCCTGACCTGCTGTGTGTTCCCAGTGACTTATGTTTTTGTAGCAGTTTATTATAATTGGTTAACACTGAGAAGAGGAGTAGACACACTTTGAAAGAATAATGTATTTGTTATTTTGCAATTTGTAGTAGAAATATGGTAAGTAAGCTACTTTTTCATTTTAAAATATACATGTAATAATCTGTACATCCTGACACCTTTCATGTCAGGAGAACATCTTAAAGTGTTTCATAGGATATAATGTAAAGTGGAGTGACTGTATTTTGTGGGCAAACAAAAATACAATAGCAAGAACCACAACAACAGCTTGCATTTATATAGCGGTATATTATGGGCAAAATGTGACAGCCAATTACGCATAGCAATGTATCACAAACAGCCATGGATTGAATGACCAAATTATTATTATTTTTGTTTTGAAGGGATTATTAACCCCAGAAAAGCGATGTCCCAGAGACCTTGTTTGATTACTCACAAATTTGCTGAATATGACATTTGCATTCTATATGAGGATGTCAGAGCAACTGTCTCGATGTCACAGTGTGTCATTTTCATACCGCAAGGTGCTATCAGCAGAACTAAATCTAGAAATGTTAAATGATAATGAGATGAAGATGTTTAATTTATTGGCGATTTAGTGCACTGAACTAAAACTCCTCTTTCTAAGGGGTTTGAATGTTATTCTCCTGTCCCATTAATATTGTTATAACATAGCCATGCTTATTTAATAATATTATGACACTTTTTGAGCACGTCAAGGCATAACTTAAATGCAGCATTATTCTCACTTATTCTCAATAAATAACTGGCATTATTGAAGAATAAAGTTTATTCAGTATGTGAAAAGAATGTATGTACTTCAACATAAAAGACAACTGAATCTTCAAAACCTACACATATTACAGCATGATGAAGATTCAACCTAGTATAGCTGTGTCGTTGCCCTAAGCTAATTTGAATGTGAACCATATTTCAATGTTTAGCTCTTAAATTAAAATTTTCATATGCTTGAATCTCATCACTGCCTAAAATGTTATTACATTTTATGAACTAGAAATAGGGGTCATTCATCAACCCTGCATATAAATGTTTGTTAACGTGCGCAAAAAGCCTTTATAGAATTCACATTGCATTGTTCAGATACACATAAAAAATCAGAAACAAACATGGCAAGTCATATCTGCTGGAAAGTAATATTTTATGCAGCAATTGACAGTTAATAAAGTAAAAGAGCACAGTGAGTTGTTTGCTTTCTATATTAAACTCCGGGAGTAGATTTACGTGGTTCAATAACAAATATCATTGGTGTGATACAATTGACAAGTAACAATGTTGTGATCTACAATTATTTGATTTGTAAGTGTGTGTACAGAAATATTGCCATATGCCACCTGTGTGGGAGTTCCTTGCCTGACATGAAAAGAAACGATTCACTTACAAAACAAAACAAAATCTTGAATTGCATTGCTATCTGAATTTTGTTTGTGACTTTAAAATTCAGGAGTCATGCCAGCCAGTACAAGTGGGAAAATTTCCACCTAGCTTTAAATGTAATTCTGTTTGTATAGTATTTTGGAGCATGTAGGATTTGGCTATTTCCAACCTTAACTTTGAAGCTGTTTTTCAGTAGATTCTTTGAAGAGCTATAGAAAACCAACTTCAAAGTTAATACTGAATTCAATAATATTCCAAATTGTGAATGCTCCAAAATATTTGCTAAATTCTGGATACTGCATAAATAAAGTAAATGTCAACCCAGGTACAATTTCTCCTCCAAGGACTGGTGACTGCACCAATTTCTTACCATAAATTACAAAGCAAATGTAACATTTTCAGGAAAATTTCCAATGGACTAGGGTGTCTGATTGGCAGTATTAATACCCACTGTGCCATTGGGAGCTTGTAACCAGAATAGTTCACATTTTAAGATCAGATTAAAAAGGTTTGTCAATAATAATCATAATAATTCTTGCATTTGATATAGTGCTTTTCACGTCTTCTAAACGTCTCAAAGCGCTTCACAGAATAGACTGTAAAGTGAATTGACTGTATATTTGTGGGCGAAATCCGGCAGCCAATTGTGCACAGCACTGTCCCACGAACACTGGGATTAAAGTTCTCAATCAACAGAGAATGGTATATTTAATGTCCAGACATGAGTATTAATGATCTTAATCTTGAAGTATTTAATTAAGAAATCAGGAAAATGTATCTTTTTGAAGACAAGAGGCAATGTGTAAAAATCTATTTTAATTTCTTAATTTGCTAAGTAATTTGTCCATTCCATACAGTGTGGAATGGCTAGCATCAGTGTAGTTACATTACAACCACTGGAAACATATTTAGCGTGTGATATCAAGATTATTTTTTAAACATCTGCAAAAACAGTAAGAAAGCAAAGGTAAAATGTTGCAAGCAGGCACTGCTTTCTAGAACTACAACAACAACAACAACAAAAACAGCAACAAGATTCCATTTATAGAGCGCCTTTCACGTCGGGAGGATATACCAAAGCGCTGGACAGTTGGGTCAGGACCCAAGCAGGGGGGAAATGGTCAGGGTGAGGGAAGGAAAGGGAGGGAGCGAGGATGGGGGAAATGGTCAGGGTGAGGGGAGGGAAGGGAGGGGAGGGGGCGAGGAGGAGGTAGAGAGTCGAGAGGGGAGCTGAAGGCTCAGTCAAAGAGAAAGGTCTTGAGACCGGCCTTGAAGGAGGAAAGGGAGGAGGCAAGGCGAAGGCACTGGGGGATAGAGTTCCAGAGCCTGGGGGCTGAGAGGCTGAAGGCCCGACCACCGATGGTAGGGCGGTTTGGGTGGGGGATGTGGAGCAGACCGGAGCCAGAGGAACGGAGGGTACGGGCAGGTAAGTAGGGGGATAGTAGGTCGGAGAGGTAGGAGGGTGCAAGGCCGTGAATGGCCTTGTAGGTGAGGATGAGGATCTTGAATGCGATCCTCTGGGGGATGGGGAGCCAGTGGAGGCGAGCGAGGGTGGGAGTGATGTGGTCCCGAAGCCTGGTGCAGGACAGTACACGAGCTGCAGAGTTCTGAATGACCTGCAGCTTGTGGAGGGAGGTGCCGGGAAGACCGGTGAGGAGAGAATTCCCATAGTCCAGCCTTGAGGTGATAAAGGCGTGGACCAGAGTTTCAACGGCGTGAGGGCTGAGGTCGTGCTGTAGTCTGGCGATATTCCGGAGGTGATGGAAGGCGGTGCCAGTTGTGGCGCGGATATGAGGAAGAAAGGACAGCTCAGGGTCGAACAGAACACCGAGGTTCCTGACGGCTTTGAGAGGTGGAGGGTGCAGCCTTGGATGCTGATGCTGTCAGCGCCTGAGGTGCGGAGGCTAAGTACTAGAATGGTGGCTATGGTGCAGCAACATATTGCAGTGCATTCACCCTTTGAATGAAGCATCAGTTGGTTATATCAAATACGCAATTCAGAAAAATTGTGGTGGTTAAGAGATTTTACAATAGTTAGTTTAAACCTGATTTTGTGTTTAAATAACTCCCTTATTCTCTATATCACTTCACTGAAACTTTGAGTTGTTACTGACTGTTATACACCACCAAATTTAAATAGTATCCGATCAATTTGAGTGAAATTATTCAAAGCCTTTTAACTCCTTATGTGAATATTAGCCAAGTAATGGAGCAATATTTGACTCAATAATAATGTTATAACTAGCTTCCTGTAATGAGACTATTGAGTTGGTGTGTTAATGAGCTACATATTCCACCTCATTAAAATGTGTTTCTTGTTGAATAACACATTGTTGGCACATGATTAGAAAAGGACACAGACACAATTAGAGTTTGAACAATGCTAAAGACTATCCGGTACAGACAGTAATCATGCCAAGAAAATAGAAACCTGAATTGTACCAAAGGAAATGTTAAATGCAGTTCAGAAAAAATATTATTGACCTATTGTCTTCTGACTCAATACTTCAAAAAAATATTTTTCTTAATATTTCTTAATATGAAAGAACATTTTAACAAGAGAGTTCAAAATGAATCAATAATAAAAAATAAAAAAAATTCCTTGCCTTTGATATAGCATCTATAATGCCAAAATATCTCAAGTTGTTTCATGGAAATTGTTAACAAGCAAAGTAACTATATATTTATAGACAAATGTGTCAGCCATTATGCTCACAGAAAGATCGCACAAACTGCTATGAAGTAACTGATCAATTAATATGGAGGAGTGTTGGCTCAGGAGAAACACTCCTCTCTTTTCAAATGTTTGATGAAATCCCTGAACTCCAATCTCAGTTTAACATCTCATTCAAATTACGACTCACTGAATAATGAAAATACTTTTGTCCAATTGATTCTATTAAAACAGTACATTATTTGAAAGACCTCTATCAGGTTTCTATTCAATCTTTTTTAGTCCAGTGAAAATAAGCTCTGTTCCTCTAATCTCTGCTCATAGTCAAACCACTCATCCCTAGTATCATCTTAACAACTCTCCTCTGAACCTTCTCTGTGGCTCTGACATATTTTACTAAAGTAGGGTGACCAAAACTGGACATAAAGGCAAAGAGAAACCTTGCATTTGATACAGAGCCTATCATGTCAAGAGAATGTCGCAAAATGCTTCACAAGATTTGTAGGTGAACAGAGCAACACATTTACACTAAGCAATGTCCAAAAATAGGCATGAAGTATTATTGTTTATGCCTATTTATGGATATTGCTTAGTGTAAATTAAATTGGTATTATTAAAAGCATTGACTTTTGGAGAAACTACTCTTTTCAAATATCATCATAGGATCTTGATGTCCATCTAAACAGGCAACAGGACCTAGATGTAACATCTCATCTAAAGGACAGCACCTTTAACAATGCAGCCAACTGCCAGCAATGAATTGGAGTGTCAATCTAAACTGTGTGAATTAAAAAGTACAACCTCTTTAATTTTCTATTCTATGCTACAATTAATAAAGCCTAAGTTCCATTAGCTTTCTTCACAGTTTTGTCCATCTGCCTATCCCCCTTTAAGGATTTATGCCTGTTACCCTCTAGTTCTGTGAGCCTTGAACTGAACAATCTAGCGGCGAAATCTGAGCTAATCAGAATTCAGATGACACAGGTCAATCCTCTGTGGCTTCAGATGAATTCACATTTTCTTTTAACTAGATGGGCGTTGAGGTGAAGAGACTGTGGAGTGGAATTCCAAAAGGTGGCCTCAGAAATTCTGAAGGTCCGACCGCCGATGGTGGGGCAGGCATGGCAGGGCATGTGGAGCAGGCCAGAGCCCATTGAGTGCAGGTAGCAGACAGGTCAATAAGATACAGGTACAAAAAGAATATCACAATCATGGAGTCATTGATTCTGTTACCAATGGAAAACAAAAGAGTAAGAGGGAATTTGAATACAGGTATTCAAATTTCTGAAGGGTTTTCCGAGGACATATCGTGAAAGATTATTCCTGCTGGTTGATAAATTAGTAACAAGGAGGCCTAAGATCTCAATTATATATATACATTATATATTATTATATACTATTAAAGATTTTCAAAAGCATCTTGCATGGTTCAATTCTGGAAGTGTAACAGGGAAAGGTTAAAAGAAACCTTTTCACACTGAGGGCTAGCAGAATATTGAAATGCTTTGCAAGACTATTGAAGCGGAGACAATAGCAAGATTTCAAAGCAAATTAGATGAACATTTGAACCGAAACAATAAAAATAATAATCTTTGCCTTTGACATAGTGCCTTATCACATCATTGGAACACTTCAAAGAACTTCACAGGATTTTATTGTAAAATTGTTATGTATTTGTCAGTGAATATACAGTCACTCAGAGTAAAATCCTGTGAAGCAATATAAAATGGTCTGTGAAAAGAGGCGGGACTTGAAACTTGAAATTGCAAGCGCTTTTAGAAGTCTTCCTCATGTGAAAGGTGCTGTATAAATGTAAATTGAGTTGTATTGGAGCAGACACAATGCAACAAAAAATTATATCCATATAGCACATTTTCATGTCAGAGGATGTCCCAAGACACTAGGCATTCCATTGCACCCTAGCTGGGGTTGGGAGCCGAGCGGTGGGAGGTGAAAAATGGACGGATATGCGGTCAAAGAAGAAGGTCTTGAGGCAGACCCTAAAGGAGGCAAGGCAAAGGAAGGGACTAGTTGAAGGGATTCTGGGATGGAGTTCCAGATAGTGGGGGCAGATACGCCGATGGATGGGGCTGGTGGGGCAGGGGATGTGAAGCAGACATTTGTCAGCTGAGTGGAAGTAGATTGAATCAGACTGGAGTTCCCATGGGTCAGTCTGACATAATTACCGTCAACAGGTGGAGTTCCAACTTACGTAACCTGGAATCTTTATTAAGGTATCCTTTTAAGAAAGACTCAGAAATAGACCTCAATAAATATGTTGTTCCATGATAGCTTGTGACTAAAAAAGTCCCAGAAATATAGGTGACTTGCTGCACAAGAAAGCCACACAATAATTCATGTTATTTCAATGCAGCTATGTTATGACTGAAAATAATTTATTTAGCGTGAATTAATAATTTTACAAAGTGTTTTTTGGCAAATTGAAAATCTCTTTTTAAAATAAAAGGAATCAGGGAAGGCATAGTTATTCTAAATATTTGGAGTTTCCGATGATGTTACTGATATGAAGACAAGGGATATAATACACCCACATTTTTAAAACAACAACAAAAACAACTTGGATTTATATAGCGCCCTCCATGCCGGACGGCGTCTCAGAGAGCTTCACAGTAACAGATCCCGGGGCCGAGCCAGTGGGTGGGGGGGGGAGGAAGGTGACCAAAGGCGCGATCGAAAATAAAGGTCTTCAGCCGAGACCTGAAAGTTCGAAGAGAGGGGACAAAGCGAAAGGAGTGAGGAAGGGAGTTCCAGAGCCTTTAAAAAGCTTTTGGCAGGGTTCCACTTTGGAGAGAAACCTTTCAGCAGGTCCACAAAGTCCCCAATTCGCAACATTTTTAGCTCATGCATTGGGTTGCTGAGAAGCATTAATATTGTAATACAAAAGCTATTAAAATCTCAGGAGAAATGTCTTACTGGAATATTATCCATTACCTGCTAGAAAATAAACTAGTTACATGTAATTGTCCCGTTGGCCCTTTTCCACCTTTTATTGTCTTAATATCAGTTGTCTTTCTTCCCAATTTACTTTCTTGAACATTTTTAACTTTGAAATCTGTTTCTCGCATTTCTTCTTTCATCCATTTTGGAAAGTGAACAACTGAGAAACAAAACTTAGTCAGGGCACTTCATAATCAGACTGTAAAGTAATAAATACTAATCATGCTTGCATTTAATATAGCAAGCATTGTTAGCATTTGATATAGCAAGCGTTATTGAGGAGGACAAGTTTGCAGGGCTATGTGGAGAGAGCGGGGGAGTACCAATCGACTAACAACCTACTTAATGATAGGTAAACAGAGGTGTGTAGATGAAGAAAACTTCCCTAAGCTTTTGTTCTGAAGTCCAATTAGGTAATAGGGTTTGGCAAAAGAGTGAACTTGTCTTCCTTAAGACTTGATTGTTAGGAAAAGGGCCATGGAAAAAAGTAACGCCAAAAAGAAAAAAGATTCCAAAATGAGAAATGAACAGGGAAGATTGCAAGGTGGTGTGTGATTATCACATGTTTGAAAATCTTGATTGGGCCAGTTGATAATTATTAACTGTCTGTGGATGTGACACACTTCTCTCCCCAAATTCCACACAATAAATAAATTTGAATAGTGATAATGAGATTCAAGGCTAAGCAAATAATCAGCTTCAACACAGTTTGAAACTTTGGGAAATGAACTATTAGATGACAAATGGAGTGCATCATAGATCAATGTAAAATATCTGGTATGGAAGCAATGTACAAGATTTGGAATACATGTTAACTGTAAAGATTGTGCAGCATACTGATGAGGAAAGGGATTTGAGGACCATTCTGCTCTCTGCACAGCTTGCAGTGAATTTGTTGACTTGGATTAAGTCTCATTCTCCTTTTTTTGGTAAATTTTGCAAATTGGTCTTAATATAGTTATGAATAATGTAGGAATAATGAGTAAAAGATACTTGAAGTTAACTTTCATTGAGAAAATACTTTTATTTGCCTAGGTGATTGATGTTCCTATTAATTTTCTGAAACAGAATTTAAGAGGGGCTGGATAATCCTAAAATAATCTTAGACTCAGACTAATTTAAAGAATTCATTATCTTAACTGGCATGAACTGTTAAATAACCAGCTAGCCCAGAGATGGCCATTCTACACATGTGTAATGTGGCCCGCATGCAGACTCTGAGTTGGGGCTTGAAATCAAGTGGGGTGGAGGTTATGGGAGGTGGGGTGGGAGGGTGGTTGAATGCACCAATGGTGGGGAGAGCAGTTCAGGGACCTGTCTGCTGAGTGGAGGGAGCAGACAAGTTGGTATAGTATTAATAGGTCACAGAGGTAGGGAGGAACATGGGTGTGGAGGGCTTTGAAAGTGAGGATGAGGAGCCAGTAGAGCTAGGCAATGATCATGATGATTGCTTCACAGAGCTTGCTATGGGAGAGGACACAAACTGCAGAGTTCTGAATCATCTGCAGCTTGTGGAGGGAAGAATTGGGAAGTTTGGCAACCAGGGAGGTAGCGTAGTTAAGCCTGCATGTAATGAATTCATGAATTAGGGTCTCGGTGGCCTGAGGGGAAAGAAAATTGTGGAGGCGGGCAACGTTGGGGAGGTAGGGGAAGGCAGAACAGGTTTCGGCATGGATGTGGGGTTTGAAAGATTTTTCAGCTTCAAACAGGGTATGAAGATTCTGTACTGGCTCTGTGAGGTGGAGAGTGCATCTGGGAACCGTGATGCTGCCAGTGCCTGAGGTAAAGAGGAGCCAAGCAGGAGGGCCTATGTCTTTTCAACTTTCAATTAGGAAAATTAGCTCTCATCCAGGACTTAATGTGTGATAGACAATCCACCAGGGTATCAGTGGTCCTGGAGTTGAGGGTGGAGACAGAGAGATAGAGCTGGGTGCCATCCACAGACCTGTGGAAATTAACCCATGTCTGCGAGAGACATCATCAAGCTGGAGCATATAAATATTAAAGCGAAGGGGACCAAGGAAAGACACCTGTGAAACACTGCACATAATGGTACATGGGCTGGAGGAGAAGCTGTTGATGGAAGCAAAGGACAGATGACGGGTAATGTTAGATTGAAAGATTGGAGAAGAACAGAGTGGTCAACAGTATCAACAGCAGCAGAGAGTTCAAGAAGAATGAGGAGGCAAAGAGAGTCCTGGTCGCAGATCAACGGGATGTCATTTGTCACTTTGACCAGGGCTGTTTCTGTGCATGGGCAGCATGGAAACCAGATTGGAGAGGTTCATAGAGGGAGTTCCGGTAGAGGAAAGAGCGAAGCTGGAATCAACGACTCATTCCAGGACAACAACAACAACAAGATTCCATTTATAGAGCGCCTTTCACGTCGGGAGGACTTCCCAAGGCGCTGTACAGTTGGGTCAGGACCCGAGCAAGGGGGAAATGGTCAGGGTGAGGGGAGGGAAGGGAGGGAGCGAGGAGGGGGTGGAGAGTCGAGAGGGGAGCTGAAGGCACGGTCAAAGAGAAAGGTCTTGAGACCGGCCTTGAAGGAGGAGAGGGAGGAAGCAAGGCAAAGGCACTGGGGGATAGAGTTCCAGAGCCTGGGGGCTGAGAGGCTGAAGGCCTGGCCACCGATGGTAGGGCGGTTTGGGCGGGGGATGTGGAGCAGACCGGAGCCAGAGGAACGGAGGGTACGGGCAGGTAGGTAGGGGGATAGTAGGACGGAGAGGTAGGAGGGAGCAAGGCCGTGAATGGCCTTGTAGGTGAAGATGAGGATCTTGAAATCGATCCTCTGGGGGATGGGGAGCCAGTGGAGGTGAGCGAGGGTGGGAATGATGTGGTCCCGAAGCCTGGTGCGGGACAGTACACAAGCTGCAGAGTTCTGAAAACCTTGGACCTTGGAGAGAAAAGAAAGGTTGGAGATAGGACAGTAGTTGGAGAACAGATTTGGGCCCAGGGAACTTTTTTGAGGGCAGGGGTCATGTTGGCTTCTTTTTAAGAGGGTGGGTACAGTGCCAGTGGACCAGAGAAAGAGGTTGGCGATGTTCATTAGTAGCAGGGGCAAGGAGGTGGAGCTGGGAGGTTAGGAGAGGGGTAGGGATGGGGTCAAGTGAGCAGGTGATCAGCTTGATTTGGAAATGATAGAGGTGAGAGAAGAGGGGAAGACAGGGTCAACAATATGAGGGAAGGGCTATGTGGGGAGGAGATGGCATCAGAAAACTATAGCTATACATTTTTCCCGTGGGGATCCTTGGAGTTGAACTGGCTCCAAGGTGACTTGCTGGGCAATGGAATGTTGGAATTGAGTCAGTCCTCTGTGGTGATCTCGGTTGTCTGGTTCCTGAGCCAGGCCAATCCATATCGAATGAAAGGATTATTATAGTCCTGATGACAGACCAGCCAGCTCATTGGCAGGACTTAGAAGCGCAGTTCTGGAAGCACGATTGTTCATTATTCTTCCTTGAACAAAGTACACCCTGGTAAACTATAGGATGTTAACATCTAAATGTTGAGGTATTCTCTGCCATTTGTTTTTTTTTGCAGCTCTTCACATTTCTGTGTATTTATTTATCGGTAGGGCTATAAAAATTTAATATGATTCTGCAATATACTACAGATCCTCTTCAGGACACCTGATGCAATGGGAAAAAAACATTATTAAACTGAAGATTGCCACATTTCCATTGATGTGTTTTTAACAGAGAATATATAGCCAACACGAGCCACAAGTTTTACAGTGCCACTGAGATGAATGAATTTCATATAATAACTTGACAGTTGGTATGGCAATGGCACTGATATGTTGGAAGTTAGTTGAAAAATTATAATTCTAAACTAAGGTGAGTGTTTCTCAATAAAATAAGAAAAATATTCATCATGTTATAAACCATTTCACAAAATGACTCACTTTGGAATGAAGTGGCTGTTGTTCGATGGACGAATGCCACAGTTAATTTGTGTCAGCAATTTATCGGATCTGTTTATGAATTTATAATGAAGTGAAATATTGCCCAGGACAATCCTCAACACTGCTTTGAAACAATGCCATCGAATCTTCAGCACCAAACTGAATTTCCAAGCAGACTAGACCTTGGTTTAATATCTCATCCAGAAGAACAACAACAATTACATCTACAGTACAAGAGTGGAGTGTCAGCCTAGACTGGATCAAGTTAGAGTCAATAAAAACTTGCATTTATATAGTGTTTTTCATGTAAAACTAAACATCTCAAAGCATGTTAAAAATATAATTGTTCAGAAATAAAATGAATTTTGTTATATAGAAAAATACAGCAGTCTATCTGCATCAGTGAAGTCCCACAAACAAGAAATGAGATTTAAATTGAGGAAAAGAAGAACATAATTCCTTGCGATGTTTCATATCCTGACTGTCTAGAGACTTGGGACGTCCTCCTGACGTGAAAGCTGCTATACAAATCTAATTTGTGGTGGTGTTGGTTTTAAGGTATCATCAAAAGGACAGTAGCTCCAACAATCCTGCATACATCTACCACGGCATCGTCAGCCTTGTGGGGCTTGAACCCACAACCTCTGAATCAGAGATGAGAGCTGACAACTGAGGCAAGATGACTCATACTAAATATATTTAATGTAAATTAATACAAACTTACCATAAAGGCCAACATGATTGATTGCAATGCCGTTATTTGAGCATATGATTTCTGTTTCCATGGTTTTAAAAACAAAGAATGCAGAAGTAATTTGCCTCTATGTACCAATTTTGAGATCATTTGATAACCAGATGAGGAGTATCCCTGAGAATAGTGAATTCATGTAATTTTTTTTGTTTGCAGGATAATACTTTCTGATCTTATTTGCACTGAGTCATAATTAGGTGTTTTACAAAGAAACTTACAAATCTCTATAACACAATAACATGAGAAGAAAAATCTACTTTATTCAGTGCAGCAACCCATTTTGTATTTAGTGCTCTGTTTTGACAAATCATACACTGACCTTTTACTTAAATCCTATTTTATTTTTGACCAACGGCGCAGTTAAAGAGGAACGCTTTGAAGGAGGTGAGGAAAGTGGCAAGGTGAAGGGATTCAGGGATGGAGTTTCAGAGAGCAAAAAGGCTAAAAGCTCAACCATCGATAGCAGGATAGGCAGCACGTGGGATGTGAAGAAGGCAAGTGGGAACAGAGCAGCAGAAAAGGGTGGGTTGATAGGATTTTAGAAAGTCACAAAGGTAGGGTGGGACAAGAATGTGGAGGGCTTCAAAAATGAGGACAGAATCCTGATCTTTATCATTTGGGGAATGGAGATCCAAAGTTGGGAGTGATAAGCTCACACAGCCTTTTGCGAGAAAGGATACGAGCAGGAGGATTTTTAATTGTCTGCAACTTATGGAGGAAAGGGTTGGGTGGATCAGCAAGCAAACCATTATCATAGTCAAAATGCAAAATACTTCAGATGCTGGAAATCTGAAACAAAAACCGAAGTCGCTGGGAACACTCAACAGATCAGGCAGCATCTATAGAGAAAAGAAAATGAGTCCACGACCCTTCATCAGAACTGGGGCATGTTGGGAGTGTGAGGCTTTTAAGGGCTAGCAGAGAATGGGGAGGCAAGAAGACAAAACAAGGAAGACAAAGCAGAAAATGGAGTAGAGGACAGGGGAGCGAGAGACCTGAGTTCAATTCCAGGCAGGGCGAAACCTTGGGCAAGTTTCGTTACTCCACACGCCTAATAATAATCCCTCCAAAAAACAATAATAAATTGGTCATTTTCAATCTACGACTGTTTGTGGGACATTGCTGTGCGCAATTGGCTGCTGCGTTCGCCCACAAATATACAGTCAATTCACTTTACAGTGTGTTCTGTGAAGCGCTTTGGGACGTCCTCCCGACTTGAAAAGCGCTATATCAAATGCAAGGATTATTATTATTATTATGATGGTTAAAGAGGTGTTAATGATGCAAAACAAAGTGGGGGATTGCAACAAAACCAGGGAATGGAGGTGTTAATAATGCAAAACAAAGGGAGGAAAATTGCAACAGAACAGGCAGACCAGAGAGAGGAAAGGTGTGTCTGGGACCTAGATGATATGGTAATGGTCACAGACGAGGGGGAAGGTGAGCTATTATGCTGAGTGTTCCCAGCAACTTCTGTTTTTGTATTAGCATAATCAATGCAATGAAGGTGCTCAATGCACAGTTAGGGGCTCAGTTTTAGGCCCAAGGAGAGAGGTAGTGGTGGAGGTGGCCAATGTTGTGAAGATGGGGAAAAGCTGAAAAATCAAGACATGGATATAATAATAATAATAATAATCCTTGCATTTGATATAGTGCTTTTCACGTCTTCTAGACGTCCCAAAGCGCTTCACGGAATATACTGTAAAGTGGGCGAACGCGGCAGCCAATTGCGCACAGCAATGTCACACAAACAGTCATGGATTGAAAATGACCACTTTATTATATGAAGTTTAAAAGATAATTGAGAATCAACAAAACACCAAGGTTCTATTTTGGTTCGATGAAGTGGAATGTGCATTCTCGGTAATAACGTCTTCAGGGATGGGGTTAACTTCCACATGTATGCGATCACACTCAATTCTATCTCTCTACTTCCGCCCTCAATTCCAGGAACAATGTGGTCCTGATTATCTTTCAGACCTCAAGTCCTGGATGAGAGCTAATTTTCTTCAGTTGAATGTTGACAAGAATGAGGTTCTCCTGCTTGGCTCATGCCAGTGTCTCCACATCTCAGGTGCTGATATCATCACTATTCATGGATATACTCTCCCCTTCACCAAGCCTGTAAGAAGCCTTGTAGTCTTGGTCAACCCTCAAATGTCTTTTAAATCTCATATTTGTGACAACACCCATTCCACCTTCTTCCACCTCCGCAATATTGCCCACCTCTGCCACTATCTCTCCCCTCAGGCTGCTGAGATACTCATCCACACCTTCGTTATGTCCAGATCTTACTATACCAACTCCCTGCTCACCAGATTTCCCAACTCTTCCCTCCACAATCTGCAGATTATTCAGAATTCTGCAGCTTGTGTCCTCTCCCACACAAATCTCCATGAGCCAATCACCCCCATCTTCACACCTTGCTTCACTTGCTTCCCATCCCCCAGAAGATTGAGTTCAAGATCCTCATCTTCACCTTTAAAAACCTTTACAGTCCTCCTCCTCCCTACCTCTGCAACCGACTAAACGTTTACTCACCTGTTTGTTCCCTCCGGTCAGTGGGCACTCACCTGCTCGATGTCCACCCCCCGCCCACTCCACTATCAACAGTTGCGCCTCTAGCCTTTCTGCCCCTTGGGATGCCCTTCCGACTTAGGCGCTATAGAATTGCAACTTATTATTGTTGATGATGTCCAACTGGCAATGAAATCCTAAAAATGTGAAAGCGCTGTAAGAAATGCAAGGGTTATTATTATTATTATTGTTAGTCTCCATGAATCAATCCATTCAATAGATATACAGACATGTAAATGAGGCAACTGAGTGCACAATGCAATTCTCTTCACATCTCAGGTTTCTGCATCAATGTTTTTACTCCACTCAAACTTTTAATACCAAATAGAAATGGCTGTTTTTTTTGATCACTTGGTTATCTCATTTCACAATGCTCATTGGTAGTACAGGGATACATCTCTCAGGATTTTCAAATGTCAGGTTTTTTTTCTTGGTGAATCTAACATGCACTGTCAATCATCACTATTGAAAATAGTTCATGTCACTTCTGTTTTGCTTAAAAGGGCACCTCACTCAATCAACTTCCCAAATTCCCATAGCAGCAAGAGAAAGAAATGTTTGTGATTTGCCAACTTCCTCAATGCCTCTGGCCAGGTCAATTATGGTTCCATACCATCTGCTCCACTGTAATAGAAAAGGCTTCTATTCTGTGCCTAAGGACCATTGTAATTAACAACTGGAAAAGGTTGCCAGGAAGGGTGGTTCAGATCAGGACATCTTGCGACTATTTTAACAGAAAAATTTCCATCCTGTCAATGTATAGGTGGTACACAATACCTAAAATAGTTATGAATCATTGAATATTTGTGTCAATTATCCTGGCAGCCATCCTGGCTTACTTCTCTGTGTCAAAGTTAGACTAACCAAAGACAATAGGTTTCTGGATAGGTGCTAGATAAGTTCTCAACCTACAAATATCAGTGCCTGTATTTTGTTTTGTTTTTAATAAATGAAATTCCTCTCTTTGGTAACTGACTGAATCCATGATATGATGTGACTGATAATTTTAATAAAATGCCTATACCTGAACAAAATAATACAGTAAAACACAGAAAGGATTTAAAAGGGACATATATTTGGCATTTTATAATGAGGTCCAGATGTTTAGATTTAGCTTACAATGCAACTCCAGGATGGTCTGCAATTACACTTCCTGTTCAATATGTTATCAGTGCATATGTATTACTGTCAACCTCTCAGAGTGCTACAGTGGCAAACAGTGAAGGGGAATGTAAATTATAATCCCTCCAAAAAACAAAACAATAATTAATTGGTCATGTTCAATCCATGACTGTTTGTGGGAAACTGCTGTGCGCAATTGGCTGCTGTATTTCGTCCACAAATATACAGTCAATTCACTTTACAGCACATTCTGTGAAGCGCTTTGAGATGTCTAGAAGAGCGCTATATCAAATGCAAGGATCATTATTATAAATACCATTGGGCATGACTGTCACATTGTTATATGCTTGAGATTATGATAAAAGTAAGGTGGACATGTATGAAGATTCATTTTATTTGGCTTCTCTGAGATCTTCTGCAGTTGAAAAGCTTTGAAACATCAATGGGAAGGGCTTGAAAGCGTTTTGTGAACAGATGTTACGTTTCCTATCACTTCACCTGAGAAATACGAAAGTGTTTAAATATAGTTTAACAACCAAAGTAAAAAAAAAAGCCTATATTTACAATTAATCTTTAGATCACCAAGAAGTTAATTCATTTTGGCAATAATCAGCCCTCTGGCCTGGTCAGTGAGCTCAGGCCTATTCAGATTTCCATTCACCAGCCAAGTTTTAGCAGCAAAGTTTGTCTTAGTAACTCCAGGAACATGATGTACCCAGCTACAGATTGTTTTAAAAACAGCCTTTGGAGTCAGTTCTCAGACTGATTTAAATTAATGTCTTATGAGTTCTTGTTTCGGAATATAGAGAAACAACAAGTAAAAAACTGATTCAACCTTTAAAAATGCACAAAGGCAAAGTAAAGGAACACTTTGAACTGGATACTTGATCAATAATATAAAATAAAGGTGAAACCAAAAGGAAAGAGAGAATAATGAGAAAAAGAATAGGGAAAACAGCAGAAGTAAATGTTGATGTTTGGAGAGAATCTGATTCCTGTCAGCTTTAATTGGGGCATCAAATGTTCCCAATTCACTGACAAAAAAATTGAAGGAGATTTGGGCATTCGGGCCAGCAAATTGATTAATTCTACTGTACAGAATAAGACAGAAAATACCTGTAGTCACTTAAACATATTTTGTGTGTCAGCCTAGCATTGTGTTAGCACTCTTGCCTCTAAATCAGAAGGTTGTGGAATTCAGAAACTGTAAAACGTTTCACCTCAAGACTGTTTATGGGAAATTGACTGCTGTCTTCATTGACAACTGTCACTACACTTTATATTAAATCCTTTTAAGTGCTGTAACACATTTTGGCAATATGGTAAGGAGCTAAATTAAATGTACAGATTGTTTACTATTTATTTACTATTGATAAAACTGTTGTAACTCATGTCAGTAGGAGGGCAGTCCTCCCCTCACATTATAATGAAAAAAACTGTTGAGTTTTTTAGTTATTCTTTTCCAGAGTTCAATAGAATTGTTACCTGTGGATGGGAGAACAGCAAATGCAATTATATAATTCAAGAAAAGAGGCAGGGACAAAACAAGTAAGTATAGGATTATAAATATAACATCAGAGGTGGGTATGTTATTATCAGTGGGGACAGAATACTTGAGACACAAATATACAGTCATTACACTTTACAGTAAATCCCACGAGGCACTCTGAGATGTTTGGATAATGTGATGAGGTGCTATATAAAATATAAGAATGATTAATATTAGATAAGTATCCACAGGTCAGAGAGCATCAACAAGGGATTGTGAAAGATATCTCTCAAATCTAACAGAGCTCTTTGACGAAACAACGGAGATAATAAAGGAGGAATTGATGAATGCCATTTATATTAATATATTATACTGAAAGGCAGTATATCAAATGGAAACATTATTATTACTTTTCATTTGTTGCTCATGCCCCATTACAAAGTTATTCCGATGCAACATGCTATGATCATTATTCACCATCTCTGCCCCACCATCAGCCTTCAGCAACTATGTTCCCACCCTCTAGAACTGCCTTCTTCCCCTCCTCCATCTCACCATCTCTGTATCTGTCTTCAGATACTCTAAATGTTCAATTATGTCTCAGGTCTTCCTTAATGCTGGCACCAGCAAACAATTTGAACCAGAAAACTACAAGTGGCTGTGAAAGATTAAAGTAACTGTTACCTACTTTCAGCTATCTCCAGTGTAAAATTTCACTCATATGTTGGATAAAATTGGCAAGAGATAGTATTCAACCTTAGGCAAAATGTGTTTTTTTTTACAAAAGCACCACTAGGAGTCAGCTCCTTAAATGAATTGAGAAATAGATTTGGTGGACAAGACAGAGAGACATAACTGACAAAATAGCAAGTGATAAATGCATTCTTCCATCAATTTCTGTATTGCCATGACTGATTTTAGTGCTTCATTACTCACTTTTGGTTCTGTAGGCTTTGCTGATATTACATGGAATTGAAATCAGCCTGATATACTTTTGGCAACTTTTTCTTCCAGAGACTTAGAAGGAAACTAAAGCAACATGTACAGCATTAGTTGTGGTAACCACATGGGAATTTGGTTTAATGTGGACCAGACTGAGGGTAAACATTACTCTATTGCCAAAGAGGTATTGATCTTAGCTCATGTAACAATACGCATCAAATATTTGAACCAATAAAAAACCTGCAGCGCAGTTGACAAATGTGGGGTTGTAACAGTGCTTTATTGACAGCTCCCAATATTTATCAGTAAAATTCCCAGGACAGCAGATTAGCAGCCTTTAAATCCTTTAATACTCTCAAGTCTCCTGCTCAGAAAACTTCTTTACTTACATCATTCGTATTTTAAGTCATAATAAATAGTCTTTGCATTCGAAAACTCAATTTCTTAGATTAGTTATTTAATGGATTTAAAAAGACTTTTACTGCACGGAACAAGCCTTTTTTTTCACTGTTCAATTTCAGATTGCTGGATTCTG
Source organism: Callorhinchus milii (assembly GCF_018977255.1). Classification (NCBI taxonomy): domain Eukaryota; kingdom Metazoa; phylum Chordata; class Chondrichthyes; order Chimaeriformes; family Callorhinchidae; genus Callorhinchus; species Callorhinchus milii. Next base: position 36,526,766 of record NW_024704745.1, on the reverse strand, counting down.
AGAAAATCGAGTAATGAACAAATTATTCACAAGTGAACGACATAAGGACTGATTTACCACTTAAAGACAAATCAATAGTTGTAAAAAAAAGTTGACTGTGGCATACTTCACTGCAAGAGGCTTAGCCACTAAAAATCTATAAAAAGTGTAAATCTCAGTGCAACATTGTATTAACAGCAGCAAGCAGGCAGTAAATTTAGATGCAAATTTCAGCGTTAAATATGTTGGGTCAATGTGGTCTGTTTAAATCTTGTACAATCCTGGTTTTGTCAAAACTTCAAGAAGTCTATAAAGATGAGTCACATAACTCCTGTCTCAGAAAATAATCGAGCTGACCTGCAACAAAATGAAAACTCCTTCAGCAAGTAATAAAGATCAAACAAGATGTGCCTCAGCAATGGAACTTATATTGTTTTCCAACATCTTTATTTTTCTTTGAAACTCATGTCCCAAATTTGCAGATTTACTACTGCAATTTACAGATTTTTAATGAAGAATTGAAGTGAAGTGGGTTTCCATGTTCAAATTCTGCATGTCTGAGCATCAATGCAGTTGCATTAGTGGAAAGTAAATTGGAAGATTTATTGCACAATTAGGAATAAGCTGAAGCTTTTCAGCTAATTATATTCTTCAATACTCTCCTCCTTCTTTTGTCCTTGCAGACTCCTCGTCAGCATATATTTCCCACCAGTCAGGAGGCCAGATTGCCTGATAAAAGATTATTTGAAGACAATTATTGTACTCAATATGCGTTGAAACTGCACTTGTTTGAGGAGTAACAGTGGCATATCAATCACAGTGAAAAATACATTAACGTACTATCTGAGTATTTTATTTAATAAATTCCTGTGCAAAACATCTCCCTGTGAATCCCCTGAGGAATAATGCTTTCAGCTATTAAAAATTGTGTGAATCATTAAATGTCATTAGTTCCCTGACTACAAATTCTGTTTTCCCCTTTTATTCTATGGTGAGAATACAGTCAAATATAAAATAACACATCTAACTAGCTGAGCATTCAGCTGCAAACATTGCATAAAGGCAATATGGAAAATAGATGACAATACAGTATTATTTCATACAACAACAACAATTTGAATTTACATAGCGCCCTCCATGCCGGATGGCATCTCAGAGCGCTTCACAATAACGAATCCCGGGGTTGAACCAGAGGCGAGGCAAAGGGAGTGAGGAAGGGAAGTCCAGAGCCTCGGGGCTTAGTGGCTGAAGGCACAGCCGCCAAGGATGGAGTGGAGGACTCGAGGGACGAGCAGGAGGCCAGATCCGGAGGAACAAAGGCAACGGGTACTGTTTTGAGGAGAGAGGAGGTCAGAGAGGTAGAGGGGTGCAGAGGAGTGGAGGAACTTGAATACAAGGGTGAGGATCTTGAAATCTATCCTCTCTGGGATAGGCAGCCAGTGCAGTCTGGCAAGGACTGGGCTAATCAGGGAACATAGTTTGCGGGTGAAAATGCGGGTGGCAGAGTTTTGGATGATTTGGATTTTATGGATGGTGGTGGATGGGAGTCCGGCGAGGAGGGCGTTAAAGTAGTCCAGCCAAGAGGTGACAAAGGCATGGACGAGGGTTTCAGCGACTTTCGGAGAGAGATATTGCGGATTTCCATATATTTCCATATTTATCATGAATGAGTAGTATAATTGTAATCATAACTGCAGTTTGGTTCATTTTTATTTGGTGCATTTACAGATGCAGAAGACCTTGCAGAGTACCATGACAACCCACAAATTAGGAAAACCAATGTTAGTTTAGCATTAGCTTTAAGGGCATGAAACACTAATGAAACTATAACGAGGAAAGAGATGGGTGCAAATGATACATTATCATTTTAGTTTCTCATAATCATGCACATTTCTATAGTTATGACTATTTAGTTTTGACCAAATGTGCTGTTCACTTCAGTAAACCTTCTTCAGATTGCAAGACAAGTAAGTGAGGAATAAAATTTGCACGATTTTCAGACAAATTAGTCTCAAAATAATAGCTCAAATTATCTTCACCCCATGCTTCCCATTGCACCAAACACATAGTTGCCCATAAACCATTTCACTTTATTTGACTTCACTTACTAAAGAACCCATTTAGATCCATTGTTTAATTTCTTTGGGAGACCATGCATCCTCTTTTTCAACAGTTGTAAATTTGAGCACTCCTATTTTTAAATGCTTAATTCTTTCAAGTTTTTTTTTAACTGTTTACTCTTAGTATAAAGCCAAAATCAGGGATAAATTGAGCCATACAGACCAGGAAGCTTCCAGGTTTAATCAAGGGTTTACTTTGATGTTTTAACATTATTTGGCAAATTTATGTTTTCTAAAATGTGACATACAAAGTGCTTCACAATGGGTCATGAGAACATAAGAACATAATAATTAGGAGCAGGAGTAGGCCATTCAGCCCCTCGAACCTGCCCCGCCATTCAATAAGATCATGGCTGATCTATTCTAACTTCACCTACCCGCCTTATCCCCATTTCCCTTAATCCCTTTATCCACAAGAAATCTATCAATCTCAGTCTTGAATATGTTTAAGGACTGAGCATCTACAGCCCTTTGGGGTAGAGAATTCCATAAATTCACTACCCTCTGAGGGAAGAAGTTTTTCCTCAACTCAGTGTGAAAAGGCTTACCCCTAATTTTAAGACTGTTATAGTTTCTCCAACCAGGGGAAAAAGTCTTCCACTGTCTATTCTATCATGCCCCTTTATAATCTTATAGGTTTCTATAAGCTCAACTCTTATTCTTCTATATTCTAGAGAATACAGGCCTAAATTGCTCAACCTATCCTCATAACTCATCCCAGGTACCAACCTAGTGAATCTACGTTGTACCCCCTCCAAGGCAAGTACATCCTTTCTTAAATGAGGAGACCAAAACTGCACACAATACTCTAGGTGCGGTCTCACCAGGGCCCTATACAGTTGCAGCAAGACTTCCCTACTTTTATATTCTAACCCTTTTGTAACAAATGCCAACATACCATTAGCCTTCCTAATTGCTTGCTGTACCTGCAAACTAACTTTTTGTGACTGGTGTACAAGGGCACCCAAATCCCTCTGAACGCTGACACTATCTAGTCTCTCCCTTTCTAAAAAATTATCTGCTCTACTGTTTTTGCCACCTAGGTGGATGACCTCACACTTCCCAACATTATACTTCATCTGCCACCTATTTGCCCACTCACCTAGCCTATCTATATTGTGTTGGATTTTTTTAATGTCATCCTCGGTGTTTACTCTCCCTCCTAGTTTAGTGTCATCCGCAAATTTGGATACATTAAGTTCGATGTCCTCATCTAGATCGTTGATGTAGATTGTAAATAGTTGAGGCCCAAGCACTGATCCTTGTGGCACTCCACTAGTCATGTCCCGCCAATCTGAGAAGGATCCATTTATCCCTACATTTTGTTTTCTTCCCATTAGCCATTCTTCAATCCATGCTAATATATTCCCTTTAATTCCATGGGCTCTAATCTTGTGGATCAACCTTTTATGTGTCACCTTATTGAATGCCTTTTGGAAATCTAAATACACTATATCCACTGATTCCCCCCTATCTAATCTATTTGATATGTCCTCAAAAATATCTAAAAGATTTGTTAAGCATGACTTCCCTTTTGTAAAGCCATGTTGACTCTGTCTAATCATATTGTGATCCTCTAAGTACCCCACTACGACATCCTTAATAAGGATTCTAGAATTTTCCCTACCACTGATGTCTGGTCTATAGTTCCCCATCTTTTCTCTCCCACCCTTCTTAAATAGTGGTGTGACTTTTGTGATCTTCCAATCAATGGGAACCATTCCAGAATCCAAAGAATTTTGGAAGATCAGACACAAGGCCTCCACTATCTCATGAGTCCAGGGGACTTGTCACTTTTTAATGCCAACAATTTCCCTAGCACCAATTCTTTGCTAATGTAAATTTCCCTAAGTTGCTCCCTACCATGAGCACCTTCGGTTACTGCCCGACATCCAGCTGCAGAAATACAATCATTTAAATAATTCCAAGATATAAATTACCTATTTTAAAAATACTTTTACATATTTATGATTTGAAAAATTGTTCATGCCAATCAACTCTTTGAGAATACAACTTGCATTTTGTTACCATAAAATCAGCAATACAAATGGCCATATAAAAAACAACAAAGCATAAGTTGTTCTAATGTGAGTTCTCTTATTATTTTATCTATAAATGTTTGTCATCAAATACCTAATGTTTCATTCATGACAGAAAAACTCGCTGGACTTTCATGATTAATAATTCAAAAGCAGTCATTTAGTTACTAATGGTTAAATTCTTGAATTATATTATATAAATGACTGAACACTAAATTGTTTCAGTTAAGTTATAATCATCGTATGTACAAAAATAGGGGTTTGGAGTGTTGGATATTTGCCAGAGGAATGAGAAATGTCATTTGAACTAAGAGTTAAAATTTCAATCAGTATGAAACCAGAAAACAATGAAAGTTAAATTTGTGATTTTTCAAACTAGATATGCTGGGTTAATTTCCACTTTCTATTTCCAAAATTGATGGGATCCACGTTTCAGCCTCTGCCCTTGCTACCGCCAACTCCTCCTTACCTCTTCCTCTGGCCTTCACTTATCCCTTCTTCTACACTTTTGACACTCTCTCACCCTCTTCTCTCACTAACATTATCTCCCAAATGAAGCCAACCAGCCTCTCTCCTTACCTCCCAGCTACACCTTCTTACACAGAGGATTCAGTGTCGGCGGGCGGGCATTCCGTCACTCTGCACCCATTCTCTGGAACTCTATCCCGCAGTTCCTCTGCCTTGCCCCTTCCCTCGCCACCTTCAAGACCCACCTCAAAACCCTCGTCTTCGACCATGCTTTCAATTTCCCTGCTCCCCCCCCTGTTCTCCCCCTCCCCCACCCTGACTCTCAGTTAGAATCCATAACTCTGTCTGTCCAGCGCCTTGGAACGTCCTCCCTACGTGAAAGGTGCTATGCAAATGTAATTTTGTTGTTGTCGCTCCTCCCACCAACAATGGTCGGACCTTCAGTCTTTCTGGCCCCACTTCCTTGAACTTCAACTGGAGTCTCTTTGCCTCACCTTGCCTTAAAGCTGGGGTCTAATTCATGATATTTGCAAAGTAGAGTTTTTGTAATAATTGCAATTTCTGGCCTGTGCTTTCCTGGTATGAATTTATGTCAAATCCAAGTTGGCAAAGTTGTAAAAAATATGTGAAAAAAAGCCAGAGACCCTAGTTACATATTTCCGCTGATGTTTTGCTTGTCACCCTTTTTCTGGGCTTTGCCAACTTAGGAATCACAAAACCGTAAATTAATAACATGAAATCACAGTGAAGGGCATCAGTGTTGAGAGAGAGAATACTTTTATAAATTTATATCCAGAATTAACATCAAGGTGTCTTAGCTCTAATTGAAATGTTTCTATTAAGCTCCACAAAGTGTTTTAACCCTCCAACAACAATAATAACAACAACGTGCATATATATAACGTCCTTCATACGGGGTAGTGTCTCAGAGTGCTTAACAGTGCTGGAGCCTATGCTGAGCTGGGGGAGAGGGGTAAGGTGACCTTAAGCACGAAGGAAGAGGACGTTCTTCAAGCGTGATCTGAAAATAGGTAAGGAGGGACAAGGCAGGGGGAATTCAGGAACTGTGTTCCAAGGTTTGGGGGCAAAATGACTGAAGGCACAGCCACCGATAGTGGAGCAGAGGGGACAAGAGACGAGCAGGATGGTGGAGCCAGTCAAGCGGAGGTGGCAGATAGTGGAGTAAGTAGGGTGGAAAGGTAGGGAGGTGCCAGGGATTCAAGGGATTTGCAGACAAGTGTGAGTATCTTGAAGTCAATCTGTTCTGTGGTAGCGAGTCTGTGGAGCCTGGCGAGGATTGATCTGAGTAGTGAGCGGGTGAGTATATGGGCAGCAGAGTTTTTAATTAACTGTATTTTGTGGATAATGAAGCTGGGGAGATTAGTGAGCAGGGCATTGTAATAGTCAAGATCGGAGGTGATGGAACTGTGGATGAGGGATTTGGCTGCGCTGGGTCTGAAGTATGTTCAGGGCAATATGATGAAGGTGGAGGAAGGGGGTCCTGGTCCGGCACTGGATGTGGGGTAGGAAAGACAGCTGGGGATCGAACCTGATCCCTAGGTTACACACAGAGCTCAGTAAGACTTAAGGGTAGGCCGGGATGGTTGAGGAGATCAGAGCCACAGGAGAGACGATGTTCACAGGAACCAAGATGTATCGCTTCCATCTTGTTGACATTCAACTGCAGGAAGTTTGTACTCATTCAAGCCTTGATGTCTGACAAATATGCTGAGAGAACATCAGCGGACCTGGAGTCGCAGCTGGAGGACAAGTAGATTTGGGTGTCATCCGAGTACATGTGGAAGTTCATCCCTGTGTCTACAGATGACATCACTGAGAGGGAGCATGTAAGTAAGGAAACAAAGGTGGCCATTGATGGAGCCTTGGAGAATGCCGCAGGTGACCTAGCAGGGACGGAAGGAAAAAACGTTTCCGAAGACAAGCCAATCATTAGGGACCAAGTACAATCAAGGTTAGGTAACTAAACAAGATGGCGTGAGGTCTTCGGTTGCTATTTAACAGAGGAACAGCACTAAGAAAATCTAATTGGACATGGCACACCTAAATACAACTAAAATATTGACCCTGGCTGAGTAAGATATGTATGTCTGATGCTGGAGGACATTTTGACCAAGATCAGTGGTATTATTTAGGTTTTACTCCCCTAAAGAAATAACCAAAATGGAGATCTCTGCATTAAGATAATTTCCTGTGAAGCAGCATTGAAATGGTGTGACCTACAACAAGATAGCACTGAAATGTTCACATAGAATTTGGGTCCAACTATTTTGCTAATGTTCAGGAAGTTGGGGTGGCATTCACATACACAGCCAACATTTAGCAATAAACTGAAATTGTTAATATTTTTAATAGAATATTATTGCTCTAACTAATAGGGTGTCAGCCTGGCTCATTGGTGGCCCTCCCTCTGAGTCAGAAGGTTGTGGATTCAAGCCTGATATTGTGACTTTGAGTTTGTAGAGTCAAGGTTGATAATCCAGTGCGTGATGGGAATGCTGGGAAGTGCAACATTGACAGATGAGATGTTAAATTGAGATCCTGTTTGCTTGTTTAGGTGGACATTAAAGACCCATAGCAATGTTCAAAAAGAGAAGAGGTTTTACATGATACCCTAACCAACAAGCCCCAGATAAAATTGATCATTCATTTCATAGCTGTATGTGGAAAATTGTACACAAATTGGTTGCTGTGTTTACCTACAAATACATACTGTACAGTATATTCTGCGAAGCACAATGTGATAAAGCACAATATCAAATCAAATAATTATTTTTAGCTTATGGCCTCACTCTGTCAGCAAAGTCTTCATGACTTTGATATTTCAATTTCTGACTTAAAGCAATTCATTTTGTTCTTATTAAAACACCAATTATGAGAGTGACAAATGCTGGTTCTTAAAATATTTTGCTTTTTTTTAAGCAAGAACTAGTTTGACATGTGGCCGCTTTTCAGTCACATGGAGTCATTGTGTAATGTCTATGCCCTGTTGTGTGATGTGACAGTTTCAATATTTTGAATTGAGCCTTCCTGGAGTGAACATCCATCTCTGCATGAGTCAGGCTTCGAAGCACAAATTTTAATTGGAAAAATTATTCCATCAGGTTGACTAAAATACTACAATAATTATTTTACATTTCAGTGCAAAATACAACTTGTCAGCTTTAGTGAAACAATTTCAGATCTGGTTTTCTTGCTCCTATCCTCAAACAGTGTTTGATTTCGTATCTCTGTCAAAATTATTAGGGAAAATTATCCATAAGGTGTATGCCGGTTTCCAAGAGATAGATCCAGCCCAGCGGGTCATGATATATACAAAAGACAAAGATATTTTAACCCTCTTTTGAAAGTTGCAAAAGCTTCTCAGAGCAAATTATCCATTCAACTTAGCCTCACAGCAGATGTGTTTGATAGATGTTTTATAGCTGAGTTCAGATTTTTGTGATACCAATGAAAGCTACACTTTATTTTTGAAACATGGTTTATCAGATGGAGCGATAGCAATGCAATTCAGACTGCTTTTCTTCTTATGCCAACTGCTGTGTTCAAACACTTCATAAGTAGCACCATATTTACAGCCAGTTTTATCAAAGGAAGAAGTGGCAAAAAATTCTGTGAATCAGTAACAATTTGTTTTGGGACTAAATCGAACCATGAATCACTATACAAGTAGCAGTATTTGGCCTGTAGTTGCCTTTCAGGTGACACCTTCCTCTGACGGAGGCCACACCATCTGGCTATAATTTCCTTACAAGAATAATAATAGCAATCCTTGCATTTGAGATAGCACCTTATCATGTGATCAAGATGTCTCAAAGGGCTTCAAAGAATATACAGTAAAATGTAGTGACTGTGTGTTTTCTGGGTGACAATGCACATTGTTTTGTACCTGGAGAGGGCCTAGAGATAGAGAAACTCCCATTCATAGAGACAAAAGAGACAGAGAAAAATAAAGGAAATTCAGATGGAAAAAGAGTCCAAGAGAGTGATAAGCTGGCACAGTGTGACAGTAAAACTCCCGATGGAATATTTTTAGTTAGCACTGTGGCAAATTTGTATTTGCCTGAGGTTCAATTATCTACAGATGCTACTATAAAGGGGTCAGTCCTAATTAGTGCAGATAAACTGTTCTCTGATGATTTATGAACAATCAATAGCTCTACCATGTAAGGAGCTATAGTTTGACTGTGTATCAAAGGTACTATTTCCCACCAGCTTTACAAAATTTTTGTAGATTCTGTGCAATTATTTAAAAGCACATTCCTCACTCTGTTGCAGATAGCAATTTCTCAGTAAGTCACGTGAATGAACACCATTCTCAGAAAGAACCCCCCGTTACTATTAGCTCTCTTCTTAATATTATTGTTTTTTGACGGGTGGGCTTCAGCATCTCTGCCCTAACCCTCTGGAACTCCATCCCACAATCCCTCCACCTCACTCCCACCCTTGCCTCCTTCAAGACCTGTCTCAAGACTCTCCTCATCGACCATGCCTTTGGTCATCCTGCTACCCCAACCATCCCTGCCCTCCTCCCTTCCTGATCCCAACCACCATTTCGGGTGCAGATCCATGACTGTCCAGCTCCTTAGGACATCCTCCTGACATGAAGGGTGCTATACAAATGTAATTTGTTGTTGTTGATCTCCAGGGCGCTTGTAGGGTGTTGTTAACACACCCACAAGCGTGTTAAGGCAGCTGTTACTTGGGTGGTAACTTGCTGCCATGCACATCTCTTTTCAATAATCATGGGACTTGTAGTGTGTCCAAATAACTCACTCTAATGCTCCTTGACTGTAACAACATTCCTACAATAAAATGTGACTTTCATCGTTTTCCCTCTTGTATGATACAAGAGGGAAAACAATGGAAATAGCTCTATTCTTAAAATTGAAGTGTATGCATTTAGATACTCGGCTTGTTAAGATTCTTTCCTGACCCACTATTTATGCCTTGATAAATATATTTAGTGGGAACTGGAATGGTTATTTCAGAGTTCATTTCATACCACAATCAATCAACCTGTACCTATCACTGCCACCAGAGAATGTGATATTGAGCTCTCAGTTTTGAAAGATCATCACTACAGTGTACAACTTTAATCGATTGTACAGGATAGCATAACATCAAGCCTCTTTTGCAATGAGAGTATTAAGCAGCATTGCCTGTTTTGTGTGGCTTCCTTATTACAACAACAACTTGCACTTATATAGCGCCCTCCACACAGGGTAGCATCTTAGAGCACGTAACAGTGGCGGAGCCTGACTTCGAGCTGGGGGTGGGGGAGGTGACGGTAAGCATGGTCGAAGAAGAAGGTTTTCAGCGGGACTTGAAAAGCTGGAGACAGGGGCAAGGTGGAGGGACTAAGGGAGAGCGTTCCAGAGTTTTGGGGTGTTACACCAACATTACATCAACATTCCCACATTGCATTGGAAGTCATGAGTATGAATTATTCATGTACATCACCTGAGGAACACAGTGCATATCTTGTGAATAAATACCAGTGATTTAAACAGCTGATTTTACAGCACAATATTCATATTCATTATAAGTTAAAATTGGAAGCATTCAAATTTACTCCAAACATTTGTTTCTGCTGCCATGAGTAGTAAATTTCAGTGATTTAGTTTGTGGCAGAGACCTTGCACAGCATCCTCTAGTGCATGTGAATTTGTGATGACAGAGGCAGTTCCAATAAGAATAGGGTTCTAACTGCGGCTAATTCTCCTTTAATAATTCTGAAGATGAGTGGCTGTTTTCAGACTCTTGTGCAATAGTCCTAACTAATCCAAAAGTGTTTGGCTATTATTGATAAGATTTTCCTCATTTCTTGCTGTCTGGAGTATTGTGAGATTGTCTCTGAGGTTCAGGAAATGGTGAGTAGTATTTGTGGGAAATTGGATTGACACCGAGCTGCCAATTTAATTTGAAGCCTCCTATCAGTCTCAAATACTGCAAAAAATTTTTTTGCCTGATGAGATAAGTATTACTGCCTGCAAGAATGTCATAGCTTCCCAACCTTCTGCCCCTTTCACAAATCCATTGAATCAAAGATTATTGCATACTGACCCATTTTCAAGCTCCAATGTGGTGCACCTCCTTATTTTTTATTGTTATCTCTGACGTGATCAACTCTTTTCATTTCAGTCCAAATATGTTTCTGATTATATTCCTCCGCAGCTCCATCTCTTAATATCAAAAAACCGAGTCAACTTTACACAGTGACTGAACGCAGCTTGGAATTTTACCAAGTATTCATTCTCCTTACCCCTGAGTTAGGAAAGTCGGTTGCAGTCATTTTACTTGCTTAAAAGCTGCTGTATTTTTCCTGGTTTGTTAAATTTAAAGATAACACATTTTTATGTTATACAAATGTTACATGTTTCTGTGGGATAACTCCTTTAGATCGTGACTTATATCTGCAACACTCACTCTACAGAATAGCCAATTGTGTGAGACATCTGAAGGTGTACAGCATCTGTGACAAGTCAGAAAGATTCAGTATGTTGGAGAAGAGGAAAGGAAGTGCAGAGGGACAAAAAAAATATTTTTCCTCTGAAGCTTGTGTGCATTTAGCTTACCTGTTTTTAGCAGTACTCATGTAGTTGTATACCTCTCGGCTGGACTACACTAATGCCCTCCTTGCCGGTCTCCCCTCCTCCACTATTCACAAAATTCAGCTCATTCAAAACTCCGCGGCCCGCATTCTCACCAGCACCAAACTTTGTACCCCGATTACTCCAGTCCTTGCCAAACTCCACAGGCTGCCTGTCACAAATCGGATTGACTTCAAGATCCTCACTCTAGTGTTTAAATCTTTCCATTCCTTGGCACCCCCCTATCTCTCTAACCTCCTCTATCCCCACAGCAGTACCTGCTGCCTCCGCTCTACTGAGTCCGGCCTCCTCTGTTTCCCCTGAATCCTCTGCTCCACCATCGAAGGCCGTGCCTTCAGCCACTTTCCCCCAAAACTTTGGAACTTCCTCCCTCAACCCCTTTGCCTCGACCCTCCTTGCCCATCTTCAGGTCATGCCTGAAGACCTTTCTCTTTGACCTCGCTTACAGTCACCTTCCCTCTCCCCCTGGCTCGGCCTCGGGCTCCGCCATTGCTAAGCACTATGAGACGCCGGCCGGCATGGAGAGCGCTATGTAAGTGCAAGTTGTTGTTGTTATATATACTTTACCGAACATCAGGTTTCAATTTGTGTGACACTGTCCTTCATTTTAATATATACATATTTATGTATGAAATGTATCAAAAATAAATTGGTAAATAGGGGTGCATTATTAATATAAATTTAGATGTTTAATAGGTGGTAAATTCAAATCTTACTTTATGATTTATTCTTTCAATCATATACTGCTGATTGTATATCAGATTCCGCTGTAAGCATAATTTTGAGAAAATAATTTTCCAGCAATTTTGAGAAATTAATTTCATTGATTAATCTCTCTGCTGTTAAATACTTTGCTGGTTTAAGATGAAGACGCCCAATCATATAATACAGATTATTACAGTAACTCTTAAATAAAAAACCTTGAATTTTAACCTTGAACCTTTTGGAGAGCCTCCACCAGCTATCTGGTCAGACAGTCTACAGTCCTGTGGATAATGTTCTATACATAGAAACTGTCAGAAAGAGAACTAGATATAGAAACATAAGAACAGGACATTAACCATTTAGCCCATCAAACCTGTTCCAGCAATTTATTGAATCATGACAAATCTTAAAATCCCTTTTCAACAAACCGGAATGCCATCACTTTCCAAGTATCCGTCTGTCTTCCTTTGAAATATATCCCAATTGATTCTATCTCTGTGGTCCTCTGGGCCTGGCAATTGACATAGAACACCATCTAAAACAGCCGAAATCTAAAGCAGCGTGGTTAATAACTACAAATATGAACTGTACTGTCAATTGTCTTACTGGTTTCAATGCATTGAATGCAGTTTGAGAAATGTTACAACCAGAAGAGTATAGCAGTGATGGAAAGAGTACAGTGTAAGTTTGCTAGGATGATATGAAAGATAGAAGGTCACTGCTATTGGGATTGATTGGCTAGGTTAGGCCTTTTTTTTTGCTAGAAAAGTGACTTTTAAGATGTGTTTTAAATTATAAAAGGGTTCAATAAGGCTAGCATGAATAGAGAGTTGCCACTTGTTTGGTTGTCTGTAACAAATGTAAATGATTAGGGGATCTAAAACACAATATATGAGGAATTACATCACGCAGAGTGTAGTGAGATTATGGAACTCGCTGCCCGAACCAATGATTAAATCAGATAACATTTAAGAGGACGATAAACCGTAACATGAAGTTGAGGGGAATACAAGCGCATGGGATGGTGTAAGGAGTGGGTGGAGATAACTTGTGTTATACCTTAGAAACTTTTAGGAACATTCAGCAATGTGTACTCTCCAAAACTCAAATGGAGTTCTTGCAACACAGTTGCAATTTCACCTTCACACATATTGGTACTACTTTAAAGCCACAGAGGAATTAACATGACCTATTGCAGAAAGTAGATCAAACAGAGTGATGCAGCTCACTCAAGCAGGAGAACATTAAATTGAATGTTAGTAGATATGTTTTCAAAGTAAGAGCATAAGGACACTATTGGTTTGCTCACCAAGCAGTGGGCCAGTTCCACAAAGCTACAAATGAAAGATTTTTGATCTGAATGAAATGATCATCTACAAGAATGAACAATATTCAAACTTGCTGGTTGCTACTGCACAATATTCTGTGACCTGTGCATTGAGAGCAGTTTGGCATGTCTCTCAGAATTAGCTATGAGCGAAGGTTTCTTGGAGTTTAGTGACACCAATAGCATTGACTTCAGACAAATGGATAACAGCTTTGCAGATCTGGAAACCAAACTGGAACATCAAAGACAGAAGAAGGACGTTTATGTTATGATTTGTCTGTGGTGATGTCTAATCTGGCTTTTTACACAGAAGAATGTGAAATGAACTTTGGTCTTTCCATCTGGATGGTTCAAGAATTCTTCGCTCTGATACTCAATTATTAGCAAGTTCTGCACTAGCCAACATCTATCTGTTGATGCAATTCATTTCAGGAATAGTGTTCTTATAACAGATGTTACATCAGTTATATTATCAAAGCATTGTTCAATGGTACAAACGCCAATGATTTAACGTACTTAGTAGATCTAATTTCTGCATGTCACAGAGAGATTTATCAAATGATGCAGCGTGGGTATATCCCATTACTAGAATCAGTCATATTGGCAGTTTGTAGTTGGAACAAAATGTTTGAGATTTTATTCATAATATAAAATAATAATAACCTTTGCATTTAATATAGCCTTATCGTGTCTTTGGAATGTCTAAAGTGCATCACACAGGATTTTACTATGTGTAAATCTGTATATTTGCAGGTGAATGCAAATTCAATACACAATAGAACCTTATAAAGCTATATAAAATAATATGGATAAGAGCAGGGATTTGAGATTGGAGTAATTATCCCACACGGATGGCTGTTTATTTGTAGGCAAATGTGATAGCCAAGTTGCGCACAGCAGTGTCCCACAAATAGCCATGAAATGTATGATCAAATTTATCTGAGGAATTGTTGGCCAGGACACAGGGAGAAACTCCCTTCTCTTTTAGTAATCTAATCTAATCTCAATCTTCTGATCACTCCGAGGTTGGTAGTGATGTAGCTTCTGAGTGTTCTTTGCTGGAACGCCGTAAGAGAGGTTGGCCTGCGACTTGGCTGACTACACAATCTGCCCTGCCCTATAATCCTTTATCCTAAATTAATAACAATAATAAATAATAATAATCCTGACATTTGGTATAGAACTGTTCATTTCAAGAGGACAACTTCTGGACATTTTGTTGGTGTTTATTAATACCCCCTAATATATCTCTTTTTCAACTGTCTTTAACATTCCTTTCTTATATAATTTATGAAATCTGCTTCAATTATGGTTTCTAGTAGAAAATTCCACAATACTGTGCTAAGAATGTTTTTCCAATCTCTCTTTTAATCATGTTTGTGATTATCTTAAATGTGTGCTCTCCCCCTACTGACAAGACTTCCAGTGGGAATCATTTATTACTATTTATTCTATCAGGACCTTTCATAATCTTGAAGATCTCTATCAGATCTTCTTTCACAATCACATCATCTACATGCTCCCTCTTGGGGATGTCATCCGCAGACATGGGGTACATTTCCACATGTATGCAGATGACACCCAACTCTACTTTTCCACCTCTCTTTGCGACCCCCAGTCCCCTGATGTTCTGTCAGCCTGCCTGTCAGATCTCAGGGGCTGGATAAGCGCAAACTTCCTTCAGCTGAACGTTGACAAGACAGAAGCCATACTCTTCGGCTTTCGTCAACGTCTAAAATCTCACGGTTCTCACCTCCTCCACGTGCCCGACCTCCCCCTAAAACTCCCCGAACACATACGCAACCTAGGTGTCAGGTTCGACCCCCAATTATCCTTCCTCCCCCACACGCGGTCTTCACCAGCACCACTTTCTTCCACCTCCGATGCAACGCCCATCTCCGCCAATACCTCTGCCCAAAAGCCGCTGAAACTCTGGTCCATGCCTTTGTCACCTCCCGGCTGGACTATTCAAATGCCCTCCTCGCCGGTCTCCCATCCACTACCATCCATAAAATCCAACTCATTCAGAACTCTGTCGCCCTCATTCTCACCCGCACGAAACTCTGCTCCCCGATCACCCCAGTCCTTGCCAGACTGCACTGGCTGCCTATCCCAGAGAAGATTGATTTCAAGATCCTCATCCTCGTATTCCAGTCCCTGCACTCCTCTGCACCCCCTTACCTCTCTGACCTCCTCTCTCCTCAGCACAGTACCCATTGCCTTCGTTCCTCCGGGTCTGGCCTCCTCCTTATCTCCCGAGTTCTCCGCTCCACCCTCGACAGCCGTGCCTTCAGCCACTATGCCCCAAGGCTCTGGAACTGCCTTCCTCACTCTCTTCGTCTTGCTCCCTCCCTTCCCATTTTCAGGTCTCTGCTAAAGACCTTTCTTTTCGACCGCGCCTTTGGTCACCTTCCTCCCCCTCCCCCTGGCTCAGTCCCGGGATCCTATACTGTAAAGCGCTCTGAGACGCCACTCAATCCACAACTGTTTTTTTGGGACACTGTTATCTGCAATTGGCTACCTTGTTTCGCCCACAAAATACACAGTCAATCCACATTACAATATATTCTATGAAGAGCTTTGAGATGTCTCAACAACGTGATAAGATGCTACTATATATCAAATGCAAGAATTATTATTAATTATATCAAACCTAAGCTGATAGAAATTTGCAACTGTGTTTCTTCTCGATTTGGAAGACAATAAAGTAATTAGCAAATTACCTTTCAGAGGTAAATTCAAAAGCTTTCAGTATGACATTTTAAAATAAGTCACCCTTCAGAGAAAGCTTTTAGACATAAAAGGCATTGTATAAGTCTGATTCATTACCTGGTCAAATCTGAAAGAAATAAACACTTACCTTTCTTTAAAGATGAAAAAATAACAATACTAAAACACAAAAGCTCATTCCCTTATTAAAAGGTATTGCAAAGATTAACATGAGGGCAATTGCTTTCCCTTTCAGAATTAAACCTACAATGAATTTCTTAAACCAGAATAATTAAAACTTTTCATTTAGAAATACTTTCCAACTCAAAGGCTATTAACTTGTCAAACTTTAGCAGTCATTATTTTAACATTTCAATAAAAAAGTTATTGAAACTATATTTTACCAGATAATACCTGTGCAAAATGGTAAGTAACTGCGATGTGATCTTGAGTGTTAAGATTCTAAACACGCTGAGATTGCATCTTGATCAAAACTGATTTTAATGTCAACAGGGTTCAGACTAAGAATATTTAGGGCTGAGTGAAAATGTAAGAGGAAGTATTCAAATACCAGCTTGGATCACGCACACACATACATTTTTATTTGTTAAATCCGGTGAGCTATTTGCATTTAGCTGTTAATACCAACCAAATGAAGTCTTCCATTTCGCAATCTAAAGCTGTACGGTATTTTAGCATAGGGAATATTAGTTTATCCCTCTGAATAAATGCTCAACCTTTGCAGGGTAATGTATGTGATTGTGTCCAGTCACTGGAAGGAGTTCCAGCTAATTTTTTTTAATCAAGAAATCCCATTAGAACCTCGGCACATATTAGATCCCAATATCTCTATGACAGTAGTGTCTACAAAGTAGAACTCTCAAGTATCAGGAATGAATAAATTTCTAGAAATAATTTTTTGCTCTTTCAACCATATCCATGTTGTGCATCAATTAGTATTTATGACTAAAGTTATCCCTAGAAATGAAGAAGATCTAGGTCTAGAGAAGTCAAGGTCTGAACATTTTCAACATTTTTCAATGAAATTTCATTCAGAATAAACTGAGATGCTAATGTTTTCATTTTCTTGCAACGCACTTGTGTTATGGTTCAGAAGAATTAAAGACAGCAATTATTTTTGTATAGTACCAAGTGGAATAATTAAAATCTATGCGAACTATTGATTACCCATTATGGACAAGATAGCATACTGCAAGGCTCTTAATAACCACCAAATTCAGATGATCTTTAAAATTACCATTTTAAAGAAAAACAGTCTGTGTGTGTGAGAGAGAATACAGAAGAATGATGTCTACTTTATTATAACTAACTTGTCTTTTATAATGTCTGCACACAGGATTGTTGTTTCCATTGTATGTCTGACCTTCAGCCTACTAACAAAATTGAATAAACAATGCTATTGATTGTCATTTCTGAGAACAGTTCAGAAATGCTCAGTGAAATCTATTCAAGTTCTCTATAAAAATTAGTCACCCTGTATGCATTATGCTGGAGTATCAAAGCATCAAATGTATGCTAAAATCAATTAATTTAAATAATTCATAATGGGAATCAAGAATAACATTTTTAAGTCACAAGTAAAATTCAGAAACCAGATTGGTGGCACACTGACTCCCAAGAATGCAGCTCTAAAAGTAGAACTTACCTTAGCAGCATATGCATCGCTTCCTATTTCTTAATTGTAATTACAATTTTCCAATCATTAACATATTTAAGTGTCATTAAATCTCCATAAAAATGTTTTGAAGCACTTGCCTTATAATTTACTTCAGCAATTTTCCACCATAGATGTTGCATCAATAATATTTTTGAATTTAATATGGGCCCTATCACATTGAAAGGATATCTCACAGGATTTACAGTAAAGTATAGTGGCTGTGTGTTTTGTAGGCCAAAGGACAGCAAATTGAAATATAGCAATGTTCCACAAACAACCATGAGTGAATGACCAATTTTATCGTGGATCCCGGAAGAAACTCCCTTCTCTTTTTATATAATGCCTTTGGATCTTTAATACTCAAACAAAAATTGGTCACTCAATCCACAACATTTTTATGGGGCACTGCTGTGCGTAATTGCCTGGCGTGTTTCACCCACAAAATATACATTCAATTCACTTTACAATATATTCTGTGAAATGCTTGGAGACATCTTGAAGACGTGATAAGGGGCTATATCAAATACAAGGATTATTATTATTATTATAAACAGGCTGATAGGATCTTGAAACATGTCACCTCCCACAATAGAGCACACCCCCAGAACTGCACTCGAGCATTTGTGGAGTCCTGTAGATCAGTGGTTAGAGCACTCGCTTTGCAAGCGAGAGACCTGAGTTCAATTCCAGGCAGGGCGAAACCTTGGGCAAGTTTCCTTACTCCACACGCCTAATAATAATCCCTCCAAAACCAAAAACAATAATAAATTGGTCATTTTCAATCTACGACTGTTTGTGGGACATTGCTGTGCGCAATTGGCTGCTGCGTTCGCCCACAAATATACAGTCAATTCACTTTACAGTATATTCTGTGAAGCGCTTTGGGACGTCCTCCCGACGTGAAAAGCGCTATATCAAATGCAAGGATTATTATTATTATTATTATCAGTATAAACTATATGAGTTCAATGTCCTGATATGGGACTTGAAACCACAATCTTCTAACTCGAAAACAACAATAAGATTCCATTCATAGAACGCCTTTCACATCGGGAGGATGTCCCAAGGCGCTGTACAGTTGGGTCAGGACCCGAGCAGGGGGGAAATGGTCAGGGTGAGGGGTGGGAAGGGAGAGAGCGAGGAGGGGGTAGAGAATCGAGAGGGGAGCTGAAGGCACGGTCAAAGAGAAAGGTCTTGAGACCGGCCTTGAAGGAGGAAAGGGAGGAAGCAAGGTGAAGGCACTGGGGGATAGAGTTCCAGAGCCTAGGGAATGAGAGGCTGAAGGCCCGGCCACCGATGGTAGGGCAGTTGGGGCGGGAGATGTGGAGCAGACCGGAGGCAGAGGAACGGAGGGTACGGGCAGGTAAGTAGGGAAATAGTAGGTCGGAGAGGTAGGAGGGAGCAAGGCCATGAATGGCCTTGTAGGCGTTCTGACTGACCTGCAGCTTGTGGACAGAGGTGCCGGGAAGGCCGGCGAGGAGAGAGTTCCCGTAGTCCAGCCTTGAGGTGATAAAGGCGTGGACCAGAGTTTCAGCAGCGTGAGGGTTGAGGTAGTGCTGTAGTCTGGCGACGTTCCGGAGGTGATGGAAGACGGTGCCAGTTGTGTCGCGGATATGAGGCAGAAAGGACAGCTCAGGGTCGAACAGAACACCTAGGTTCCTGACTGGCTTTGAGAGGTGGAGAGTGCAGCCTTGGATGCTGATGCTGTCCTGAGGTGCGGAGGCGCTTACGCGAGCCAATCAGGAGGGCCTCGGTTTTTCGCACGTTGAGCTGAAGAAAGTTGTCTCTCGTCCAGGACTCGATGTCGGACAGGCAGGCTGTCAGGACATCGGTGGTCGTGGAGTTGAGGGTAGAGGAGGAAAGGTAGAGTTGGGTGTCATCCGCATACATGTGGAAGTTAACCCCATGTCTGCGGATGATGTCACCAAAGGGGAGCATATAGAGGGTGAAGAGGAGGGGACCGAGGACAGAGCCCTGAGGGACACCGCACGAGACAGTGCGGGGGCTGGAGGAAAAGCCGTTTGTGGAAACAAAATGAAGACGGTGGGAGAGGTACGACCTAAACTACTCAAGGACAGGGCCTTGAAGGTTGAGGTGGGAGGATAAGTGGTGGAGGAGGATAGCATGGTCGACCGTATCGATTGCTGCCGATAGGTCGAGAAAGACGAGGAGGCAGAGGGAGCCCTGGTAGCAGATGGTCAGGATGTCATTGGTGACCTTGACCAGGTCGGTTTCTGTGCTGTAGGCAGCACGGAAACCCGACTGAAGGGGTTCGAATAATGAATGGGTGGAGAGGAAAAAGCGCAGCTGGGAGGCGACAACTCGTTCCAGGACCTTGGACAGGAAGGGGAGGTTGGAGATGCGCCGGTGGCTTGATAGCTGCGATGCATCAAGGGAGGGTTTTTTTAAAGTGGGAGTGATGATGGCAGTTTTTAGGGGAATGGGAAAAGAGCCAAAGGAGAGGGACAGGTTTATGATGTCTGTGATATGTGGGGCAAGGAGGTGGAGCTGAGAGATAAGGAGTGGAGTGGGGATGGAGTCAAGGGAGCAGGTGGTGGGTTTCAGGGATAAGATGAGTTTGGTGACAGAGGGTGGGGAAACGGATACGAAGTTGTGTAGGGGAGGATGGGTAGGAGTTGGAGTGTGGGAGGGAGGGAGGGAGGGAGGGAGGGAGGGGGTGGGTGGAGGTTGGAGGGGAAGTGACCGCGGAGCAGATTCCCTTGATTTGGGATTCAAGGAAATCCAGCATCTCCTCACAGTGAAGGTTGGAGGAGATGACCTGTGCGGGGTGGCGGGGGGACGGAGGAGTCGGGATTTGGTAGAAAACAGAGGCCTGGGTTTGTTCTTCACCTCCAGGATTATCCTGGAGTAGAAGGATGACTTGGCCGAGGCTAGAGTGGAGCGGTAGATTTTGAGGAGGTCCGGCCAGATTTGTCGGTGGACCGTTAGGCCAGATTTGAGGCAGGTGCGTTCAGCGGCCCACACCTGGCTCTTCAGTGAGTGGAGATGGGTGGTGAACCAGGGGGAGGAGCGAGAGTGGAAGACAGTACGGGAAGTGATGGGAGCAAGAGTGTTGGGGAGAGGGTGTTGTGGAGGAGGGTGAGAGGAGAAGAGGGATCAGTGATGGTTGAAGGCCAGAGGGAGAGGAGTTCAGAGGACTCCAAGGCAGCGGTTAGGGATTGTGGGGGTAACTTCTTCCAGGGGCGGTAGAAGATGGTGGTGGGTCTGGTGGAGGTGGGGAGGGGGCTGGAGGTGGTGAAGGAGATGAAATGATGATCGGAGAAGGCCTTGTTGGTAATCGTGACATCCGAGGCACTGAGGCCCCGGGTGATCACCAAGTCGAGTGGGTGGCCATGACTGTGAGTGGGGGAGTTCATGTGGAGGGAAAGTTTGAGTGAGGAGAGCAGGGAAGAGAAGTCCGAGGAGATGGAGCAGGAGGGGGTGAAGTGCAGGTTGAAGTCGCCCAGGATGATGAGGTGATCAGAGCAGAGGCAGAGAGATGTAAGTAGTGCAGAAATATCGGAGATGAAGGTGGGAGAGGTTTTAGGGGCCCTGTAGAGGAGGAGGATTTTGACTGAGAGGAAGGAGGGGTGGGAGAGGGTGAGGTGCTCGAAAGAAGGGAAAGAGCCAGAAGAGTAGGGGCATAGGGCAAGTGGTGTCCTTGAGATAAGGGCTACACCACCGCCACAGCGGTTGGGGCGAGCGATGTGGTGGGAGATGTAGCCGGGTGGTGAAGCCTCTGTGAGGGGGAAGGTGTCGCCTGGGGTGAGCCAGGTTTCCGTTAAGGCCATGATACGCTCTCATCAAGGATGAGATCGTTGATGACCAGGGCCTTGTTACAGAGGGAGTGGACGTTTTGTAGTCCGATGTGGAGGGAGCGGTTGACAGAAGTGTGTGTGGGGAGGGATGGGGGTCCAGGTTGTGAGGCAGGGGTGGGGGGAATGGGGATGAGGGAGGAGAGGTTGGCTCCCCGGGTCTGTGTCCGGGGTGGGTGGCGAGTGTGGTGGCGAATGGGGCAGTCAGTGTGGCTGCTGCTGGACAGCCAACGCCGAGTGCCACGGTGAGCCCGGCGGAGGATTCCCAGGCTGGAACAGAGGGAGGTTGTGGGAGTGTTAAGTAGGGATAGAAGGCGAGAGGGACGGAGAGAGAGGAGGACAGAGTGGGAGAGATGTAGAGGGTGGAGGGTTTGGGGGAGAGAGGAGGGGGGAAGGAGGGAGGGTTGAGGGAGCTCGGGTGAGAGCAGCAGCCATAGTGCGCACGCGGGGACCGGTTGCGAGTGGTCAGGTGGATGGCATTAGTCCATAGGCTGGGTTTGGGGCAGCCAACCCAGCAGGACCATGGTGGACCCTGATGCGAGCCCTGGGTGGGGTGGTGGGGGGGCAGAAGTTTTTTCTTTTTTGTTTTTTTTGTTGCGCGCGCACACTACTGAAACTAAACTATGACATCAGCGATTCCCCCGCTCCGCCCCCATACCGCCCTCGTCCCCCCACAGCTCCACAGCCTAGCTGCACTCCCTGCCGCCGCGAGCTTTAATACCTGAAAAGGTAGGCCCAGTCTCCTCCCCGCGCTGTCCTGCCGCTGCTCCCCGTGTGGCTGCACTCCCTGCCGCCGCAAGCTTTAATATCTGAGAACTCAAAGGCACGAGTGCTACCAACTGAGACAGGCTGACACCTGGTCCCCTTTGGCATTTTCTCTATGACCAATAAACTTCAGGTCCCTGCTTTCTAAGAACATGGGAACAAGATAAGGCGATTCAGACTATTGAGCTTGTTCTGCCCTTTTATTATATCAAGGCCAGAAATGTAAACAATTTTCCTTCCATGCAAATTCTTCATATCGCCTCGGTTCATTCATTATCTGTGGCCTTCTGAACAATTTGTTCAATATTCCAAATCTTTCAATGTTAAGACTGTATCCTTTTGATTTGGATCCCTCCCCAAAAGGGGAGAGTCATTTTTTTTAGTTCTATCTGAAGTAATTTGCTTTTAGGAATCTTTAATTACTTAAATTTTTCAGGACCATTTCATTTCCAGCCATTATTTTCTCATACACTTGGATGCTCCCTCTTATTAATTTAGTCACCTTTTGGCAATGTTAAAATTTTGTTCAATCTCTACAGTACAGATAATCTTATAAATACCATAGCTCTCCAAAAAAAATTGTACCAATTATGATGTTTTACTTTCCAGAATTCTCATTTTATCTTCATTTTAGTTTTACCAATATTTAGTTTCCCATTAAATATTTTTCAAACTTCTACCATCCTTATTTTCTTACCTCAATTGAAGTACTTTTATTTTTTGGGGTGATAAATGGAACCATTCACATATAAATTCTAACATTATATTTCCACTATTATATGGAAAAGATTTAATTTTCCCAGTCGAATGTATCTTAAAGTATTACATTTTAGCTCAATACTTCCCTCGGTTTTGTTTCTCAAAATCTCATTCTCAATTTTCCTCTTTTATTAGTTTAAAACCTGTTTTTTTCAAATCTGGTAATTTTATTTGATTATCCTTTGTTCCAGATGGGATCACAAGGTCAAATCGAACAACATTAAAATCATTGACAGTCAAACTCTATTTTTGCCATCATCTTAAGCTCGCTATAAAACACTACATAAAGTATGCCCTCTTTCCCGCTGCCCTTTTCAGTGTGCTCTATCAAGAAGTAGTGCTGTACTGCCCCAAAATGATTTAATATCCTATCTTTGAAATTCCCACAAACATTCTACTTAATTAAAGGGCAATTAATATTACACATAATTAGTATCCTTCCTTTATACAATGACCTTTTCTGTGCTTGAATAATTCCACATCAGCTTTGCTTTCTGCCCTCATGGCCTATAAAACATTGCATTCATTAATTTATTTTCCTTGGTGTTTAATTTGACCCAAATTAACTCTATCCTCCGTTATCTGATTTTGATCATTCATTCTGGTTCTACAGGACTCTCTCTCTCTCTCTTTGGCACTAGGATTCCCATTTATTTTCCTAATGTCTGTGAATATTTTAATTGCATTAAATATAGAAAATGCTTGTCCATGGCTCACTTTAATCATGCCTCTGTTAAACCAGATGAAACAAACAACCTATTACTTTCATATGTAAATTGAAACACATATTTTGTTCCTTTATGCCTTTATTTCACCAACCTACTCCACGTCCCCCACCCTCTCTACTGCACTTTCGGTGGTCGACCTTTCAGCCTTTCTGCACCCACCCTCTGGAACTCCATCCTGGAGCCCCTCCGCCACGCCCATCCCTTACTCCATTTCCTTTAGAAATTAATTATCTGGGTTAAAGAGTTTTAACTTACCTTTCCTATCCAAATTTGGATAATAATAATAACAACAATAATAATAACAATAATAATAACCCTTGTGTTTGATAAAGTGCCTTTCACAGCAGGAGAACATCTCAAAGCACTTCACAAGATTCACTGTATTATGTAGTGACTGTGTACTTTTGTAGGTGAACCCAGCAGTTAACTTGTGCACGACAATGTCCTACAAATATTAAAAACGAGGAATATTAATATATTAATATTCTTCCCTGGGTAACCCATTGTACAAATGAACTCCCAGTTAATAATGAACATATTAAGCACTGTTGTGTAACCTATTGTATATATACCATTCCCTGTTCTAAAGCATTGTACATAATCTCCATTCCTTATGTAATCCACTTTACATATTAGCCACTCCCAGTGTAAAATAGTTCAATCTTAATTTTCTATTCAACTTCAGAGCTTGAGGCTACATACTCATCTAAAACGTATGGTCATAATATCAGAAAAGATTCTGTAAAAAAATATTTTTTCTATTTACGATTTACGATATTTACGTCATTTTCCCTATTCTAATCTGAAAATCTGGGAAAGTCCTTGCCCTGTTACTGTATAAAGAGCTTTTAATTGTGATAAAATTAGCACTAATGGTTACATTAATCAAGCCTAATTTGATGAAATGTCACTTAAAGAAGCCTCAAAAAGCCATTGCTTTTTGAACTGGCACTCATTTTTCACTTATTGGGGGTGGGTGGGGTGGGGGGAGGGGAGTGTTGGCTTATGTAGAGTTTTACTAATAAATAAAACATGACATCTATTGTTATTTATAGATTTTTATCTGTCTATTTTGCCTATCTGAAGAAAGGAACATTTTGCTAATTTTCTGTATTTCTATACTGTAATATTTCAGTTTGTTGTGATATATTACTATCATCCTCTACATACAGAATTAAACAAGTTATGGTTTATAGATAAAAAGATTAATTTACACATTTCATCCCCCTTTTGATAATATATGTAAAACATTTGTGTAATATGACTAAAGTATAAGGTAGAAACTATGGCATAAAACTTGATGTGAAGTGATTTATTAATTGTTTAAAACGGTTTAGGTTTTGATATTATTTTACAATCTGAGAATGGTTGAGAGATACTGCAAAAAATAATATTGTATTTCTTAATGGCAGCCTGCGTAACCAAAGTATACATCAATATACTGTATTTCTATTTTTAAGGGGCATTGCTTCTCCTAATAGCCACTGAACAAATGATTCGATTGGAGACTGCTTCATTTGTGGAGTCCTGTAGCTCAGTGGTTAGAGCACTCGCTTTGCATGTGAGAGACCTGAGTTCAATTCCAGGCAGGGAGAAACCTTGGGCAAGTTTCCTTACTCCACACGCCTAATAATAATCCCTCAAAAAAAACATTAATAAATTGGTCATTTTCAATCGACGACTGTTTGTGGGACATTGCTGTGCGCAATTGGCTGCCGCGTTCGCCCACAAATATACAGTCAATTCATTTTACAATGTGTTCTGTGAAGTGCTTTGGGACGTCCTCCCACGTGAAAAGTGCTATGTCAAATGCAAGGATTATTATTATTATTATTATTCCTCTGTATTTTTGCCATACCAAGAACCATCTACAACAGCTTTTCAGTACTTTAAATTTGCTTGGACACTGTGGCTTTATCCATGTTAATCTATTGTTATGCTCTTATGTTGTCCTTCTTTCCTAGATTATTTAAATCTACTCCTGTTAGCTAAATTTTTTTTTGTCAGTCGGGTGTCTGACACATGTGGAAACCCATCACCATGATTAAGAGTATCCAAAGCAAGCTCAGATTTCCATGCATCCTACCTACACATGGGAATCCCAGAGATAGGTTGTTGAAATGGAATGCGCACTCTCTCCCTGGACGGATACATCCTGTTTACCTAATTCTGGAAAGTATTAGGCATAGGTTGGAAAGAGCCAAGGCTTGGGGACTAAAGAGTGTGAGTTGGGATACTGCTGGAGTCAAACCAGCTTAAACTACATAGCTTGCCATTGATATTGCTGTCCCGCTGCTTGTCCAGAAAGGACCACTCTACCCATTAGGAGTTTGACTTGCAGAGTTAGCAGGAGTTGAGTGGGATGACTCCCTGCCCCCAGTGACTGATCTGCCCTTCCACGTCCTGCTGATGAGCCAGGCTGGCTGTGGTGTCATCAGCAATGCCCTTGAATATTGCAGCCTGGCTCGGGAACCGGACTACAGAGACCGCCACAGAGGGCTAGCTCGATTCCCACAATCCAACGCCAAGCATGTCATCTTGGAGCCAGTTCCCCTCTAAGGAGACCCCACGTACCACCCCATCCCCCTCCCGAGGGGATAGTCTAAATATATATATAACTGAATTGTCTATCACTTCATGACAAAACAAATACTTGCCACTTCCAAAAAAGACAGAACTATTGAAAATTTAAAAAAAAATTAGAACAGTGAATGGAGGAGATATAATAATAATATTTAATAATACTAGTAGTAAATATTTGCATTTGATATAGTGTGTTTCATGTGAGGATGAAATCTCAAAGGATGTCACAGGATATTCTGTAAAATGTGTTTTGTAGGCAAACATGGCAGCCAATTTGCACAAAGCAATTTCTCACAAACAGCCATGAAGTAAATGATCAATTTTTATGTAGGGGATTGTTGGCCAGGACAACGGAAGGAACTCCTTTCTCCTTTCAAATAGAAATCTTTAATGTCCAGCTGGAACAGACAGAAAGAACCTTGATTTAACATACCATTTGAAGGATGGGATCTCCAACAATACAGTGCACTCCCAGCATTCTAAAAGTGTCAGTCGAGAATAAACAATTTCAGACTCCCAACATGGAGCTTCAACCCACAGCCTTCTGATTCAGATGTGTGAGATTTGCTACCAACTGAGCTAGGCTGATGCAGATGTTAAGAACTTCATCTCATCTGAGTCAAAAAGCTTGAAAAAGCTTGTCTATGTATTGAAAATCAAGAGTACCGTCTACTGTACAGACTCATACAAGGACAGTGTTTAAAGTACGTGTATTGTACATGATCTATAAATCTAATTATTATGTTGCTAATGTTATGAAATGTTGCATTTGCTTGCCAATATATTTATTTACATTTTCTTCCAGAAATGTTTAACACTTCAGATTGTGAATTAGAAATGGTCTGAGAATAGAAGCTGGATTTCTATTATATCAAGTAGTATTCCCGAAATATTTCAGGAATAAAATGTTTTATTTTTTCTGGTGTGCTGTAAATTTGTAAAGTTTTAGACCTTTATACTTTGTTCTGGGTGACCTGTGTAATACTAAACCTAATATTTGAATGGAATATAACTTTGGCAAATAATCTAATAGAAAAGTCATCTCCAGAAGCATTGTTACTTCCAACCAACTTTAGAGTCACAAGCTAGAAATCACGACTTAAATAACTTTCAAATCTAATTGCACTCACTGAGTAATTATTATTTCTGATCTCAGTTGCACTGTACCTTTCCTGAGTTGAAAACTGCTAAGAGATGGCAATGGTACTCTTTATATCTTACCATGAAAGCTTTTTTCATTCGCTCTTCCACCTGCATAAAGCTGGTATAAATGCTCCAGCACATAATGTACCCCAACTTTTTATTTATTTTTGTTGTGATTTGTGATTTTCTGTTGGACAGAATACAGCTTTATTAATCTGGTAAATTGTAGTTTTTATGTACAGTTTTCTAAAAATAAATCTTGTTCCTTTGTTATTGTATGTATGTTTGAATGAGTGAGAGAAAAAATAGCAGCACACACATTGTACAGGAATAATATGATTACTATAAAACTAAACAATTTGCAGAAGAAACATTTTCCATGAGATCAATAGCTTGCATCTGTAACCTTTTACTGAGTGTGTTGTTTAATGCCCTCTCTCCATAATTGATAAAATACTGCCAATTACATAATAATGATTTCAAAACATGTCTTCATCAGAGACCTATTTATAAAGAAATTTCTCATGAATGTTTCAGAATGGAATGATTTCTGTTAATTCAGGGGAACTCATGTTAGAGCACCCTTCACTATATAGCTGTCTTGCTTAGTGCATGTCTACTGTGAACCGACACTAACCAGAAATGCAGAACAGCCAGCTTTTGGTACTGACTACACTGATGATACAGCAAAGAAACAGATTATTTGTCCCAACAAGGCCAATGCCTATGTTTATTCTCTATATGCGACTCCAACCCTCCTATTCCCCTCTCTGATACCTCTCTATTCCCTTCTCCCTCATAAATACGTCAGGATTCCTCTTAAACACATTGATTATTTCAAGTAAAATCTTTATTTCTTTATAAGTGCCGAGTCCCCAGGAATGAACATATTGTGGACTGAAAACCACCAGAAGGTGGATAGATACAGCACAAATTAATTTCACTTTGATTTGTAATTCCGCTTTCTAAAGAAACATGAAGAGAAGCATTGTTTTGTATCCTAACATCTGGAGATGTGCTGGAATTTCTCCATATTTACAAGGTTTTAAAAATGTAAACAAAAATTTGAACTAGTGTATCCTTCATCAGTGTGATAATAATAATAGTAATAATCCTTGCATTTGATATAGTGCTTTTCACGTTTTCTTGACGTCTCAAAGCGCTTCACAGAATAGACTGTAGGCCATCTTTATGTGAAAATGCAACAATAATTGGCCTGGTCACATTTATGGTATTAACAGATCCATTTCGAAGTCCAGGCTTTTGAAAAATAATGTAGCCTAGAATGCATTTTTTCCAATAAAATCTATGTTTTGTTTTAAATTAGAAAGAAGACAAATAGACAAATGTATTTCTAGATTTAATGCTCGAAAGTTAGGATTGGTTACATTAAGTTGAACAAGCAAACGTTGAATGACAAAAGAGATATGAGGCAGAAGAGAGAATTGGGAAGAAATCATGAACCAACCGGTTTTTTATATTTAAACTTTTTTTAAATGGTTTGAGATTTACTGTTACAGTAATAAACTATTTTCTGACATTTAGATATATTCCTTGCTGTAATATTAGAATATAAACAAGAAGAGTCTCCATGCACTACTAAAATGGACCTTTCAGATAGGTACCTCCACCCTACACCATCACTGAGGTACCTCACTACACAAGACTTCCACAGAAATAAATGTAAAAAAACTGCTATTCAATGGTCGTGTACACATAACAATTAGAGAAAGATTTCCGATTCCATTTGCAAAGAAACATTGAGATATTGAGCGCCTTGTCTAAATGTCAAACTGTAAGGTAAGAGGTTCTAAGAATATTATTCAGATCAAAGTGTCATTCATATGGTCATTGTGCTATATGCATAATCAACCACCTCTTTGTTCCAATAATTGCTCCAACAGTGGTGTTTAATTAAAGACAGTGATTCATTCTCTTCGCCCTCCTTCAGTCCACTGATTGTATGAGGAGATAAGAAAAGTCAAGACCAAGAAAAGACCATTTAGTCTTTCGGCACTTATAGCTCTAGTTCTTAAACTCTCCGAGTGGTAAACTATTCCAAGCATTTGTCATTCTTTGAACGAAGAACTATTTCTTGATAACTTCTAAATTTACTGTATATGTCATCAGGATCTATTTCTTGATAACTTCTAAATTTACTGTATATGTCCTCAGGATCTACTGTCCTGATTTAGTTTTGACCTCAAAATTCACTCAATTTTAGCTTGAAAGACCATTTTGCCTTAAAATTTATGATGGTGCAAAATTATGGATTTTTAAAAAAATGTAGTCTTCATTTGGAAGTCAGATCTTTCTAACAACTGTGGAAAGCCATTTTTGAAATTGAAAGACTGAATTTTCCACAATTCTACAATTTTGTTTTGTGGACTTCGATGTGGTTTGCGGCTGTTGGTTTTCAGTAACAACAACTTACATTTATATAGCATCCTTTACATAGGGTAGCATTTTGGAGCGCTCAAACATAAACCTTGTAAAGTGAGCACATCTGCTGTGCTACAGAGGTGGAATTGTGCTTTTCATCAACTCAATATTGTTACAATGACGGAAATGTGCCAAATAGCTACAATCGTGTTTCAAGGATTGTCTCTGGCTATAAAATCACAGTAACCATAAATGCAACAGCCTCAAGTTCTTTTTTGGAACCAGAAGCTGATATCCACGCATTTGTAGGAGAGATTAGGAGAAAGCTTATTGAAAAGCACTTCAGTTGAAAGAATCCCTCTTGTCAATGTTACTTCTATCAATTATATGTCTGCCTTTTATCCATATTACTAAAGCTCTGTGTCATCAAAGTTAGATTCCTACACTGAGAGCCAAAGTTCTGTCTATCATAAGAGATTAAGATATCTGAGCCAGCGTCACAGAAAAAGCTGTGGGATGAAATTCTCTAGTAAGATATATTTAATAAGAACAGATCAAATATTTTGGGTTTGCTGTAAGCCGTCGGTACACAGTAAGAACAACTTTGCCACTTTATGATACTATTAGAAGGGTGAGTGCAAATATGGAGGCAATATTGATGAGGGACTACAAATAGTCCAAATTAAACTAGGAATGGCAAAGTGTGAAGGACTCTGACCTTATTAATATAGTGGATGACTGATTTGCTGAGTCAATGCATGCAAGAGGCCACAAGAGGCAAATACTTTCCAGACTTGGTTCTTTTGAGGAACCCAGACAACATTCAGGGAGTTGGAAGTAATTCAACACAGCAAGTCAATAATCAATACAACTTCAAAAATAGCACAAAAATAGAAAAACAAACCTAGTATACAGAGGATTGTCATGGACCTGGTTATTTATATCCAGTCCTCCAGTGTCTAGAGTTAGCAGGGGGGATTCGACCTGGGAGGACAAAGCCAGTATCACGTTTAAACAAAACATGCACTACTCGAAACAAATTTTAAATATTTATTGGCCACAAGCATACAATTTGACGACATCTCAAAGCTTTTAATTAAATCAGAGTCATAATACATAAAGGCATATACAGTTTGAGCCGAGTCGGCAAGCTGATCAACTCCTTATTAGAAGTCCCTCCAAGGTACAACTGATGCCTGTTTGCTCAAACACCTAGTATTTATACTCTTGTTTTCATACTCCAACGCTTACATAACAACATTTTTACAGACAGAGTCCCTATGCAAATTAGGCCTCTTTCAGACAATCAATGACATCCTTCCAAATACAATTAACTTAGACAGTGCAAAGAAGTTAACAACATTCCTACCAATTAAATAACACACAATTCTTACCACCTGCAGGGTGGAGACAGCTAAAGCAATGAGGCAAACAGGAAGGCTAACATTCTTACAGACAGTGAGTTTACAGGTTCTTTGGCTATGACGTCACCACCATCACTGGTTTGAGGACCAAGCTTAGGAACAAAGAAAAGGGTGGGCACTACTCAAGGTTACACTAATTTAGGATAAATGGGCATCCTTCAAAATCAGGTATCCACCATGTATAGCACTTGCGGTTGAATGCATATTTTCAAATGATCTTGTATTATTCAAATGATTAGCACTGCATCATCTTTACTAGACAGGTGAATGTGCATTGGTGAGATTGACTGCATGGAAAAATATACAACAATCTCAATGCTGCTGCATGTTGGGCACAGTGGGGCATGACCATCTGATGCATGTATCTGTTTCATTTTGATTATCAAATTGATTTGTGTCTGACATTTTTGGAAAACCATCACCATGCTTAAGAATCCAGACCAAACAGAGTTCCATGCATCCCACCTATACATGAAAATTCCAGAGATGTTTATTGGAATGGAATGTGCACTCTCTCCCTAATTCCAGAAAGTATTGAGTACAGGTTGATAAGAGACAAGGCTTAGGCACCCCAGAGTGTGTGTTAGGTTGTCCCTGGAGTCTAACCAGCTAAATATTTAGATCTTGCCTGACACTGCATTGCAAGCTTTGTCACTGCCCATTGCTTGTCCAGCTAGGACCACCCTATCTGTGAGGTTTTTGGCTTGCATGGTTAAGTGGAGCTGAATGGGATCAGTCCCTGCTCCCAGTGACTGGTCGACTTCCAAGTCTTCCAATAAGCCAGGCTGGCTGTGTTGTCATCAGCAATGCCCTGGAGTACTGTGGACCCACCTGGCTCAGGAAATGGACTACTGAGACTGCCACGGAGGACTAGCTCAAAACTGGCATGTCACCTTGGAGCCAGTTCTGCTCCAAGGAGACCTGCTTACCTCCCCAACAAGGAGAATAGTCACTAATTTTTCAATTGACATCCAACAAGCACAAGTTTTGAGCCCTCAGGTGAATGGCAGGTACCAGGAACTCTCTACGAGCTTTGTGGTGAGCAACACAATTCAACAAGAAATGAGTGAAAGCATTGCCACCAGCTTTCAACTGATTGGATGGTTTAACTTTCCTCCAAGAAAAAGCAAATATGCTTTTCATGAATTTGAAGAGCAGAGATAATAGGTTTGCAAGCAACCATTTCATGGTTACTGCCTCAAATCGGTCTAAAGTGTCTTAACATTCTAACATTTAGAGAACAGCCTTGTAATTTCTATTTTTCATGCATTTGTACAAACTCAATCAAATTCTGAGTTTAGTCAGTTTAATTGAAAAATATGAGTTAAGAAATAATGTATAATTCAACATTTTGATCATTTCTTTCACTAATATTTAAGAAGCTGTGATATCACATAATCCAATATTGCTTTGAATATGAATGTATTTCACATTATTCTTTTTTGTATATAAACTTATAATTATTGGTATAACAGCAACATATTACTAATGCTGTATTTTGGTACATCTGACCAATTTTAAATTGACTTCAAAGCACTGGCATATTTAATACGTTTGAAGTCCGCAGGGACAAATGTTATATTGTGGCACATTTTAGTCTTTTCCTGAAAATTACTGATAATATAAGTTACTTGTCTGGAAGCTAACAATATTTTAAGTCACCCGAGGGGGGGTGGGCGGGGAATCAGTATATGCTAATAATATTTGAAATGCTTGGAGATTTCCATAGCAACACCGTTATTCCTATTTATTTACTTCCTGAACTGGAAGCATTCAATCTTTTTAAACCGTGCTAAAACTGAATCAAACAGTGATATCAGTGGGTTACAGATAAGATACATACACCTGTACACATAACGCGGTCTAATTACTTAACACAACAAAAATCTGAATGTGGCAAATAACTCCATTCAAAAAAATATGTATTCAGATGAAGTATAAATGTTAGAATTGATCTAAAATTTGCAGTTATAATATTGGACCATGAAGACTCCGATATTACAGATAAGAATCCCTAGATAGACCATGGATATCATCCAAAAATTGACTTAGTGGTACTTTACTTGGTTGAATCATGCAAGTGCAAAAACTAAGCTTTTTATAATAATAATAATAGTAATCCTTACATTTTATATAACTCTTTTCACATCTTCTCTACGTCTCAAAGCGCTTCACAGAATAGACTGTGAAGTGAATTGACCGTATATATGTCGGCGAAAAGCAGCAGCCAATAGAGCATAACAGTGTCCCACAAACAGCCGTGGATTGAAAATGACCAACTTATTATTATTTTTTTGCTTTTGGAGGGATTATTATTAGGCGTGTGGAGTAAGGAAACTTGCCCAAGGTTTCGCCCTGCCTGGAATTGAACCCAGGTGTCTCGCTTGCAAGGCGAGTGCTCTAACCACTGAGCTACAGGACTACATTGTCTTAATATGGATATCCATGGTCTATCTAGGGATTTTTGAGTTATCTTAATGTGGATTTAGATGAAGTCAAGTCCTTTTTTATATGAAAAGGATAGATCATTGTAATTGATATAATAGGGTTTTTTTATCACAGAAAGACGAGTAAAGACCAGAAAGCTCATAGCTTGTTGCTGGTACCGACCATCCACCTAGTTAAAGCTCGAGAGAGGGGATGGCACTCATGGCTTTGTTTGTTGGGTGACACCAAAGCCAAAGAGGGAAAGATATAATGGACTGGGTGGCAAAGGATGGAAGGTCAAGCAAGAAGGTGAGGCTAAGAACACAAATGAAATGAAAATTATACTTAGCTTATACCTAGCCTGGTGAATTTGAAAAAAACGGTGTACAGAAGAGACGTCATACAGCAAGTTTCAGACATTGGTTCAGGCGGGAGATTTTGAAATGGCATCTCTGCACTTGGAATAAGTGTATCTCTGCACTTGGAATAACCAAGCCTTCGACCAGTCATTGCCCACTCACCTGAGGCCTCGGACCCCACGTCTGCTCTCGCTCCTCACTCCAGCTCTCGCCGCTCACCTAATAGTCGTGGTCTTAGGCATGGTGGTGGGTTTCTGCACGTGTCAGACACTCAGCTGACACAAAGAAAGAACACATTTGAATACAATCACACAGAAGTTTTCATTCACTTTGGGTCAGTAAGTGGAATGCAACCTGATATGATCTAGGTGGATTCCCTATTGTGAATTAAGCCCTAATACAGCATGATATTTGATGTTCTCAGCTCCAAAATATTGATCGGGTTGACCTATATCAACACTTTGAAAAATGTTCAGATCTATTTAAGTGTGTTAAAAGCATACTACAGGGAGTCACTTTATATGGAAAACAAATACTGAACACAAAAGGCTGGTGGAAGATTCTCCAATAATAGCCTTTTATTTTTTTTCTAGAACAGATTCCCTACAAATCAACATTTTAACGGATATAACATTCAAAATTCCTAAGTTCATTTGGAAAAAATCACAATTCCAATCTACAAGACTTTATTTTGGCGATAATAATGTAAAAAATAGATTGCTTCTGTTCAGAGTCTCTACTTCACAGAAATTCATCAATTTAACAGCAGTGAAAAAATACATTTTTATTGAATCTTTTGATTTGTGTGGGAGTTCAGCTTTAAGATACTTGCAGTGTCTGTTAGCTTGACAAGAGAATTAAAATTGGCTTTAGCTTCTCTGTTAGGAGAAGGTAAGCATCTATTTGGAGATCATATCAACTCAAGTAAATAATTAGCAGTGTTAGCCTGTGTATGCACATTGCAGGCAAAAGCATTTTCTGTTAGTTTAATTATGTGAAATGAAAATGTGCCATTATTTTCTTTAGTGTACTTGTATGTCTTCCTTTATGTGCCATAATTCTAGGTTGTACTTTTGTCTTAGCATAAAAGAAAAAATGAAGGATATGGTCAATATTCCAATCTCCATTGGCATTTAACATGTAGGAAAAACAGTTTTTCAGACAACGGTTGACAACAAATGTATTATTATGCTCTCAGATTTGTTGAATTCACCCAGATGATTCTATGAAACTCTATTTATTTAATGTTTAATTTAAAGTCTAACTGACAAAAAGTTCAGCGTGTTCAATGATCAATGCCACTGTTCTAATGTGTGTACCTTAGAATGCCATCATAAGATAGGTAGCATTGAATAATACTACCTAATCAGCAGCGATAAAGTTATATGTGCCCATAGTACCCAATTGTCCGGTATTGACTGCCAATGCAATTTCGTTCATATAACATCTTTCATGTCGGAAGGGCATCTAAAGGCTCTCAGTGATGAAGCAACAATAACTTGGGCAGTTAAAGATGCTGTGTTACAGATGCTGGTTATTTTGCAATTCTTTTGAGAAATTGATTAGCAATAAATCAATTGCTTAAATCTATCATGTGATCTTCATAAAAATCATTGGCAGTTAAACATGGTCAAGAAGATTGGGCACCAAAGAAAAATACTATCAACCAAACTGACCCGCTCAATTGGCACAATGCTTCCAATACCATTTATATTGATCGAAGAAAAGTAGTTCCTTTCTCGAGTTGGGTATAAAACTTTAAGTGCAGTGATTTGTATCCAGATCTTTTGGTTGTATGCCTGCTCTTCTCTTTCCATCCTTCCACAAAGAAAGAGCCCTTCCCAATTGTGACTTCCGGTTTGTGATCATACCTGACATTTAGCTTTCAGGAAGTTTCTTGTCCCACAAAATCCTGAAAAGTCAGTCAAAGATTGAAAAGAAAAATGGCTGCCACAAAGAAGGGGTTACATTTTCAACCTCACTGTCTGCATTTATAAAAGCGTCAGGCATGATAGCAAAGCACCGAATAGAGGTTAGAGAACAGCAAACAACATATAAAAGATGAGGATTCTCTGCTAACAGGAATAACAACTTTACATGACCTTTAAGGTTAATAACTCCTAAATGGTGTGATGTAATTATGCTGGTGGTTGTGCTGGTTTACTGCCTTTTACATAGTAGTTTTGTTTTTTAATGAAGTGAATAATCAATAAAAAACAATTAATAATTGTCACCATGGGGTCATACATTGTTAGAATATACACTTTTTGTATACTGCTAGAATCATAATAGATGTTGTGAATGGGTTAACTTTTAAGTTAAGTGTGCGGGACAACTGGACTGACAGTCATGGGATAGGACACATCTGATTTTCTCTGTTTTTGAAAGAATAACAGACAGGGGCAGGGGGTCACCTCTTATCAGTAAATGACAACAAGCCCACAGAGGTAACGGTCCAAGGTATCAGTCGACACAGGATCTCGATTGAGCAATAAGTCACTAGATTCTGAAAGGGCCTGCCAAGCGACAGAAGGCAACCCTCAAGAATAGCAACTAATGAGCAAGTTGCTTAAACTAGAGGAGCTTGGTAGCATCCTGGTATATTGATAAGAAATAACCAGTCACTTAAAAGGAATGTACTAATGACCCCATACCACAAAATAATGAGCACCAGATACAGCCCTAAACTGATCAATCCTCTATCTTGGACAATCAGATCAGATAACAGGGGTCTTAAGGACAATGTGTATGTGTGCTGAGGCACGTACATCCAGCATGATTTCGACCAGGTATCTAATGTCCACACCATGATTGGATGAACATTGGTATAAGAGTTTCGTTAACTTTGTGTACGGTGCCGTCCCGGGTTGTGGAGACAAGGATACGGGAGATGGAGCCATCCCGGGTCGCAGAGACAAGGATAAGAGAGATGGAGCCGTCTCGGGCTGCGGAGACAAGGGTACGGGAGATGGAAGACTGAGAGCTAGAAATACTAAGACTGAGGATATCAGATGGAAGATTGAAAGCTGTAAGCAAGAAGACTGAAAGCATGAAGAATCAAGCTTGTGTGCTGGAAAGACACAGTGTTGAACTCTTGAACTCGAGATATCTATAGTGGTGTTATTCTGTCGTAAGATCTGTTGATTGTACCGGCCTTTGGTCTGACCCATCGGGATATTGGGGAATAACGAACGAATAATAATAAAACAGTTTGATATCTGATTAGAAGAATTAGCATTATTTCCTTACAGATTTGGCTGATTTTATTTTCTAACAACATGTTCAGTTTGGGCTATGCACACTGCTTGAAAATCTCTTTGAAATTCTTGAGATAGGAAACAATGGTTTGCTGTCTATTTGGTTTGTGTTATTATAGCCCAGAATCAGCAGGAGCTTAAGAGCTCTCAGCCTTTTTTAGGCTTGAAATAAATCCTATTGTTAGCATGTTATCTTAAAATTTAACATCCTGCAATATTGTGAAAGATTACAATAATAATAATAAATAATAAACCTTGCATTTCATATAGCGGCTTATTACGTCTTTGCAATGTCCCAAATCACTTCAAAGTAAATTGACTGTTTTATTTTGTGGGCAAAACATGGTAGCCAATTCCGCACTGTGGTGTCCCACAAACAGTCGTGAATTGAGTGAATGAATCATTATTATTAATTTTTTTAAGGCATTATTACTCCCAGGAAAGCGATCTGCCAATCGACTAACAACTGGGTTCCTACTTACTGAAAGGTGAACAGAGGCATGTGAAGTAAGGAAATTTGCCCAACGTTTTGCTCTGTCCAGAAATCAAACTCACTTGTGAGGTGAGTGCACAACCTAGGCATCAGGTTCGACCCACAGCTGTCCTTCCTTCCACACATCCCATCCCTGACCAGGACCACCTCCTTCCACCTTCGCCACATTGCCTGCCTCCGACCGTACCTTACCCCAGATGCAGCCGAAACACTTGTCCATGCGTTCATCACCTCCCGACTCGACTTCTCATGTGCCATCTTTGCCCATCCCCCCAGCTCCACCATGCACAGGATCCAACTGACCCAAACTCTGCCGCCCACATACTCACCCACACTAAACTCCATATCCCCATCACACCAGTCTAGCCAGGCTCTACTGGCTCCCTATCGCCAAATCCTTTCATGCCCTGGCACATTCTGCCTCTCTGACCTCCTTACATCCCCAACCCACAACCTGCTGCCTCCGCTCGACTGGTTCTGACCTTCTGCATGTCCCTCGTGCCCTCTGTTCCACCATTAGTGGCCGCGCTTTCACCCCTATGCCCCAAAACTCTGGAACACCCTTTCTCTATCCTTGCCCTGGAGGGATACAGAGGGATTTCATGTCTGAAGACCTTCCAGTTCGACCATGCCTACGTCCACCTGCCTCTCCCCCCGCTAGGCAACATGGGACGCTCTGGGACGCTAACCTGCGTGAGGAGCACTATATAAATGCAAGTTGTTGTTGTTACACTAAACACTAAGCAACAGGACTCCACAAAGAATTTTAAACTCAGTCTTAATTTGAAAGCCACCCAGGCTAAGCATTAACCCCTCCTCTGCCACAGTTAAAAAAAACAGTAAGCTTTATCAGAGCCAGACTGCAACACAAATTTATTTTGTTGGTTTATATTTCTTATTCAATGCAGTTGTCAGGAAATATGAATCCACACTTGCCACAGCATAATAAAGTTTATTACACTTTGATGTCTCAAATATACTGGTTGAATAGGTGTACAGGTTTAATGAGCTGGGTCAGGTCAGCATTGTTCAGCCCAAATGTCTGAATGTCAATATGCTGGGCTTGTGGCCTTTAAAATGTTAAATGATCACAGTTCTCATCAACTGAGACAATCTTTCATAGCAACAGTCTGACTGCAATTACTTCCTCCACAAAATCAACAGCACCATCCAAGCAGAAACAAGTAAAGATACAAAATAATGCAAAACATTGCAGTACAGTCAAAACTCCGGGTATTTGCCAGCACTTTTTTTGTAATATACGTAGCTCACAAGGCAGAAAACTATTGAATCTCAAAAACATCCAATCTTTCACTCTTAGATTCCTACTTACACTGGTGGATATTCATGAACCTTCTGTGTACCCTTCATTCGCCCATATTTATTTATTCAATTTAAATTAAATTGATGAGCGGATAAATGCTTCAGATGTTTACCAACCTTTGTTTTATTGAACACTGGTATCAAAATTTAATAAATCTCTTTAATAAGATTAGCACAAAGCCATTTAATGATTTTCATCAGTTCCTTCTGCAATCCAGAGATTATACAAGGAAGCTTCAAGGAATGCCAAGCATATTTAACTTGATGAATATCATTCAATGACTTGCAATGCCTGACGTAGACACTTGTAACAATGCTCCATACATATTTATAACCATAATCCATACATATTTTT
Source organism: Callorhinchus milii (assembly GCF_018977255.1). Taxonomy (NCBI): domain Eukaryota; kingdom Metazoa; phylum Chordata; class Chondrichthyes; order Chimaeriformes; family Callorhinchidae; genus Callorhinchus; species Callorhinchus milii. The sequence goes on along the minus strand of NW_024704745.1, from coordinate 36,487,296 downwards.
AAAAAGATGAATATTCTTTTTTTTACCATCGTTTTTACCATCTTTTCTAACTTTTTTCATCTATAATGATATTTCCAACTTGCATGTATATAGTGCCCTTCATATAGGCTAATGTCTCAGAGCACTTCACAAATATAGGATGAGGAGAGGGGATGTTAAATAATATCTTTCTTCTTGGCCCCCAAAAAATTAACTCTTAGATTAACAACATTTTAAGCAAGTTGCATATTTTACCTACAATCTGTATGATATGAACTATACAGAAATCACTCCAAGCTTTTTGCCATCACATTTCAGATTTACGAGTATAAACACTTTCTGAAATGAGGCTTTCCTGATTGGCTCCCATCAGCTCCTCCTCACCTCAGACGCTGATAGCATCACCATCCATGGTTGCACATTCCACCTTGCTAAACTAGGACTAGGTCATCTTGTTTGACCCTCAATTATCCTTTCTATCCCACACCTGCGACATGACCCGCTCTGCCTTCCCCACCTCTGCAACATTGCCCAGCTCAGCACCGCAGGCCACCGAAACCCTCATACATGCTTTCATTACATCAAGGTTGGACTATGCAAACTTATTGCTTGTCGACCTCCCCAGCTCCTCCCTCCACAGACTGCAGCTCATCCAGAATTCTGCAGCCCGTATCCTCTCCTGCACTAGGCTCCACGACCCTGTCACCCCCATCCTCTCCCACCTCCACTGGCTTCCCAGCACACAGAGGATGTAGCTCAACATCCTGCAGTCCCTCCATCTCAATCCCTCCATTGCCTCCTTCAAGACCGATCTCAAGACCCTCCTCTTCAACTATGCTTTGATTTGGGAAAAAGTCCAGTTTCCTTCCAAGCAAATTTAAGAGAGCTGCTAAAACACAAACGTCTGTGGTAAAACTATGCTATATAATAATGTGGGTTCAGATCCCGAGTGTAAGAGTTGAATCTCCATGCATGCTGCTGCTGTGCTGAAATTGTTTTGAATTCAAGTGAAGAGAGGTTCATTGAAGAGAATCTGTTAATAACTAATTGAAAGCTCCAGGGCTTGTTCATACCTTCACTGCCAGAAGATTGGAAAAAAACTGAGTATAAATGATCAGCCTGATTACAGAAGCTCAAAGAATCTTTTGTATTCAAAAATGACCTTATTGACCTTAAATGTTATCAATATTTTGTCAATCCGGAGCATAATGCAATAGAAATGAATAAACAAGAATCCAAAATATTTTTGGACACAGCATATTAGATATGTTCCTTATTGCACAACAAATCAGCCCTCAGGGATTTGCAAGCCAAACCATAGTATTATATTGTCGAGAGCCGGGAGTCCCAGATTCTTTCATATTGATTCAAAAGCTTGAAATTTCATTAGTTTTATTTTTGGTTCTTGCTGCCTTAGTAATGCTTAGTGTGTCCAGCAAACGAAGTCTACAGTGAATTTTTCACCACAGAGCATTAATAAATCTCAAGCTGTCCACCTACATACACATGGGCCACGTTTTCAAGCCCTTCTTCATCACCAATACACTTGGTACTATCAATGAGTGTATATTGTAACATTAATTCCCATCCTCCTTGCTTATTATTATTATTATTCCATAAATGCTTTGAAGAGTAAAACCCCAACAGACTTTTGTTGAAAATAGACAACGGTTGCAAATAGTTTGAAAGGCCAGAATAATTGCTTTCAAAACTAGCAGTCTGATTCAAATTTAAAAAAGGAGACAATTGCACATGTGCCATTATAAGCAGGTAAAACAGATGCAAGCTTTCAAAAATTTCTCTCTCCAATATGAAATACAGAAAGAAAAAACCTTTGGAACGTGACCAAGGAGATGTCAGCATTTCCGTATAATCCTCCTGTAACTTGAGAGAAAAATGATTTGCATAATATTTTTTTGCCTATTTATGTCCAAGTAAAATGACACTCATTACTACAAGGCAGATTGATTACTTATTCTTACGTTATATGCTACATTCAATTGATCTGTTACCCTCTTTACTTATGCCTGTATCTGTTATAGGCTGTAAGAATTCCTTGTATCCCCGAGGACAGGAATACTATTCCACAATAGACTCAGACTGCTAAGGCTTTTACAGGAAATCAATGAAAAGTTGAATGTTTTAAATCAAGTAAAAACAGAGTGAAATATCTTGGCATAGAGTACTCCTCTAATACAGCCAAAAAGCAACAAATTGTACTGCACTTCAAATCAATAGACTCTGTTGGTCTCTGGGAAATGCTAACTGTATTAAGCATAAAGATAAAGTAAAACTTTTGAATGTCTTCTAATCAAAGCATATTTACTTGAAGAATTAACTGCAAGCACATTCTCACAATATGTACAGTAGATGTGTTTGTGATGGATTTTATATGAGTTTTATAAAGTGCCCTCATGGAACTAAAACAAAATACATTTGAAACATTCATTAAATCAGCCTACATTATTTCCAGTCAAAAACTAATTCCAAACAAAGTTCTAGGATGCCTAAGATTGCTTCATTTGTTTTTAATTTGAGTTTTTCCAACCCCATGTAGCCCCAGTTCAAACCAAAAGAATTAAATCAGCTATTACAAGTCAGTCTTTATAACACAATATTTTCCTTTGGGGTTTAATTTGTGATGTTCAGAAACCAGATTTGTTGCGTGAATTGCAACTCCTACTTTGTGAAACGCGTGCCAATGCATCGTGAATTGAATCCAAGTTGACAAATACT